>NW_025423857.1:1597651-1917182 GCF_020740605.2 Lemur catta | reverse complement strand
TAGTGTTAGGGTTAGGGTTAGGGTTAGGATCCGCCCTAGGATAGTGTTAGGGTTAGCGTTAGGGTTAGCATCTGCCCTAGGATAGTGTTAGGGTTAGGGTTAGGGTTAGCATCAGCCCAAGGATAGTGTTAGGGTTAGGGTTAGCATCAGCCCTAGGATAGTGTTAGGGTTAGGGTTAGGGTTAGCATCAGGAACAGGATAGTGTTAGGGTTAGGGTTAGCATCAGCCCAAGGATAGTGTTAGGGTTAGGGTTAGGGTTAGCATCAGCCCTAGGATAGTGTTAGGGTTAGGGTTAGCATCAACCCTAGGATAGTGTTTGGGTTAGGGTTAGGGTTAGCATCAGCCCTAGGTTAGTGTTAGGGTTAGGGTTATGGTTAGCATCAGCCCTAGGATAGTGTTAGTGTTAGGGTTAGCATCCGCCCTAGGATAGTGTTTGGGTTAGGGTTAGGGTTAGCATCAGCCCTAGGATAGTGTTAGGGTTAGGGTTAGGGTTAGCATCAGTTCAAGGATAGTGTTAGGGTTAGCGTTAGGGTAGCATCAGCCCTAGGATAGTGTTAGGGTTAGGGTTAGGGTTAGCATCAGCCCTAGGATAGTGTTAGGGTTAGGGTTAGCATCAGCCCTAGGATAGTGTTAGGGTTAGGGTTAGGGTTATCATCATGCCTAGGATAGTGTTAGGGTTAGGGTTAGCATCAGCCCTAGGATAGTGTTAGTGTTAGGGTTAGGTTTAGCATCAGCCCTAGGATAGTGTTAGGGTTAGGGTTAGCATCAGCCCTAGGATAGTGTTAGGGTTAGGGTTAGGGTTAGCATCAGCCCTACGATAGTGTTAGGGTTAGGGTTAGCATCAGCCCTAGGATAGTGTTAGGGTTAGGGTTAGGGTTAGCATCAGCCGTAGGATAGTGTTAGGGTTAGGGTTAGCCTCAGCCCTAAGATAGTGTTAGAGTTAGGGTTAGGGTTAGCATCAGCCCTAGGATAATGTTAGGGTTAGGGTTAGGGTTAGCATCAGCCCTAGGATAGTGTTAGTGTTAGGGTTAGCATCAGCCCTAGGATAGTGTTAGGGTTAGGGTTATGGTTAGCATCCGCCCTAGGATAGTGTTAGGGTTAGGGTTAGGGTGAGCATCAGCCCTAGGATAGTGTTAGGGTTAGGGTTAACATAAACCCTAGGATAGTGTTAGGGTTAGGGTTAGGGTTAGCATCAGCCCTAGGATAGTGTTAGGCTTAGGGTTAGCATCAGCCCTAGGATAGTGTTAGGGTTAGGGTTAGGGTTAGCATCAGCCCTAGGATAGTGTTAGGGTTAGGGTTAGCATCAGCCCTATGTTAGTGTTAGTGTTAGTGTTAGGGTTAGCATCAGCCCTAGGATAGTGTTAGGGTTAGGGTTAGGGTTAGCATCAGTTCAAGGATAGTGTTAGGGTTAGCGTTAGGGTAGCATCAGCCCTAGGATAGTGTTAGGGTTAGGGTTAGGGTTAGCATCAGCCCTAGGATAGTGTTAGGGTTAGGGTTAGCATCAGCCCTAGGATAGTGTTATGGTTAGGGTTAGGGTTATCATCAGGCCTAGGATAGTGTTAGGGTTAGGGTTAGCATGAGCCCTAGGATAGTGTTAGGGTTAGGGTTAGGGTTAGCATCAGCCCTAGGATAGTGTTAGGGTTAGGGTTATCATCAGCCCTAGGATAGTGTTAGGGTTAGGGTTAGGGTTAGCATCAGCCCTAGGATAGTGTTAGGGTTAGGGTTAGCATCAGCCCTAGGATAGTGTTAGGGTTAGGGTTGGGGTTAGCATCAGCCGTAGGATAGTGTTAGGGTTAGGGTTAGCCTCAGCCCTAAGATAGTGTTAGAGATAGGGTTAGGGTTAGCATCAGCCCTAGGATAATGTTAGGGTTAGGGTTAGGGTTAGCATCAGCCCTAGGATAGTGTTAGTGTTAGGGTTAGCATCAGCCCTAGGATAGTGTTAGGGTTAGGGTTAGGGTTAGCATCCGCCCTAGGATAGTGTTAGGGTTAGGGTTACGGTTAGCATCAGCCCTAGGATAGTGTTAGGGTTAGGGTTAACATAAACCCTAGGATAGTGTTAGGGTTAGGGTTAGGGTTATCATCAGGCCTAGGATAGTGTTAGGGTTAGGGTTAGGGTTAGCATCAGTTCAAGGATAGTGTTAGGGTTAGCGTTAGGGTTAGCATCAGCCCTAGGATAGTGTTAGGGTTAGGGTTAGCATCAGCCCTAGGATAGTGTTAGGGTTAGGGTTAGGGTTAGCATCAGGCCCCGGATAGTGTTAGGGTTAGGGTTAGCATCAGCCCAAGGATAGTGTTAGGGTTAGGGTTAGGGTTAGCATCTGCCGTAGGATATTGTTAGGGTTAGGGTTAGGGTTAGCATCAGCCCAAGCATAGTGTTAGGGTTAGGGTTAGCATCAGCCTTAGGATAGTGTTAGGGTTAGGGTTAGGGTTAGCATCAGGCCCAGGATAGTGTTAGGGTTAGGGTTAGCATCAGCCCAAGGATAGTGTTAGGGTTAGTGTTAGGGTTAGCATCAGCCCTAGGATAGTGTTAGGGTTAGGGTTAGCATCAACCATAGGATAGTGTTTGGGTTAGGGTTAGGGTTAGCATCAGCCCTAGGATAGTGTTAGGGTTAGGGTTAGCCTCAGCCCTAGGAGAGTGTTAGTGTTAGGGATAATGTTAGCATCAGGCCTAGGATAGTGTTAGGGTTAGGGTTAGGGTTAGCATCAGCCCTAGGATAGTGTTAGGGTTAGGGTTAGCATCAGCCCTGGGATAGTGTTAGCGTTAGGGTTAGGGTGAGCATCAGCCGTAGGATAGTGTTAGGGTTAGGGTTAACATCAGCCCTAGGTTAGTGTTAGGGTTACGGTTAGGGTTAGCATCAGCCCTAGGATAGTGTTAGGGTTAGGGTTAACATGAGCCCTAGGATAGTGTTAGGGTTAGGGTTAGTGTTAGCATCAGCCCTAGGATAGTGTTAGGGTTAGGGTTAGCATCAACCCTAGCATAGTGTTAGGGTTAGGGTTAAGGTTAGCATCAGCCCTAGGATAGTGTTAGGGTTAGGGTTAGCATCAGCCCTAGGATAGTGTTAGGGTTAGGGTTAGCATCAACCCTAGGATAGTGTTTGGGTTAGGGTTAGGGTTAGCATCAGCCCTAGGATAGTGTTAGGGTTAGGGTTAGGGGTAGCATCAGCCCTAGGATAGTGTTAGGGTTAGGGTTAGCATCCGCCCTAGGATAGTGTTAGGGTTAGCGTTAGGGTTAGCATCAGCCCTAGGATAGTGTTAGGGTTAGGGTTAGCATCAGCCCTAGGATAGTGTTAGGGTTAGGGTTAGGGTTAGCATCAGCCCTAGGATAGTGTTAGGGTTAGGGTTAGCATCAGCCCTATGTTAGTGTTACTGTTAGGGTTAGGGTTAGCATCAGGCCCAGGATAGTGTTAGGGTTAGGGTTAGCATCAGCCCAAGGATAGTGTTAGGGTTAGGGTTAGGGTTAGCATCAGCCCTAGGATAGTGTTAGGGTTAGGGTTAGCATCAACCATAGGATAGTGTTTGGGTTAGGGTTAGGGTTAGCATCAGCCCTAGGATAGTGTTAGGGTTAGGGTTAGCCTCAGCCCTAGGAGAGTGTTAGGGTTAGGGATAGGGTTAGCATCAGGCCTAGGATAGTGTTAGGGTTAGGGTTAGGGTTAGCATCAGCCCTAGGATAGTGTTAGGGTTAGGGTTAGCATCAGCCCTAGGATAGTGTCAGGGTTAGGGTTAGGGTTATCATGAGGCCTAGGATAATGTTAGGGTTAGGGTTAGCATCAGCTCTAGGATAGTGTTTGGGTTAGGGTTAGGGTTAGCATCAGCCCTAGGATAGTGTTAAGGTTAGGGTTATGGTTATCATCAGGCCTAGTATTGTGTGAGGTCTAGGGTTAGCATCAGACTTAGGATAGGGTTAGGGTTAGGGTTAGGGTTAGCATCAGCCCTAGGATAGTGTTAGGGTTAGGGTTAGCATCAGCCCAAGGATAGTGTTAGGGTTAGGGTTAGGGTTATCATCAGGCCTAGGATAGTGTTAGGGTTAGGGTTAGCATCAGCTCTAGGATAATGTTAGGGTTAGGGTTAGGGTTAGCATCAGCCCTAGGATAGTGTTAGGTTTAGGGTTAGCATCAGCCCTAGGATAGTGTTAGTGTTAGGGTTAGGGTTAGCATCAGGCCTAGGATAGTGTTAGGGTTAGGGTTAGCATCAGCCCTAGGATAGTGTTAGGGTTAGGGTTAGGGTTAGCATCAGCCCTTGGAGAGTGTTAGGGTTAGGGTTAGGGTTAGCATCAGCCCTAGGATAGTGTTAGTGTTAGGGTTAGCATCAGCCCTAGGATAGTGTTAGGGTTAGGGTTAGCATCAGCCCTAGGATAGTGTTAGGGTTAGGGTTAGGGTTAGCATCAGGCCTAGGATAGTGTTAGTGTTAGGGTTAGCATCAGCCCTAGGATAGTGTTAGGGTTAGGGTTAGGGTTAGCATGCGCCCTAGGATAATGCTAGGGTTAGGGTTAGGGTTAACATCAGCCCTAGGATAGTGTTAGTGTTAGGGTTAGCATCAGCCCTAGGATAATGTTAGGGTTAGGGTTAGGGTTAGCATCCGCCCTAGGATAGTGTTAGGGTTAGGGTTAGGGTGAGCATCAGCCGTAGGATAGTGTTAGGGTTAGGGTTAACATAAATCCTAGGATAGTGTTAGGGTTAGGGTTAGGGTTATCATCAGGCCTAGGATAGTGTTAGGGTAAGGGTTAGGGTTAGCATCAGTTCAAGGATAGTGTTAGCGTTAGCGTTAGGGTTAGCATCTGCCCTAGGATAGTGTTAGGGTCAGGGTTAGGGTTAGCATCAGCCCAAGGATAGTGTTAGGGTTAGGGTTAGCATCAGCCCAAGGATAGTGTTAGGGTTAGGGTTAGGGTTAGCATCAGGCCCAGGATAGGGTTAGTGTTAGGGTTAGCATCAGCCCAAGGATAGTGTTAGGGTTAGGGTTAGGGTTAGCATCAGCCCTAGGATAGTGTTAGGGTTAGGGTTAGCATCAACCCTAGGATAGTGTTTGGGTTAGGGTTATGGTTAGCATCAGCCCTAGGATCGTGTTAGGGTTAGGGTTAGCATCAGCCCTAGGATAGTGTTAGGGTTAGGGTTAGCATCAGCCCTAGGTTAGTGTTAGTGTTAGGGTTAGGGTTAGCATCAGCCCTAGGATAGTGTTAGGGTTAGGGTTAGGGTTAGCATCAGGCCCAGGATAGTGTTAGGGTTAGGGTTAGCATCAGCCCAAGGATAGTGTTAGGGTTAGGGATAGGGTTAGCATCAGCACTAGGATAGTGTTAGGGTTAGGGTTAGCATCAACCCTAGGATAGTGTTTGGGTTAGGGTTAGTGTTAGCATCAGCCCTAGGGTAGTGTTAGGGTTAGGGTTAGGGTTAGCATCAGCCCTAGGATAGTGTTAGTGTTAGGGTTAGCATCAGCCCTAGGATAGTGTTAGGGTTAGGGTTAGGGTTAGCATCAGCCCTAGGATAGTGTTAGGGTTAGGGTTAGCATCATCCCTAGGTTAGTGTTAGTGTTAGGGTTAGGGTTAGCATCAGCCCTAGGATAGTGTTAGGGTTAGGGTTAGGGTTAGCATCAGTTCAAGGATAGTGTTAGGGTAAGCGTTAGGGTTAGCATCAGCCCTAGGATAGTGTTAGGGTTAGGGTTAGGGTTAGCATCAGCCCTAGGATAGTGTTAGTGTTAGGGTTAGCATCAGCCCTAGGATAGTGTTAGGGTTAGGGTTAGGGTTACCATCCGCCCTAGGATAGTGTTAGGGTTAGGGTTTGGGTTAGCATCAGCCCTAGGATAGTGTTAGGGTTAGGGTTAACATAAACCCTAGGATAGTGTTAGGGTTAGGGTTAGGGTTATCATCAGGCCTAGGATAGTGTTAGGGTTAGGGTTAGGGTTAGCATCAGCCCTAGGATAGTGTTAGGGTTAGGGTTAGCATCAGCCCTAGGATAGTGTTAGGGTTAGGGTTAGGGTTAGCATCAGCCGTAGGATAGTGTTAGGGTTAGGGTTAGCCTCAGCCCTAAGATAGTGTTAGAGTTAGGGTTAGGGTTAGCATCAGCCCTAGGATAATGTTAGGGTTAGGGTTAGGGTTAGCATCAGCCCTAGGATAGTGTTAGTGTTAGGGTTAGCATCAGCCCTAGGATAGTGTTAGGGTTAGGGTTAGGGTTAGGATCCGCCCTAGGATAGTGTTAGGGTTAGCGTTAGGGTTAGCATCTGCCCTAGGATAGTGTTAGGGTTAGGGTTAGGGTTAGCATCAGCCCAAGGATAGTGTTAGGGTTAGGGTTAGCATCAGCCCTAGGATAGTGTTAGGGTTAGGGTTAGGGTTAGCATCAGGAACAGGATAGTGTTAGGGTTAGGGTTAGCATCAGCCCAAGGATAGTGTTAGGGTTAGGGTTAGGGTTAGCATCAGCCCTAGGATAGTGTTAGGGTTAGGGTTAGCATCAACCCTAGGATAGTGTTTGGGTTAGGGTTAGGGTTAGCATCAGCCCTAGGTTAGTGTTAGGGTTAGGGTTAGGGTTAGCATCAGCCCTAGGATAGTGTTAGTGTTAGGGTTAGCATCCGCCCTAGGATAGTGTTTGGGTTAGGGTTAGGGTTAGCATCAGCCCTAGGATAGTGTTAGGGTTAGGGTTAGCATCAGCCCTAGGATAGTGTTAGGGTTAGGGTTAGGGTTAGCATCAGCCCTAGGATAGTGTTAGGGTTAGGGTTAGCATCAGCCCTATGTTAGTGTTAGTGTTAGGGTTAGGGTTACCATCAGCCCTAGGATAGTGTTAGGGTTAGGGTTAGGGTTAGCATCAGTTCAAGGATAGTGTTAGGGTTAGCGTTAGGGTAGCATCAGCCCTAGGATAGTGTTAGGGTTAGGGTTAGGGTTAGCATCAGCCCTAGGATAGTGTTAGGGTTAGGGTTAGCATCAGCCCTAGGATAGTGTTAGGGTTAGGGTTAGCATCAGCCCTAGGATAGTGTTAGGGTTAGGGTTAGGGTTAGCATCAGCCCTACGATAGTGTTAGGGTTAGGGTTAGCATCAGCCCTAGGATAGTGTTAGGGTTAGGGTTAGGGTTAGCATCAGCCGTAGGATAGTGTTAGGGTTAGGGTTAGCCTCAGCCCTAAGATAGTGTTAGAGTTAGGGTTAGGGTTAGCATCAGCCCTAGGATAATGTTAGGGTTAGGGTTAGGGTTAGCATCAGCCCTAGGATAGTGTTAGTGTTAGGGTTAGCATCAGCCCTAGGATAGTGTTAGGGTTAGGGTTAGGGTTAGCATCCGCCCTAGGATAGTGTTAGGGTTAGGGTTAGGGTGAGCATCAGCCCTAGGATAGTGTTAGGGTTAGGGTTAACATAAACCCTAGGATAGTGTTAGGGTTAGGGTTAGGGTTATCATCAGGCCTAGGATAGTGTTAGGGTTAGGGTTAGGGTTATCATCAGGCCTAGGATAGTGTTAGGGTTAGGGTTAGGGTTAGCATCAGCCCTAGGATAGTGTTAGGCTTAGGGTTAGCATCAGCCCTAGGATAGTGTTAGGGATAGGGTTAGGGTTAGCATCAGCCCTAGGATAGTGTTAGGGTTAGGGGTAGCATCAGCCCTATGTTAGTGTTAGTGTTAGTGTTAGGGTTAGCATCAGCCCTAGGATAGTGTTAGGGTTAGGGTTAGGGTTAGCATCAGTTCAAGGATAGTGTTAGGGTTAGCGTTAGGGTAGCATCAGCCCTAGGATAGTGTTAGGGTTAGGGTTAGGGTTAGCATCAGCCCTAGGATAGTGTTAGGGTTAGGGTTAGCATCAGCCCTAGGATAGTGTTAGGGTTAGGGTTAGGGTTATCATCAGGCCTAGGATAGTGTTAGGGTTAGGGTTAGCATGAGCCCTAGGATAGTGTTAGGGTTAGGGTTAGGGTTAGCATCAGCCCTAGGATAGTGTTAGGGTTAGGGTTAGCATCAGCCCTAGGATAGTGTTAGGGTTAGGGTTAGGGTTAGCATCAGCCCTAGGATAGTGTTAGTGTTAGGGTTAGCATCAGCCCTAGGATAGTGTTAGGGTTAGGGTTAGGGTTAGCATCCGCCCTAGGATAGTGTTAGGGTTAGGGTTACGGTTAGCATCAGCCCTAGGATAGTGTTAGGGTTAGGGTTAACATAAACCCTAGGATAGTGTTAGGGTTAGGGTTAGGGTTATCATCAGGCCTAGGATAGTGTTAGGGTTAGGGTTAGGGTTAGCATCAGTTCAAGGATAGTGTTAGGGTTAGCGTTAGGGTTAGCATCTGCCCTAGGATAGTGTTAGGGTTAGGGTTAGCATCAGCCCTAGGATAGTGTTAGGGTTAGGGTTAGGGTTAGCATCAGGCCCCGGATAGTGTTAGGGTTAGGGTTAGCATCAGCCCAAGGATAGTGTTAGGGTTAGGGTTAGCATCAGCCCTAGGATAGTGTTAGGGTTAGGGTTAGGGTTAGCATCAGCCCTACGATAGTGTTAGGGTTAGGGTTAGCATCAGCCCTAGGATAGTGTTAGGGTTAGGGTTAGGGTTAGCATCAGCCGTAGGATAGTGTTAGGGTTAGGGTTAGCCTCAGCCCTAAGATAGTGTTAGAGTTAGGGTTAGGGTTAGCATCAGCCCTAGGATAATGTTAGGGTTAGGGTTAGGGTTAGCATCAGCCCTAGGATAGTGTTAGTGTTAGGGTTAGCATCAGCCCTAGGATAGTGTTAGGGTTAGGGTTAGGGTTAGCATCCGCCCTAGGATAGTGTTAGGGTTAGGGTTAGGGTGAGCATCAGCCCTAGGATAGTGTTAGGGTTAGGGTTAACATAAACCCTAGGATAGTGTTAGGGTTAGGGTTAGGGTTATCATCAGGCCTAGGATAGTGTTAGGGTTAGGGTTAGGGTTATCATCAGGCCTAGGATAGTGTTAGGGTTAGGGTTAGGGTTAGCATCAGCCCTAGGATAGTGTTAGGCTTAGGGTTAGCATCAGCCCTAGGATAGTGTTAGGGATAGGGTTAGGGTTAGCATCAGCCCTAGGATAGTGTTAGGGTTAGGGGTAGCATCAGCCCTATGTTAGTGTTAGTGTTAGTGTTAGGGTTAGCATCAGCCCTAGGATAGTGTTAGGGTTAGGGTTAGGGTTAGCATCAGTTCAAGGATAGTGTTAGGGTTAGCGTTAGGGTAGCATCAGCCCTAGGATAGTGTTAGGGTTAGGGTTAGGGTTAGCATCAGCCCTAGGATAGTGTTAGGGTTAGGGTTAGCATCAGCCCTAGGATAGTGTTAGGGTTAGGGTTAGGGTTATCATCAGGCCTAGGATAGTGTTAGGGTTAGGGTTAGCATGAGCCCTAGGATAGTGTTAGGGTTAGGGTTAGGGTTAGCATCAGCCCTAGGATAGTGTTAGGGTTAGGGTTAGCATCAGCCCTAGGATAGTGTTAGGGTTAGGGTTAGGGTTAGCATCAGCCCTAGGATAGTGTTAGGGTTAGGGTTAGCATCAGCCCTAGGATAGTGTTAGGGTTAGGGTTGGGGTTAGCATCAGCCGTAGGATAGTGTTAGGGATAGGGTTAGCCTCAGCCCTAAGATAGTGTTAGAGATAGGGTTAGGGTTAGCATCAGCCCTAGGATAATGTTAGGGTTAGGGTTAGGGTTAGCATCAGCCCTAGGATAGTGTTAGTGTTAGGGTTAGCATCAGCCCTAGGATAGTGTTAGGGTTAGGGTTAGGGTTAGCATCCGCCCTAGGATAGTGTTAGGGTTAGGGTTACGGTTAGCATCAGCCCTAGGATAGTGTTAGGGTTAGGGTTAACATAAACCCTAGGATAGTGTTAGGGTTAGGGTTAGGGTTATCATCAGGCCTAGGATAGTGTTAGGGTTAGGGTTAGGGTTAGCATCAGTTCAAGGATAGTGTTAGGGTTAGCGTTAGGGTTAGCATCTGCCCTAGGATAGTGTTAGGGTTAGGGTTAGCATCAGCCCTAGGATAGTGTTAGGGTTAGGGTTAGGGTTAGCATCAGGCCCCGGATAGTGTTAGGGTTAGGGTTAGCATCAGCCCAAGGATAGTGTTAGGGTTAGGGTTAGGGTTAGCATCTGCCGTAGGATATTGTTAGGGTTAGGGTTAGGGTTAGCATCAGCCCAAGCATAGTGTTAGGGTTAGGGTTAGCATCAGCCTTAGGATAGTGTTAGGGTTAGGGTTAGGGTTAGCATCAGGCCCAGGATAGTGTTAGGGTTAGGGTTAGCATCAGCCCAAGGATAGTGTTAGGGTTAGGGTTAGGGTTAGCATCAGCCCTAGGATAGTGTTAGGGTTAGGGTTAGCATCAACCATAGGATAGTGTTTGGGTTAGGGTTAGGGTTAGCATCAGCCCTAGGATAGTGTTAGGGTTAGGGTTAGCCTCAGCCCTAGGAGAGTGTTAGTGTTAGGGATAGGGTTAGCATCAGGCCTAGGATAGTGTTAGGGTTAGGGTTAGGGTTAGCATCAGCCCTAGGATAGTGTTAGGGTTAGGGTTAGCATCAGCCCTGGGATAGTGTTAGCGTTAGGGTTAGGGTGAGCATCAGCCCTAGGATAGTGTTAGGGTTAGGGTTAACATCAGCCCTAGGTTAGTGTTAGGGTTACGGTTAGGGTTAGCATCAGCCCTAGGATAGTGTTAGGGTTAGGGTTAACATGAGCCCTAGGATAGTGTTAGGGTTAGGGTTAGTGTTAGCATCAGCCCTAGGATAGTGTTAGGGTTAGGGTTAGCATCAACCCTAGGATAGTGTTAGGGTTAGGGTTAAGGTTAGCATCAGCCCTAGGATAGTGTTAGGGTTAGGGTTAGCATCAGCCCTAGGATAGTGTTAGGGTTAGGGTTAGCTTCAACCCTAGGATAGTGTTTGGGTTAGGGTTAGGGTTAGCATCAGCCCTAGGATAGTGTTAGGGTTAGGGTTAGGGGTAGCATCAGCCCTAGGATAGTGTTAGGGTTAGGGTTAGCATCCGCCCTAGGATAGTGTTAGGGTTAGTGTTAGGGTTAGCATCAGCCCTAGGATAGTGTTAGGGTTAGGGTTAGCATCAGCCCTAGGATAGTGTTAGGGTTAGGGTTAGGGTTAGCATCAGCCCTAGGATAGTGTTAGGGTTAGGGTTAGCATCAGCCCTATGTTAGTGTTAGTGTTAGGGTTAGGGTTAGCATCAGGCCCAGGATAGTGTTAGGGTTAGGGTTAGCATCAGCCCAAGGATAGTGTTAGGGTTAGGGTTAGGGTTAGCATCAGCCCTAGGATAGTGTTAGGGTTAGGGTTAGCCTCAGCCCTAGGAGAGTGTTAGGGTTAGGGATAGGGTTAGCATCAGGCCTAGGATAGTGTTAGGGTTAGGGTTAGGGTTAGCATCAGCCCTAGGATAGTGTTAGGGTTAGGGTTAGCATCAGCCCTAGGATAGTGTCAGGGTTAGGGTTAGGGTTATCATGAGGCCTAGGATAGTGTTAGGGTTAGGGTTAGCATCAGCTCTAGGATAGTGTTTGGGTTAGGGTTAGGGTTAGCATCAGGCCTAGGATAGTGTTAGGGTTAGGGTTAGCATCAGCCCTAGGATAGTGTTAGGGTTAGGGTTAGGGTTAGCATCAGCCCTTGGAGAGTGTTAGGGTTAGGGTTAGGGTTAGCATCAGCCCTAGGATAGTGTTAGTGTTAGGGTTAGCATCAGCCCTAGGATAGTGTTAGGGTTAGGGTTAGCATCAGCCCTAGGATAGTGTTAGGGTTAGGGTTAGGGTTAGCATCAGGCCTAGGATAGTGTTAGTGTTAGGGTTAGCATCAGCCCTAGGATAGTGTTAGGGTTAGGGTTAGGGTTAGCATGCGCCCTAGGATAATGTTAGGGTTAGGGCTTAGGGTTAACATCAGCCCTAGGATAGTGTAGTGTTAGGGTTAGCATCAGCCCTAGGATAATGTTAGGGTTAGGGTTAGGGTTAGCATCCGCCCTAGGATAGTGTTAGGGTTAGGGTTAGGGTGAGCATCAGCCGTAGGATAGTGTTAGGGTTAGGGTTAACATAAATCCTAGGATAGTGTTAGGGTTAGGGTTAGGGTTATCATCAGGCCTAGGATAGTGTTAGGGTTAGGGTTAGGGTTAGCATCAGCCCAAGGATAGTGTTAGGGTTAGGGTTAGCATCAGCCCAAGGATAGTGTTAGGGTTAGGGTTAGGGTTAGCATCAGGCCCAGGATAGGGTTAGGGTTAGGGTTAGCATCAGCCCAAGGATAGTGTTAGGGTTAGGGTTAGGGTTAGCATCAGCCCTAGGATAGTGTTAGGGTTAGGGTTAGCATCAACCCTAGGATAGTGTTTGGGTTAGTGTTATGGTTAGCATCAGCCCTAGGATCGTGTTAGGGTTAGGGTTAGCCTCAGCCCTAGGATAGTGTTAGGGTTAGGGATAGGGTTAGCATCAGATATAGGATAGTGTTAGGGTTAGGGTTAGCATCAGCTCTTGGATAGTGTTAGGGTTAGGGTTAGGGTTAGCATCAGCCCTAGGATAGTGTTAAGGTTAGGGTTAGGGTTATCATCAGGCCTAGGATAGTGTGAGGGCTAGGGTTAGCATCAACCATAGGATAGTGTTTGGGTTAGGGTTAGGGTTAGCATCAGTTCAAGGATAGTGTTAGCGTTAGCGTTAGGGTTAGCATCTGCCCTAGGATAGTGTTAGGGTTAGGGTTAGGGTTAGCATCAGCCCAAGGATAGTGTTAGGGTTAGGGTTAGCATCAGCCCAAGGATAGTGTTAGGGTTAGGGTTAGGGTTAGCATCAGGCCCAGGATAGGGTTAGGGTTAGGGTTAGCATCAGCCCAAGGATAGTGTTAGGGTTAGGGTTAGGGTTAGCATCAGCCCTAGGATAGTGTTAGGGTTAGGGTTAGCATCAGCCCTAGGATAGTGTCAGGGTTAGGGTTAGGGTTATCATCAGGCCTAGGATAGTGTTAGGGTTAGGGTTAGCATCAGCTCTAGGATAGTGTTTGGGTTAGGGTTAGGGTTAGCATCAGCCCTAGGATAGTGTTAAGGTTAGGGTTATGGTTATCATCAGGCCTAGTATTGTGTGAGGTCTAGGGTTAGCATCAGACTTAGGATAGTGTTAGGGTTAGGGTTAGGGTTAGCATCAGTCCTAGGATAGTGTTAGGGTTAGGGTTAGCATCAGCCCTAGGATAGTGTTAGGGTTAGGGTTAGGGTTATCATCAGGCCTAGGATAGTGTTAGGGTTAGGGTTAGCATCAGCCCTAGGATAATGTTAGGGTTAGGGTTAGGGTTAGCATCAGCCCTAGGATAGTGTTAGGGTTAGGGTTAGCATCAGCCCTAGGATAGTGTTAGGGTTAGGGTTAGGGTTAGCATCAGGCCTAGGATAGTGTTAGGGTTAGGGTTAGCATCAGCCCTAGGATAGTGTTAGGGTTAGGGTTAGGGTTAGCATCAGCCCTTGGAGAGTGTTAGGGTTAGGGTTAGGGTTAGCATCAGCCCTAGGATAGTGTTAGTGTTAGGGTTAGCATCAGCCCTAGGATAGTGTTAGGGTTAGGGTTAGCATCAGCCCTAGGATAGTGTTAGGGTTAGGGTTAGGGTTAGCATCAGGCCTAGGATAGTGTTAGTGTTAGGGTTAGCATCAGCCCTAGGATAGTTTTAGGGTTAGGGTTAGGGTTAGCATGCGCCCTAGGATAATGTTAGGGTTAGGGTTAGGGTTAACATCAGCCCTAGGATAGTGTTAGTGTTAGGGTTAGCATCAGCCCTAGGATAGTGTTAGGGTTAGGGTTAGGGTTAGCATCCGCCCTAGGATAGTGGTAGGGTTAGGGTTAGGGTGAGCATCAGCCGTAGGATAGTGTTAGGGTTAGGGTTAACATAAATCCTAGGATAGTGTTAGGGTTAGGGTTAGGGTTATCATCAGGCCTAGGATAGTGTTAGGGTAAGGGTTAGGGTTAGCATCAGTTCAAGGATAGTGTTAGCGTTAGCGTTAGGGTTAGCATCTGCCCTAGGATAGTGTTAGGGTTAGGGTTAGGGTTAGCATCAGCCCAAGGATAGTGTTAGGGTTAGGGTTAGCATCAGCCCAAGGATAGTGTTAGGGTTAGGGTTAGGGTTAGCATCAGGCCCAGGATAGGGTTAGGGTTAGGGTTAGCATCAGCCCAAGGATAGTGTTAGGGTTAGGGTTAGGGTTAGCAACAGCCCTAGGATAGTGTTAGGGTTAGGGTTAGCATCAGCCCTAGGATAGTGTTAGGGTTAGGGTTAGGGTTAGCATCAGCCGTAGGATAGTGTTAGGGTTAGGGTTAGCCTCAGCCCTAAGATAGTGTTAGAGTTAGGGTTAGGGTTAGCATCAGCCCTAGGATAATGTTAGGGTTAGGGTTAGGGTTAGCATCAGCCCTAGGATAGTGTTAGTGTTAGGGTTAGCATCAGCCCTAGGATAGTGTTAGGGTTAGGGTTAGGGTTAGGATCCGCCCTAGGATAGTGTTAGGGTTAGCGTTAGGGTTAGCATCTGCCCTAGGATAGTGTTAGGGTTAGGGTTAGGGTTAGCATCAGCCCAAGGATAGTGTTAGGGTTAGGGTTAGCATCAGCCCTAGGATAGTGTTAGGGTTAGGGTTAGGGTTAGCATCAGGAACAGGATAGTGTTAGGGTTAGGGTTAGCATCAGCCCAAGGATAGTGTTAGGGTTAGGGTTAGGGTTAGCATCAGCCCTAGGATAGTGTTAGGGTTAGGGTTAGCATCAACCCTAGGATAGTGTTTGGGTTAGGGTTAGGGTTAGCATCAGCCCTAGGTTAGTGTTAGGGTTAGGGTTAGGGTTAGCATCAGCCCTAGGATAGTGTTAGTGTTAGGGTTAGCATCCGCCCTAGGATAGTGTTTGGGTTAGGGTTAGGGTTAGCATCAGCCCTAGGATAGTGTTAGGGTTAGGGTTAGCATCAGCCCTAGGATAGTGTTAGGGTTAGGGTTAGGGTTAGCATCAGCCCTAGGATAGTGTTAGGGTTAGGGTTAGCATCAGCCCTATGTTAGTGTTAGTGTTAGGGTTAGGGTTACCATCAGCCCTAGGATAGTGTTAGGGTTAGGGTTAGGGTTAGCATCAGTTCAAGGATAGTGTTAGGGTTAGCGTTAGGGTAGCATCAGCCCTAGGATAGTGTTAGGGTTAGGGTTAGGGTTAGCATCAGCCCTAGGATAGTGTTAGGGTTAGGGTTAGCATCAGCCCTAGGATAGTGTTAGGGTTAGGGTTAGCATCAGCCCTAGGATAGTGTTAGGGTTAGGGTTAGGGTTAGCATCAGCCCTACGATAGTGTTAGGGTTAGGGTTAGCATCAGCCCTAGGATAGTGTTAGGGTTAGGGTTAGGGTTAGCATCAGCCGTAGGATAGTGTTAGGGTTAGGGTTAGCCTCAGCCCTAAGATAGTGTTAGAGTTAGGGTTAGGGTTAGCATCAGCCCTAGGATAATGTTAGGGTTAGGGTTAGGGTTAGCATCAGCCCTAGGATAGTGTTAGTGTTAGGGTTAGCATCAGCCCTAGGATAGTGTTAGGGTTAGGGTTAGGGTTAGCATCCGCCCTAGGATAGTGTTAGGGTTAGGGTTAGGGTGAGCATCAGCCCTAGGATAGTGTTAGGGTTAGGGTTAACATAAACCCTAGGATAGTGTTAGGGTTAGGGTTAGGGTTATCATCAGGCCTAGGATAGTGTTAGGGTTAGGGTTAGGGTTATCATCAGGCCTAGGATAGTGTTAGGGTTAGGGTTAGGGTTAGCATCAGCCCTAGGATAGTGTTAGGCTTAGGGTTAGCATCAGCCCTAGGATAGTGTTAGGGATAGGGTTAGGGTTAGCATCAGCCCTAGGATAGTGTTAGGGTTAGGGGTAGCATCAGCCCTATGTTAGTGTTAGTGTTAGTGTTAGGGTTAGCATCAGCCCTAGGATAGTGTTAGGGTTAGGGTTAGGGTTAGCATCAGTTCAAGGATAGTGTTAGGGTTAGCGTTAGGGTAGCATCAGCCCTAGGATAGTGTTAGGGTTAGGGTTAGGGTTAGCATCAGCCCTAGGATAGTGTTAGGGTTAGGGTTAGCATCAGCCCTAGGATAGTGTTAGGGTTAGGGTTAGGGTTATCATCAGGCCTAGGATAGTGTTAGGGTTAGGGTTAGCATGAGCCCTAGGATAGTGTTAGGGTTAGGGTTAGGGTTAGCATCAGCCCTAGGATAGTGTTAGGGTTAGGGTTAGCATCAGCCCTAGGATAGTGTTAGGGTTAGGGTTAGGGTTAGCATCAGCCCTAGGATAGTGTTAGTGTTAGGGTTAGCATCAGCCCTAGGATAGTGTTAGGGTTAGGGTTAGGGTTAGCATCCGCCCTAGGATAGTGTTAGGGTTAGGGTTACGGTTAGCATCAGCCCTAGGATAGTGTTAGGGTTAGGGTTAACATAAACCCTAGGATAGTGTTAGGGTTAGGGTTAGGGTTATCATCAGGCCTAGGATAGTGTTAGGGTTAGGGTTAGGGTTAGCATCAGTTCAAGGATAGTGTTAGGGTTAGCGTTAGGGTTAGCATCTGCCCTAGGATAGTGTTAGGGTTAGGGTTAGCATCAGCCCTAGGATAGTGTTAGGGTTAGGGTTAGGGTTAGCATCAGGCCCCGGATAGTGTTAGGGTTAGGGTTAGCATCAGCCCAAGGATAGTGTTAGGGTTAGGGTTAGCATCAGCCCTAGGATAGTGTTAGGGTTAGGGTTAGGGTTAGCATCAGCCCTACGATAGTGTTAGGGTTAGGGTTAGCATCAGCCCTAGGATAGTGTTAGGGTTAGGGTTAGGGTTAGCATCAGCCGTAGGATAGTGTTAGGGTTAGGGTTAGCCTCAGCCCTAAGATAGTGTTAGAGTTAGGGTTAGGGTTAGCATCAGCCCTAGGATAATGTTAGGGTTAGGGTTAGGGTTAGCATCAGCCCTAGGATAGTGTTAGTGTTAGGGTTAGCATCAGCCCTAGGATAGTGTTAGGGTTAGGGTTAGGGTTAGCATCCGCCCTAGGATAGTGTTAGGGTTAGGGTTAGGGTGAGCATCAGCCCTAGGATAGTGTTAGGGTTAGGGTTAACATAAACCCTAGGATAGTGTTAGGGTTAGGGTTAGGGTTATCATCAGGCCTAGGATAGTGTTAGGGTTAGGGTTAGGGTTATCATCAGGCCTAGGATAGTGTTAGGGTTAGGGTTAGGGTTAGCATCAGCCCTAGGATAGTGTTAGGCTTAGGGTTAGCATCAGCCCTAGGATAGTGTTAGGGATAGGGTTAGGGTTAGCATCAGCCCTAGGATAGTGTTAGGGTTAGGGGTAGCATCAGCCCTATGTTAGTGTTAGTGTTAGTGTTAGGGTTAGCATCAGCCCTAGGATAGTGTTAGGGTTAGGGTTAGGGTTAGCATCAGTTCAAGGATAGTGTTAGGGTTAGCGTTAGGGTAGCATCAGCCCTAGGATAGTGTTAGGGTTAGGGTTAGGGTTAGCATCAGCCCTAGGATAGTGTTAGGGTTAGGGTTAGCATCAGCCCTAGGATAGTGTTAGGGTTAGGGTTAGGGTTATCATCAGGCCTAGGATAGTGTTAGGGTTAGGGTTAGCATGAGCCCTAGGATAGTGTTAGGGTTAGGGTTAGGGTTAGCATCAGCCCTAGGATAGTGTTAGGGTTAGGGTTAGCATCAGCCCTAGGATAGTGTTAGGGTTAGGGTTAGGGTTAGCATCAGCCCTAGGATAGTGTTAGGGTTAGGGTTAGCATCAGCCCTAGGATAGTGTTAGGGTTAGGGTTGGGGTTAGCATCAGCCGTAGGATAGTGTTAGGGATAGGGTTAGCCTCAGCCCTAAGATAGTGTTAGAGATAGGGTTAGGGTTAGCATCAGCCCTAGGATAATGTTAGGGTTAGGGTTAGGGTTAGCATCAGCCCTAGGATAGTGTTAGTGTTAGGGTTAGCATCAGCCCTAGGATAGTGTTAGGGTTAGGGTTAGGGTTAGCATCCGCCCTAGGATAGTGTTAGGGTTAGGGTTACGGTTAGCATCAGCCCTAGGATAGTGTTAGGGTTAGGGTTAACATAAACCCTAGGATAGTGTTAGGGTTAGGGTTAGGGTTATCATCAGGCCTAGGATAGTGTTAGGGTTAGGGTTAGGGTTAGCATCAGTTCAAGGATAGTGTTAGGGTTAGCGTTAGGGTTAGCATCTGCCCTAGGATAGTGTTAGGGTTAGGGTTAGCATCAGCCCTAGGATAGTGTTAGGGTTAGGGTTAGGGTTAGCATCAGGCCCCGGATAGTGTTAGGGTTAGGGTTAGCATCAGCCCAAGGATAGTGTTAGGGTTAGGGTTAGGGTTAGCATCTGCCGTAGGATATTGTTAGGGTTAGGGTTAGGGTTAGCATCAGCCCAAGCATAGTGTTAGGGTTAGGGTTAGCATCAGCCTTAGGATAGTGTTAGGGTTAGGGTTAGGGTTAGCATCAGGCCCAGGATAGTGTTAGGGTTAGGGTTAGCATCAGCCCAAGGATAGTGTTAGGGTTAGGGTTAGGGTTAGCATCAGCCCTAGGATAGTGTTAGGGTTAGGGTTAGCATCAACCATAGGATAGTGTTTGGGTTAGGGTTAGGGTTAGCATCAGCCCTAGGATAGTGTTAGGGTTAGGGTTAGCCTCAGCCCTAGGAGAGTGTTAGTGTTAGGGATAGGGTTAGCATCAGGCCTAGGATAGTGTTAGGGTTAGGGTTAGGGTTAGCATCAGCCCTAGGATAGTGTTAGGGTTAGGGTTAGCATCAGCCCTGGGATAGTGTTAGCGTTAGGGTTAGGGTGAGCATCAGCCCTAGGATAGTGTTAGGGTTAGGGTTAACATCAGCCCTAGGTTAGTGTTAGGGTTACGGTTAGGGTTAGCATCAGCCCTAGGATAGTGTTAGGGTTAGGGTTAACATGAGCCCTAGGATAGTGTTAGGGTTAGGGTTAGTGTTAGCATCAGCCCTAGGATAGTGTTAGGGTTAGGGTTAGCATCAACCCTAGGATAGTGTTAGGGTTAGGGTTAAGGTTAGCATCAGCCCTAGGATAGTGTTAGGGTTAGGGTTAGCATCAGCCCTAGGATAGTGTTAGGGTTAGGGTTAGCTTCAACCCTAGGATAGTGTTTGGGTTAGGGTTAGGGTTAGCATCAGCCCTAGGATAGTGTTAGGGTTAGGGTTAGGGGTAGCATCAGCCCTAGGATAGTGTTAGGGTTAGGGTTAGCATCCGCCCTAGGATAGTGTTAGGGTTAGTGTTAGGGTTAGCATCAGCCCTAGGATAGTGTTAGGGTTAGGGTTAGCATCAGCCCTAGGATAGTGTTAGGGTTAGGGTTAGGGTTAGCATCAGCCCTAGGATAGTGTTAGGGTTAGGGTTAGCATCAGCCCTATGTTAGTGTTAGTGTTAGGGTTAGGGTTAGCATCAGGCCCAGGATAGTGTTAGGGTTAGGGTTAGCATCAGCCCAAGGATAGTGTTAGGGTTAGGGTTAGGGTTAGCATCAGCCCTAGGATAGTGTTAGGGTTAGGGTTAGCCTCAGCCCTAGGAGAGTGTTAGGGTTAGGGATAGGGTTAGCATCAGGCCT
Source organism: Lemur catta (assembly GCF_020740605.2). Taxonomy (NCBI): domain Eukaryota; kingdom Metazoa; phylum Chordata; class Mammalia; order Primates; family Lemuridae; genus Lemur; species Lemur catta. The sequence goes on along the minus strand of NW_025423857.1, from coordinate 1,897,818 downwards.
AGGATAGTGTTAGGGTTAGGGTTAGGGTTAGCATCAGCCCTAGGATAGTGTTAGGGTTAGGGTTAGCATCAGCCCTAGGATAGTGTCAGGGTTAGGGTTAGGGTTATCATGAGGCCTAGGATAGTGTTAGGGTTAGGGTTAGCATCAGCTCTAGGATAGTGTTTGGGTTAGGGTTAGGGTTAGCATCAGGCCTAGGATAGTGTTAGGGTTAGGGTTAGCATCAGCCCTAGGATAGTGTTAGGGTTAGGGTTAGGGTTAGCATCAGCCCTTGGAGAGTGTTAGGGTTAGGGTTAGGGTTAGCATCAGCCCTAGGATAGTGTTAGTGTTAGGGTTAGCATCAGCCCTAGGATAGTGTTAGGGTTAGGGTTAGCATCAGCCCTAGGATAGTGTTAGGGTTAGGGTTAGGGTTAGCATCAGGCCTAGGATAGTGTTAGTGTTAGGGTTAGCATCAGCCCTAGGATAGTGTTAGGGTTAGGGTTAGGGTTAGCATGCGCCCTAGGATAATGTTAGGGTTAGGGTTAGGGTTAACATCAGCCCTAGGATAGTGTTAGTGTTAGGGTTAGCATCAGCCCTAGGATAATGTTAGGGTTAGGGTTAGGGTTAGCATCCGCCCTAGGATAGTGTTAGGGTTAGGGTTAGGGTGAGCATCAGCCGTAGGATAGTGTTAGGGTTAGGGTTAACATAAATCCTAGGATAGTGTTAGGGTTAGGGTTAGGGTTATCATCAGGCCTAGGATAGTGTTAGGGTTAGGGTTAGGGTTAGCATCAGCCCAAGGATAGTGTTAGGGTTAGGGTTAGCATCAGCCCAAGGATAGTGTTAGGGTTAGGGTTAGGGTTAGCATCAGGCCCAGGATAGGGTTAGGGTTAGGGTTAGCATCAGCCCAAGGATAGTGTTAGGGTTAGGGTTAGGGTTAGCATCAGCCCTAGGATAGTGTTAGGGTTAGGGTTAGCATCAACCCTAGGATAGTGTTTGGGTTAGGGTTATGGTTAGCATCAGCCCTAGGATCGTGTTAGGGTTAGGGTTAGCCTCAGCCCTAGGAGAGTGTTAGGGTTAGGGATAGGGTTAGCATCAGGCCTAGGATAGTGTTAGGGTTAGGGATAGGGTTAGCATCAGATATAGGATAGTGTTAGGGTTAGGGTTAGCATCAGCTCTTGGATAGTGTTAGGGTTAGGGTTAGGGTTAGCATCAGCCCTAGGATAGTGTTAAGGTTAGGGTTAGGGTTATCATCAGGCCTAGGATAGTGTGAGGGCTAGGGTTAGCATCAACCATAGGATAGTGTTTGGGTTAGGGTTAGGGTTAGCATCAGTTCAAGGATAGTGTTAGCGTTAGCGTTAGGGTTAGCATCTGCCCTAGGATAGTGTTAGGGTTAGGGTTAGGGTTAGCATCAGCCCAAGGATAGTGTTAGGGTTAGGGTTAGCATCAGCCCAAGGATAGTGTTAGGGTTAGGGTTAGGGTTAGCATCAGGCCCAGGATAGGGTTAGGGTTAGGGTTAGCATCAGCCCAAGGATAGTGTTAGGGTTAGGGTTAGGGTTAGCATCAGCCCTAGGATAGTGTTAGGGTTAGGGTTAGCATCAGCCCTAGGATAGTGTCAGGGTTAGGGTTAGGGTTATCATCAGGCCTAGGATAGTGTTAGGGTTAGGGTTAGCATCAGCTCTAGGATAGTGTTTGGGTTAGGGTTAGGGTTAGCATCAGCCCTAGGATAGTGTTAAGGTTAGGGTTATGGTTATCATCAGGCCTAGTATTGTGTGAGGTCTAGGGTTAGCATCAGACTTAGGATAGTGTTAGGGTTAGGGTTAGGGTTAGCATCAGTCCTAGGATAGTGTTAGGGTTAGGGTTAGCATCAGCCCTAGGATAGTGTTAGGGTTAGGGTTAGGGTTATCATCAGGCCTAGGATAGTGTTAGGGTTAGGGTTAGCATCAGCCCTAGGATAATGTTAGGGTTAGGGTTAGGGTTAGCATCAGCCCTAGGATAGTGTTAGGGTTAGGGTTAGCATCAGCCCTAGGATAGTGTTAGGGTTAGGGTTAGGGTTAGCATCAGGCCTAGGATAGTGTTAGGGTTAGGGTTAGCATCAGCCCTAGGATAGTGTTAGGGTTAGGGTTAGGGTTAGCATCAGCCCTTGGAGAGTGTTAGGGTTAGGGTTAGGGTTAGCATCAGCCCTAGGATAGTGTTAGTGTTAGGGTTAGCATCAGCCCTAGGATAGTGTTAGGGTTAGGGTTAGCATCAGCCCTAGGATAGTGTTAGGGTTAGGGTTAGGGTTAGCATCAGGCCTAGGATAGTGTTAGTGTTAGGGTTAGCATCAGCCCTAGGATAGTTTTAGGGTTAGGGTTAGGGTTAGCATGCGCCCTAGGATAATGTTAGGGTTAGGGTTAGGGTTAACATCAGCCCTAGGATAGTGTTAGTGTTAGGGTTAGCATCAGCCCTAGGATAGTGTTAGGGTTAGGGTTAGGGTTAGCATCCGCCCTAGGATAGTGGTAGGGTTAGGGTTAGGGTGAGCATCAGCCGTAGGATAGTGTTAGGGTTAGGGTTAACATAAATCCTAGGATAGTGTTAGGGTTAGGGTTAGGGTTATCATCAGGCCTAGGATAGTGTTAGGGTAAGGGTTAGGGTTAGCATCAGTTCAAGGATAGTGTTAGCGTTAGCGTTAGGGTTAGCATCTGCCCTAGGATAGTGTTAGGGTTAGGGTTAGGGTTAGCATCAGCCCAAGGATAGTGTTAGGGTTAGGGTTAGCATCAGCCCAAGGATAGTGTTAGGGTTAGGGTTAGGGTTAGCATCAGGCCCAGGATAGGGTTAGGGTTAGGGTTAGCATCAGCCCAAGGATAGTGTTAGGGTTAGGGTTAGGGTTAGCAACAGCCCTAGGATAGTGTTAGGGTTAGGGTTAGCATCAACCCTAGGATAGTGTTTGGGTTAGGGTTATGGTTAGCATCAGCCCTAGGATAGTGTTAGGGTTAGGGTTAGCCTCAGCCCTAGGAGAGTGTTAGGGTTAGGGATAGGGTTAGCATCAGGCCTAGGATAGTGTTAGGGTTAGGGATAGGGTTAGCATCAGATATAGGATAGTGTTAGGGTTAGGGTTAGCATCAGCTCTTGGATAGTGTTAGGGTTAGGGTTAGGGTTAGCATCAGCCCTAGGATAGTGTTAAGGTTAGGGTTAGGGTTATCATCAGGCCTAGGATAGTGTGAGGGCTAGGGTTAGCATCAGACTTAGGATAGTGTTAGGGTTAGGGTTAGGGTTAGCATCAGCCCTAGGATAGTGTTAGGGTTAGGGTTAGCATCAGCAATAGGATAGTGTTAGGGTTAGGTTTAGGGTTAGCATCAGCCCTAGGATAGTGTTAGGGTTAGGGTTAGCATCAGCCCTAGGATAGTGTTAGGGTTAGGGTTCGGGTTAGCATCAGCCGTAGGATAGTGTTAGGGTTAGGGTTAGCCTCAGCCCTAAGATAGTGTTAGAGTTAGGGTTAGGGTTAGCATCAGCCCTAGGATAGTGTTAGGGTTAGGGTTAGGGTTAGCATCAGCCCTTGGAGAGTGTTAGGGTTAGGTTTAGGGTTAGCATCAGCCCTAGGATAGTGTTAGTGTTAGGGTTAGCATCAGCCCTAGGATAGTGTTAGGGTTAGGGTTAGGGTTAGCATCAGGCCTAGGATAGTGTTAGTGTTAGGGTTAGCATCAGCCCTAGGATAGTGTTAGGGTTAGGGTTAGGGTTAGCATCCGCCCTAGGATAATGTTAGGGTTAGGGTTAGGGTTACCATCAGCCCTAGGATAGTGTTAGTGTTAGGGTTAGCATCAGCCCTAGGATAGTGTTAGGGATAGGGTTAGGGCTAGCATCCGCCCTAGGATAGTGTTAGGGTTAGGGTTAGGGTTAGGGTAAGCATCAGCCCTAGGATAGTGTTAGGGTTAGGGTTAACATAAACCCTAGGATAGTGTTAGGGTTAGGGTTAGGGTTAGCATCAGCCCTAGGATAGTGTTAGGGTTAGGGTTAGGGTTAGCATCAGCCCTAGGATAGTGTTCGTGTTAGGGTTAGCATCAGCCCTAGGATAGTTTTAGGGTTAGGGTTAGGGTTAGCATCAGCCCTAGGATAGTGTTAGGGTTAGGGTTAGCATCAGCCCTGGGATAGTGTTAGCGTTAGGGTTAGGGTGAGCATCAGCCCTAGGATAGTGTTAGGGTTAGGGTTAGCATCAGCCCTAGGTTAGTGTTAGGGTTACGGTTAGGGTTAGCATCAGCCCTAGGATAGTGTTAGGGTTAGGGTTAACATGAGCCCTAGGATAGTGTTAGGGTTAGGGTTAGTGTTAGCATCAGCCCTAGGATAGTGTTAGGGTTAGGGTTAGCATCAACCCTAGGATAGTGTTAGGGTTAGGGTTAAGGTTAGCATCAGCCCTAGGATAGTGTTAGGGTTAGGGTTAGCATCAGCCCTAGGATAGTGTTAGGGTTAGGGTTAGCATCAACCCTAGGATAGTGTTTGGGTTAGGGTTAGGGTTAGCATCAGCCCTAGGATAGTGTTAGGGTTAGGGTTAGGGGTAGCATCAGCCCTAGGATAGTGTTAGTGTTAGGGTTAGCATCCGCCCTAGGATAGTGTTAGGGTTAGGGTTAGGGTTAGCATCAGCCCTAGGATAGTGTTAGGGTTAGGGTTAGCATCAGCCCTAGGATAGTGTTAGGGTTAGGGTTAGGGTTAGCATCAGCCCTAGGATAGTGTTAGGGTTAGGGTTAGCATCAGCCCTATGTTAGTGTTAGTGTTAGGGTTAGGGTTAGCATCAGCCCTAGGATAGTGTTAGGGTTAGGGTTAGGGTTAGCATCAGTTCAAGGATAGTGTTAGGGTTAGCGTTAGGGTAGCATCAGCCCTAGGATAGTGTTAGGGTTAGGGTTAGGGTTAGCATCAGCCCTAGGATAGTGTTAGGGTTAGGGTTAGCATCAGCCCTAGGATAGTGTTAGGGTTAGGGTTAGCATCAGCCCTAGGATAGTGTTAGGGTTAGGGTTAGGGTTATCATCAGGCCTAGGATAGTGTTAGGGTTAGGGTTAGCATCAGCCCTAGGATAGTGTTAGGGTTAGGGTTAGGGTTAGCATCAGCCCTAGGATAGTGTTAGGGTTAGGGTTAGCATCAGCCCTAGGATACTGTTAGGGTTAGGGTTAGGGTTAGCATCAGCCCTAGGATAGTGTTAGGGTTAGGGTTAGCATCAGCCCCAGGATAGTGTTAGGGTTAGGGTTAGGGTTAGCATCAGCCCTAGGATAGTGTTAGGGTTAGGGTTAGCCTCAGCCCTAAGATAGTGTTAGAGTTAGGGTTAGGGTTAGCATCAGCCCTAGGATAATGTTAGGGTTAGGGTTAGGGTTAGCATCAGCCCTAGGATAGTGTTAGTGTTAGGGTTAGCATCAGCCCTAGGATAGTGTTAGGGTTAGGGTTAGGGTTAGCATCCGCCCTAGGATAGTGTTAGGGTTAGGGTTAGGGTTAGCATCAGCCCTAGGATAGTGTTAGGGTTAGGGTTAACATAAACCCTAGGATAGTGTTAGGGTTAGGGTTAGGGTTATCATCAGGCCTAGGATAGTGTTAGGGTTAGGGTTAGGGTTAGCATCAGCCCTAGGATAGTGTTTGGGTTAGGGTTAGCATCAGCCCTAGGATAGTGTTAGGGTTAGGGTTAGGGTTAGCATCAGCCCAAGCATAGTGTTAGGGTTAGGGTTAGCATCAGCCCTAGGATATTGTTAGGGTTAGGGTTAGGGTTAGCATCAGGCCCAGGATAGTGTTAGGGTTAGGGTTAGCATCAGCCCTAGGATAGTGTTAGGGTTAGCGTTAGGGTTAGCATCAGTCCTAGGATAGTGTTAGGGTTAGGGTTAGCATCAATCCTAGGATAGTGTTTGGGTTAGGGTTAGGGTTAGCATCAGCCCTAGGATAGTGTTAGGGTTAGGGTTAGGGTTAGCATCAGCCCTAGGATAGTGTTAGTGTTAGGGTTAGCATCCGCCCTAGGATAGTGTTTGGGTTAGGGTTAGGGTTAGCATCAGCCCTAGGATAGTGTTAGGGTTAGGGTTAGCATCAGCCCTAGGATAGTGTTAGGGTTAGGGTTAGCATCAGCCCTAGGATAGTGTTAGGGTTAGGGTTAGGGTTAGCATCAGCCCAAGCATAGTGTTAGGGTTAGGGTTAGCATCAGCCCTAGGATAGTGTTAGGGTTAGGGTTAGGGTTATCATCAGGCCTAGGATAGTGTTAGGGGTAGGGTTAGGGTTAGCATCAGCCCTAGGATAGTGTTAGGGTTAGGGTTAACTTCAGCCCTAGGATAGTGTTAGGGTTAGGGTTAGGGTTAGCATCAGCCAAAGCATAGTGTTAGGGTTAGGGTTAGCATCAGCCCTAGGATAGTGTTAGGGTTAGGGTTAGGGTTAGCATCAGGCTCAGGATAGTGTTAGGGTCAGGGTTAGCATCAGCCCTAGGATAGTGTTAGGGTTAGCGTTAGGGTTAGCATCAGTCCTAGGATAGTGTTAGGGTTAGGGTTAGCATCAACCCTAGGATAGTGTTTGGGTTAGGGTTAGGGTTAGCATCAGCCCTAGGATAGTGTTAGGGTTAGGGTTAGGGTTAGCATCAGCCCTAGGATAGTGTTAGTGTTAGGGTTAGCATCCGCCCTAGGATAGTGTTTGGGTTAGGGTTAGGGTTAGCATCAGCCCTAGGATAGTGTTAGGGTTAGGGTTAGCATCAGCCCTAGGATAGTGTTAGGGTTAGGGTTAGGGTTAACATCAGCCCTAGGATAGTGTTAGGGTTAGGGTTAGCATCAGCCCTATGTTAGTGTTAGTGTTAGGGTTAGGGTTAGCATCAGCCCTAGGATAGTGTTAGGGTTAGGGTTAGGGTTAGCATCAGTTCAAGGATAGTGTTAGGGTTAGCGTTAGGGTAGCATCAGCCCTAGGATAGTGTTAGGGTTAGGGTTAGGGTTAGCATCAGCCCTAGGATAGTGTTAGGGTTAGGGTTAGCATCAGCCCTAGGATAGTGTTAGGGTTAGGGTTAGGGTTATCATCAGGCCTAGGATAGTGTTAGGGTTAGGGTTAGCATCAGCCCTAGGATAGTGTTAGGGTTAGGGTTAGGGTTAGCATCAGCCGTAGGATAGTGTTAGGGTTAGGGTTAGCCTCAGCCCTAAGATAGTGTTAGAGTTAGGGTTAGGGTTAGCATCAGCCCTAGGATAGTGTTAGGGTTAGGGTTAGGGTTAGCATCAGCCCTTGGAGAGTGTTAGGGTTAGGTTTAGGGTTAGCATCAGCCCTAGGATAGTGTTAGTGTTAGGGTTAGCATCAGCCCTAGGATAGTGTTAGGGTTAGGGTTAGGGTTAGCATCAGGCCTAGGATAGTGTTAGTGTTAGGGTTAGCATCAGCCCTAGGATAGTGTTAGGGTTAGGGTTAGGGTTAGCATCCGCCCTAGGATAATGTTAGGGTTAGGGTTAGGGTTACCATCAGCCCTAGGATAGTGTTAGTGTTAGGGTTAGCATCAGCCCTAGGATAGTGTTAGGGATAGGGTTAGGGCTAGCATCCGCCCTAGGATAGTGTTAGGGTTAGGGTTAGGGTTAGGGTAAGCATCAGCCCTAGGATAGTGTTAGGGTTAGGGTTAACATAAACCCTAGGATAGTGTTAGGGTTAGGGTTAGGGTTAGCATCAGCCCTAGGATAGTGTTAGGGTTAGGGTTAGGGTTAGCATCAGCCCTAGGATAGTGTTCGTGTTAGGGTTAGCATCAGCCCTAGGATAGTTTTAGGGTTAGGGTTAGGGTTAGCATCAGCCCTAGGATAGTGTTAGGGTTAGGGTTAGCATCAGCCCTGGGATAGTGTTAGCGTTAGGGTTAGGGTGAGCATCAGCCCTAGGATAGTGTTAGGGTTAGGGTTAGCATCAGCCCTAGGTTAGTGTTAGGGTTACGGTTAGGGTTAGCATCAGCCCTAGGATAGTGTTAGGGTTAGGGTTAACATGAGCCCTAGGATAGTGTTAGGGTTAGGGTTAGTGTTAGCATCAGCCCTAGGATAGTGTTAGGGTTAGGGTTAGCATCAACCCTAGGATAGTGTTAGGGTTAGGGTTAAGGTTAGCATCAGCCCTAGGATAGTGTTAGGGTTAGGGTTAGCATCAGCCCTAGGATAGTGTTAGGGTTAGGGTTAGCATCAACCCTAGGATAGTGTTTGGGTTAGGGTTAGGGTTAGCATCAGCCCTAGGATAGTGTTAGGGTTAGGGTTAGGGGTAGCATCAGCCCTAGGATAGTGTTAGTGTTAGGGTTAGCATCCGCCCTAGGATAGTGTTAGGGTTAGGGTTAGGGTTAGCATCAGCCCTAGGATAGTGTTAGGGTTAGGGTTAGCATCAGCCCTAGGATAGTGTTAGGGTTAGGGTTAGGGTTAGCATCAGCCCTAGGATAGTGTTAGGGTTAGGGTTAGCATCAGCCCTATGTTAGTGTTAGTGTTAGGGTTAGGGTTAGCATCAGCCCTAGGATAGTGTTAGGGTTAGGGTTAGGGTTAGCATCAGTTCAAGGATAGTGTTAGGGTTAGCGTTAGGGTAGCATCAGCCCTAGGATAGTGTTAGGGTTAGGGTTAGGGTTAGCATCAGCCCTAGGATAGTGTTAGGGTTAGGGTTAGCATCAGCCCTAGGATAGTGTTAGGGTTAGGGTTAGCATCAGCCCTAGGATAGTGTTAGGGTTAGGGTTAGGGTTATCATCAGGCCTAGGATAGTGTTAGGGTTAGGGTTAGCATCAGCCCTAGGATAGTGTTAGGGTTAGGGTTAGGGTTAGCATCAGCCCTAGGATAGTGTTAGGGTTAGGGTTAGCATCAGCCCTAGGATACTGTTAGGGTTAGGGTTAGGGTTAGCATCAGCCCTAGGATAGTGTTAGGGTTAGGGTTAGCATCAGCCCCAGGATAGTGTTAGGGTTAGGGTTAGGGTTAGCATCAGCCCTAGGATAGTGTTAGGGTTAGGGTTAGCCTCAGCCCTAAGATAGTGTTAGAGTTAGGGTTAGGGTTAGCATCAGCCCTAGGATAATGTTAGGGTTAGGGTTAGGGTTAGCATCAGCCCTAGGATAGTGTTAGTGTTAGGGTTAGCATCAGCCCTAGGATAGTGTTAGGGTTAGGGTTAGGGTTAGCATCCGCCCTAGGATAGTGTTAGGGTTAGGGTTAGGGTTAGCATCAGCCCTAGGATAGTGTTAGGGTTAGGGTTAACATAAACCCTAGGATAGTGTTAGGGTTAGGGTTAGGGTTATCATCAGGCCTAGGATAGTGTTAGGGTTAGGGTTAGGGTTAGCATCAGCCCTAGGATAGTGTTTGGGTTAGGGTTAGCATCAGCCCTAGGATAGTGTTAGGGTTAGGGTTAGGGTTAGCATCAGCCCAAGCATAGTGTTAGGGTTAGGGTTAGCATCAGCCCTAGGATATTGTTAGGGTTAGGGTTAGGGTTAGCATCAGGCCCAGGATAGTGTTAGGGTTAGGGTTAGCATCAGCCCTAGGATAGTGTTAGGGTTAGCGTTAGGGTTAGCATCAGTCCTAGGATAGTGTTAGGGTTAGGGTTAGCATCAACCCTAGGATAGTGTTTGGGTTAGGGTTAGGGTTAGCATCAGCCCTAGGATAGTGTTAGGGTTAGGGTTAGGGTTAGCATCAGCCCTAGGATAGTGTTAGTGTTAGGGTTAGCATCCGCCCTAGGATAGTGTTTGGGTTAGGGTTAGGGTTAGCATCAGCCCTAGGATAGTGTTAGGGTTAGGGTTAGCATCAGCCCTAGGATAGTGTTAGGGTTAGGGTTAGCATCAGCCCTAGGATAGTGTTAGGGTTAGGGTTAGGGTTAGCATCAGCCCAAGCATAGTGTTAGGGTTAGGGTTAGCATCAGCCCTAGGATAGTGTTAGGGTTAGGGTTAGGGTTATCATCAGGCCTAGGATAGTGTTAGGGGTAGGGTTAGGGTTAGCATCAGCCCTAGGATATTGTTAGGGTTAGGGTTAACTTCAGCCCTAGGATAGTGTTAGGGTTAGGGTTAGGGTTAGCATCAGCCAAAGCATAGTGTTAGGGTTAGGGTTAGCATCAGCCCTAGGATAGTGTTAGGGTTAGGGTTAGGGTTAGCATCAGGCTCAGGATAGTGTTAGGGTCAGGGTTAGCATCAGCCCTAGGATAGTGTTAGGGTTAGCGTTAGGGTTAGCATCAGTCCTAGGATAGTGTTAGGGTTAGGGTTAGCATCAACCCTAGGATAGTGTTTGGGTTAGGGTTAGGGTTAGCATCAGCCCTAGGATAGTGTTAGGGTTAGGGTTAGGGTTAGCATCAGCCCTAGGATAGTGTTAGTGTTAGGGTTAGCATCCGCCCTAGGATAGTGTTTGGGTTAGGGTTAGGGTTAGCATCAGCCCTAGGATAGTGTTAGGGTTAGGGTTAGCATCAGCCCTAGGATAGTGTTAGGGTTAGGGTTAGGGTTAACATCAGCCCTAGGATAGTGTTAGGGTTAGGGTTAGCATCAGCCCTATGTTAGTGTTAGTGTTAGGGTTAGGGTTAGCATCAGCCCTAGGATAGTGTTAGGGTTAGGGTTAGGGTTAGCATCAGTTCAAGGATAGTGTTAGGGTTAGCGTTAGGGTAGCATCAGCCCTAGGATAGTGTTAGGGTTAGGGTTAGGGTTAGCATCAGCCCTAGGATAGTGTTAGGGTTAGGGTTAGCATCAGCCCTAGGATAGTGTTAGGGTTAGGGTTAGGGTTATCATCAGGCCTAGGATAGTGTTAGGGTTAGGGTTAGCATCAGCCCTAGGATAGTGTTAGGGTTAGGGTTAGGGTTAGCATCAGCCCTAGGATAGTGTTAGGGTTAGGGTTAGCATCAGCCCTAGGATAGTGTTAGGGTTAGGGTTAGGGTTAGCATCAGCCCTACGATAGTGTTAGGGTTAGGGTTAGCATCAGCCCTAGGATAGTGTTAGGGTTAGGGTTAGGGTTAGCATCAGCCCTACGATAGTGTTAGGGTTAGGGTTAGCCTCAGCCCTAAGATAGTGTTAGAGTTAGGGTTAGGGTTAGCATCAGCCCTAGGATAATGTTAGGGTTAGGGTTAGGGTTAGCATCAGCCCTAGGATAGTGTTAGTGTTAGGGTTAGGGTGAGCATCAGCCCTAGGATAGTGTTAGGGTTAGGGTTAGGGTTAGCATCCGCCCTAGGATAGTGTTAGGGTTAGGGTTAGGGTGAGCATCAGCCCTAGGATAGTGTTGGGGTTAGGGTTAACATAAACCCTAGGATAGTGTTAGGGTTAGGGTTAGGGTTATCATCAGGCCTAGGATAGTGTTAGGGTTAGGGTTAGGGTTATCATCAGGCCTAGGATAGTGTTAATGTTAGGGTTAGGGTTAGCATCAGCCCTAGGATAGTGTTAGGCTTAGGGTTAGCATCAGCCCTAGGATAGTGTTAGGGTTAGGGTTAGGGTTAGCATCAGCCCTAGGATAGTGTTATGGTTAGGGTTAGCATCAGCCCTATGTTAGTGTTAGTGTTAGGGTTAGGGTTAGCATCAGCCCTAGGATAGTGTTAGGGTTAGGGTTAGGGTTAGCATCAGTTCAAGGATAGTGTTAGGGTTAGCGTTAGGGTAGCATCAGCCCTAGGATAGTGTTAGGGTTAGGGTTAGGGTTAGCATCAGGCCTAGGATAGTGTTAGGGTTAGGGTTAGCATCAGCCCTAGGATAGTGTTAGGGTTAGGGTTAGGGTTAGCATCAGCCCTAGGATAGTGTTAGGGTTAGGGTTAGCATCAGCCCTAGGATAGTGTTAGGGTTAGGGTTAGGGTTAGCATCAGCCCTAGGATAGTGTTAGGGTTAGGGTTACCATCAGCCCTAGGATAGTGTCAGGGTTAGGGTTAGGGTTATCATCAGGCCTAGGATAGTGTTAGGGTTAGGGTTAGCATCAGCTCTAGGATAGTGTTACGGTTAGGGTTAGGGTTAGCATCAGCCCTAGGATAGTGTTAAGGTTAGGGTTATGGTTATCATCAGGCCTAGTATTGTGTGAGGTCTAGGGTTAGCATCAGACTTAGGATAGTGTTACGGTTAGGGTTAGGGTTAGCATCAGCCCTAGGATAGTGTTAGGGTTAGGGTTAGCATCAGCCCTAGGATACTGTTAGGGTTAGGGTTAGGGTTAGCATCAGCCCTTGGAGAGTGTTAGGGTTAGGGTTAGGGTTAGCATCAGCCCTAGGATAGTGTTAGTGTTAGGGTTAGCATCAGCCCTAGGATAGTGTTAGGGTTAGGGTTAGCATCAGCCCTAGGAAAGTGTTAGGGTTAGGGTTAGGGTTAGCATCAGGCCCAGGATAGTGTTAGGGTTAGGGTTAGCATCAGCCCAAGGATAGTGTTAGGGTTAGGGTTAGGTTTAGCATCAGCCCTAGGATAGTGTTAGGGTTAGGGTTAGCATCAACACTAGGATAGTGTTTTGGTTAGGGTTAGGGTTAGCATCAGCCCTAGGATAGTGTTAGGGTTAGGGTTAGGGTTAGCAACAGCCCTAGGATAGTGTTAGTGTTAGGGTTAGCATCAGCCCTAGGATAGTGTTAGGGTTAGGGTTAGGGTTAGCATCAGCCCTAGGATAGTGTTAGGGTTAGGGTTAGCATCAGCCCTAGGTTAGTGTTAGTGTTAGGGTTAGGGTTAGCATCAGCCCTAGGATAGTGTTAGGGTTAGGGTTAGGGTTAGCATCAGTTCAAGGATAGTGTTAGGGTTAGCGTTAGGGTTAGCATCAGCCCTAGGATAGTGTTAGGGTTAGGGTTAGGGTTATCATCAGGCCTAGGATAGTGTTAGGCTTAGGGTTAGGGTTAGCATCAGTTCAAGGATAGTTTTAGGGTTAGCGTTAGGGTTAGCATCTGCCCTAGGATAGTGTTAGGGTTAGGGTTAGGGTTAGCATCAGCGCAAGGATAGTGTTAGGGTTAGGGTTAGCATAAGCCCTAGGATAGTGTTAGGGTTAGGGTTAGGGTTAGCATCAGGCCCAGGATAGTGTTAGGGTTAGGGTTAGCATCAGCCCAAGGATAGTGTTAGGGTTAGGGTTAGGGTTAGCATCAGCCCTAGGATAGTGTTAGGGTTAGGGTTAGAATCAACCCTAGGATAGTGTTTGGGTTAGGGTTAGGGTTAGCATCAGCCCTAGGATACTGTTAGGGTTAGGGTTAGGGTTAGCATCAGCCCTAGGATAGTGTTAGTGTTAGGGTTAGCATCCGCCCTAGGATAGTGTTAGGGTTAGGGTTAGGGTTAGCATCAGCCCTAGGATAGTGTTAGGGTTAGGGTTAGGGTTAGCATCAGCCCTAGGATAGTGTTAGGGTTAGGGTTAGCATCAGCCCTATGTTAGTGTTAGTGTTAGGGTTAGGGTTAGCATCAGCCCTAGGATAGTGTTAGGGTTAGGGTTAGGGTTAGCATCAGTTCAAGGATAGTGTTAGGGTTAGCGTTAGGGTAGCATCAGCCCTAGGATAGTGTTAGGGTTAGGGTTAGGGTTAGCATCAGCCCTAGGATAATGTTAGGGTTAGGGTTAGCATCAGCCCTAGGATAGTGTTAGGGTTAGGGTTAGGGTTATCATCAGGCCTAAGATAGTGTTAGGGTTAGGGTTAGCATCAGCCCTAGGATAGTGTTAGGGTTAGGGTTAGGGTTAGCATCAGCCCTAGGATAGTGTTAGGGTTAGGGTTAGCATCAGCCCTAGGATAGTGTTAGGGTTAGGGTTAGGGTTAGCATCAGCCCTAGGATAGTGTTAGGGTTAGGGTTAGCATCAGCCCTAGGATAGTGTTAGTGTTAGGGTTAGGGTTAGCATCAGCTGTAGGATAGTGTTAGGGTTAGGGTTAGCCTCAGCCCTAAGATAGTGTTAGAGTTAGGGTTAGGGTTAGCATCAGCCCTAAGATAATGTTAGGGTTAGGGTTAGGGTTAGCATCAGCCCTAGGATAGTGTTAGGGTTAGTGATAGCATCAACCCTAGGATAGTGTTTGGGTTAGGGTTAGGGTTAGCATCAGCCCTAGGATAGTGTTAGGGTTAGGGTTAGCCTCAGCCCTAGGAGAGTGTTAGGGTTAGGGATAGGGTTAGCATCAGGCCTAGCATAGTGTTAAGGTTAGGGTTATGGTTATCATCAGGCCTAGTATAGTGTGAGGTCTAGGGTTAGCATCAGACTTAGGATAGTGTTAGGGTTAGGGTTAGGGTTAGCATCAGCCCTAGGATAGTGCTAGGGTTAGGGTTAGCATCAGCCCTAGGATAGTGTTAGGGTTAGGGTTAGGGTTAGCATGAGGCCCAGGATAGTGTTAGGGTTAGGGTTAGCATCAGCCCAAGGATAGTGTTAGGGTTAGGGTTAGGGTTAGCATCAGCCCTGGGATAGTGTTAGGGTTAGGGATAGGGTTAGCATCAGATATAGGATAGTGTTAGGGTTAGGGTTAGCATCAGCTCTTGGATAGTGTTAGGGTTAGGGTTAGGGTTAGCATCAGCCCTAGGATAGTGTTAAGGTTAGGGTTAGGGTTATCATCAGGCCTAGGATAGTGTGAGGGCTAGGGTTAGCATCAGACTTAGGATAGTGTTAGGGTTAGGGTTAGGGTTAGCATCAGCCCTAGGATAGTGGTAGGGTTAGGGTTAGCATCAGCAATAGGATAGTGTTATGGTTAGGTTTAGGGTTAGCATCAGCCCTAGGATAGTGTTAGGGTTAGGGTTAGCATCAGCCCTAGGATAGTGTTAGGGTTAGGGTTCGGGTTAGCATCAGCCGTAGGATAGTGTTAGGGTTAGGGTTAGCCTCAGCCCTAAGATAGTGTTAGAGTTAGGGTTAGGGTTAGCATCAGCCCTAGGATAGTGTTAGGGTTAGGGTTAGGGTTAGCATCAGCCCTTGGAGAGTGCTAGGGTTAGGTTTAGGGTTAGCATCAGCCCTAGGATAGTGTTAGTGTTAGGGTTAGCATCAGCCCTAGGATAGTGTTAGGTTTAGGGTTAGGGTTAGCATCAGGCCTAGGATAGTGTTAGTGTTAGGGTTAGCATCAGCCCTAGGATAGTGTTAGGGTTAGGGTTAGGGTTAGCATCCGCCCTAGGATAATGTTAGGGTTAGGGTTAGGGTTACCATCAGCCCTAGGATAGTGTTCGTGTTAGGGTTAGCATCAGCCCTAGGATAGTGTTAGGGATAGGGTTAGGGCTAGCATCCGCCCTAGGATAGTGTTAGGGTTAGGGTTAGGGTTAGGGTTAGCATCAGCCCTAGGATAGTGTTAGGGTTAGGGTTAACATAAACCCTAGGATAGTGTTAGGGTTAGGGTTAGGGTTAGCATCAGCCCTAGGATAGTGTTAGGGTTAGGGTTAGGGTTAGCATCAGCCCTAGGATAGTGTTCGTGTTAGGGTTAGCATCAGCCCTAGGATAGTGTTAGGGTTAGGGTTAGGGTTAGCATCAGCCCTAGGATAGTGTTAGGTTTAGGGTTAGCATCAGCCCTGGGATAGTGTTAGCGTTAGGGTTAGGGTGAGCATCAGCCCTAGGAAAGTGTTAGGGTTAGGGTTAGGGTTAGCATCAGGCCCAGGATAGTGTTAGGGTTAGGGTTAGCATCAGCCCAAGGATAGTGTTAGGGTTAGGGTTAGGTTTAGCATCAGCCCTAGGATAGTGTTAGGGTTAGGGTTAGCATCAACACTAGGATAGTGTTTGGGTTAGGGTTAGGGGTAGCATCAGCCCTAGGATAGTGTTAGGGTTAGGGTTAGGGTTAGCAACAGCCCTAGGATAGTGTTAGTGTTAGGGTTAGCATCAGCCCTAGGATAGTGTTAGGGTTAGGGTTAGGGTTAGCATCAGCCCTAGGATAGTGTTAGGGTTAGGGTTAGCATCAGCCCTAGGTTAGTGTTAGTGTTAGGGTTAGGGTTAGCATCAGCCCTAGGATAGTGTTAGGGTTAGGGTTAGGGTTAGCATCAGTTCAAGGATAGTGTTAGGGTTAGCGATAGGGTTAGCATCAGCCCTAGGATAGTGTTAGGGTTAGGGTTAGGGTTATCATCAGGCCTAGGATAGTGTTAGGCTTAGGGTTAGGGTTAGCATCAGTTCAAGGATAGTTTTAGGGTTAGCGTTAGGGTTAGCATCTGCCCTAGGATAGTGTTAGGGTTAGGGTTAGGGTTAGCATCAGCGCAAGGATAGTGTTAGGGTTAGGGTTAGCATAAGCCCTAGGATAGTGTTAGGGTTAGGGTTAGGGTTAGCATCAGGCCCAGGATAGTGTTAGGGTTAGGGTTAGCATCAGCCCAAGGATAGTGTTAGGGTTAGGGTTAGGGTTAGCATCAGCCCTAGGATAGTGTTAGGGTTAGGGTTAGCATCAACCCTAGGATAGTGATTGGGTTAGGGTTAGGGTTAGCATCAGCCCTAGGATACTGTTAGGGTTAGGGTTAGGGTTAGCATCAGCCCTAGGATAGTGTTAGTGTTAGGGTTAGCATCCGCCCTAGGATAGTGTTAGGGTTAGGGTTAGGGTTAGCATCAGCCCTAGGATAGTGTTAGGGTTAGGGTTAGGGTTAGCATCAGCCCTAGGATAGTGTTAGGGTTAGGGTTAGCATCAGCCCTAGGATAGTGTTAGGGTTAGGGTTAGGGTTAGCATCAGCCCTAGGATAGTGTTAGGGTTAGGGTTAGCATCAGCCCTAGGATAGTGTTAGTGTTAGGGTTAGGGTTAGCATCAGCTGTAGGATAGTGTTAGGGTTAGGGTTAGCCTCAGCCCTAAGATAGTGTTAGAGTTAGGGTTAGGGTTAGCATCAGCCCTAAGATAATGTTAGGGTTAGGGTTAGGGTTAGCATCAGCCCTAGGATAGTGTTAGGGTTAGTGATAGAATCAACCCTAGGATAGTGTTTGGGTTAGGGTTAGGGTTAGCATCAGCCCTAGGATAGTGTTAGGGTTAGGGTTAGCCTCAGCCCTAGGAGAGTGTTAGGGTTAGGGATAGGGTTAGCATCAGGCCTAGCATAGTGTTAAGGTTAGGGTTATGGTTATCATCAGGCCTAGTATAGTGTGAGGTCTAGGGTTAGCATCAGACTTAGGATAGTGTTAGGGTTAGGGTTAGGGTTAGCATCAGCCCTAGGATAGTGCTAGGGTTAGGGTTAGCATCAGCCCTAGGATAGTGTTAGGGTTAGGGTTAGGGTTAGCATGAGGCCCAGGATAGTGTTAGGGTTAGGGTTAGCATCAGCCCAAGGATAGTGTTAGGGTTAGGGTTAGGGTTAGCATCAGCCCTGGGATAGTGTTAGGGTTAGGGATAGGGTTAGCATCAGATATAGGATAGTGTTAGGGTTAGGGTTAGCATCAGCTCTTGGATAGTGTTAGGGTTAGGGTTAGGGTTAGCATGAGCCCTAGGATAGTGTTAAGGTTAGGGTTAGGGTTATCATCAGGCCTAGGATAGTGTGAGGGCTAGGGTTAGCATCAGACTTAGGATACTGTTAGGGTTAGGGTTAGGGTTAGCATCAGCCCTAGGATAGTGTTAGGGTTAGGGTTAGCATCAGCAATAGGATAGTGTTAGGGTTAGGTTTAGGGTTAGCATCAGCCCTAGGATAGTGTTAGGGTTAGGGTTAGCATCAGCCCTAGGATAGTGTTAGGGTTAGGGTTCGGGTTAGCATCAGCCGTAGGATAGTGTTAGGGTTAGGGTTAGCCTCAGCCCTAAGATAGTGTTAGAGTTAGGGTTAGGGTTAGCATCAGCCCTAGGATAGTGTTAGGGTTAGGGTTAGGGTTAGCATCAGCCCTTGGAGAGTGTTAGGGTTAGGTTTAGGGTTAGCATCAGCCCTAGGATAGTGTTAGTGTTAGGGTTAGCATCAGCCCTAGGTTAGTGTTAGGGTTAGGGTTAGGGTTAGCATCAGGCCTAGGATAGTGTTAGTGTTAGGGTTAGCATCAGCCCTAGGATAGTGTTAGGGTTAGGGTTAGGGTTAGCATCCGCCCTAGGATAATGTTAGGGTTAGGGTTAGGGTTACCATCAGCCCTAGGATAGTGTTAGTGTTAGGGTTAGCATCAGCCCTAGGATAGTGTTAGGGATAGGGTTAGGGCTAGCATCCGCCCTAGGATAGTGTTAGGGTTAGGGTTAGGGTTAGGGTTAGCATCAGCCCTAGGATAGTGTTAGGGTTAGGGTTAACATAAACCCTAGGATAGTGTTAGGGTTAGGGTTAGGGTTAGCATCAGCCCTAGGATAGTGTTAGGGTTAGGGTTAGGGTTAGCATCAGCCCTAGGATAGTGTTCGTGTTAGGGTTAGCATCAGCCCTAGGATAGTGTTAGGGTTAGGGTTAGGGTTAGCATCAGCCCTAGGATAGTGTTAGGGTTAGGGTTAGCATCAGCCCTGGGATAGTGTTAGCGTTAGGGTTAGGGTGAGCATCAGCCCTAGGATAGTGTTAGGGTTAGGGTTAGCATCAGCCCTAGGTTAGTGTTAGGGTTACGGTTAGGGTTAGCATCAGCCCTAGGATAGTGTTAGGGTTAGGGTTAACATGAGCCCTAGGATAGTGTTAGGGTTAGGGTTAGTGTTAGCATCAGCCCTAGGATAGTGTTAGGGTTAGGGTTAGCATCAACCCTAGGATAGTGTTAGGGTTAGGGTTAAGGTTAGCATCAGCCCTAGGATAGTGTTAGGGTTAGGGTTAGCATCAGCCCTAGGATAGTGTTAGGGTTAGGGTTAGCATCAACCCTAGGATAGTGTTTGGGTTAGGGTTAGGGTTAGCATCAGCCCTAGGATAGTGTTAGGGTTAGGGTTAGGGGTAGCATCAGCCCTAGGATAGTGTTAGTGTTAGGGTTAGCATCCGCCCTAGGATAGTGTTAGGGTTAGGGTTAGGGTTAGCATCAGCCCTAGGATAGTGTTAGGGTTAGGGTTAGCATCAGCCCTAGGATAGTGTTAGGGTTAGGGTTAGGGTTAGCATCAGCCCTAGGATAGTGTTAGGGTTAGGGTTAGCATCAGCCCTATGTTAGTGTTAGTGTTAGGGTTAGGGTTAGCATCAGCCCTAGGATAGTGTTAGGGTTAGGGTTAGGGTTAGCATCAGTTCAAGGATAGTGTTAGGGTTAGCGTTAGGGTAGCATCAGCCCTAGGATAGTGTTAGGGTTAGGGTTAGGGTTAGCATCAGCCCTAGGATAGTGTTAGGGTTAGGGTTAGCATCAGCCCTAGGATAGTGTTAGGGTTAGGGTTAGCATCAGCCCTAGGATAGTGTTAGGGTTAGGGTTAGGGTTATCATCAGGCCTAGGATAGTGTTAGGGTTAGGGTTAGCATCAGCCCTAGGATAGTGTTAGGGTTAGGGTTAGGGTTAGCATCAGCCCTAGGATAGTGTTAGGGTTAGGGTTAGCATCAGCCCTAGGATACTGTTAGGGTTAGGGTTAGGGTTAGCATCAGCCCTAGGATAGTGTTAGGGTTAGGGTTAGCATCAGCCCCAGGATAGTGTTAGGGTTAGGGTTAGGGTTAGCATCAGCCCTAGGATAGTGTTAGGGTTAGGGTTAGCCTCAGCCCTAAGATAGTGTTAGAGTTAGGGTTAGGGTTAGCATCAGCCCTAGGATAATGTTAGGGTTAGGGTTAGGGTTAGCATTAGCCCTAGGATAGTGTTAGTGTTAGGGTTAGCATCAGCCCTAGGATAGTGTTAGGGTTAGGGTTAGGGTTAGCATCCGCCCTAGGATAGTGTTAGGGTTAGGGTTAGGGTTAGCATCAGCCCTAGGATAGTGTTAGGGTTAGGGTTAACATAAACCCTAGGATAGTGTTAGGGTTAGGGTTAGGGTTATCATCAGGCCTAGGATAGTGTTAGGGTTAGGGTTAGGGTTAGCATCAGCCCTAGGATAGTGTTAGGGTTAGGGTTAGCATCAGCCCTAGGATAGTGTTAGGGTTAGGGTTAGGGTTAGCATCAGCCCAAGCATAGTGTTAGGGTTAGGGTTAGCATCAGCCCTAGGATAGTGTTAGGGTTAGGGTTAGGGTTAGCATCAGGCCCAGGATAGTGTTAGGGTTAGGGTTAGCATCAGCCCAAGGATAGTGTTAGGGTTAGGGTTAGGGTTAGCATCAGCCCTAGGATAGTGTTAGGGTTAGGGTTAGCATCAACCCTAGGATAGTGTTTGGGTTAGGGTTAGGGTTAGCATCAGCCCTAGGATAGTGTTAGGGTTAGGGTTAGGGTTAGCATCAGCCCTAGGATAGTGTTAGTGTTAGGGTTAGCATCCGCCCTAGGATAGTGTTTGGGTTAGGGTTAGGGTTAGCATCAGCCCTAGGATAGTGTTAGGGTTAGGGTTAGCATCAGCCCTAGGATAGTGTTAGGGTTAGGGTTAGGGTTAGCATCAGCCCTAGGATAGTGTTAGGGTTACGGTTAGCATCAGCCCTATGTTAGTGTTAGTGTTAGGGTTAGGGTTAGCATCAGCCCTAGGATAGTGTTAGGGTTAGGGTTAGGGTTAGCATCAGTTCAAGGATAGTGTTAGGGTTAGCGTTAGGGTAGCATCAGCCCTAGGATAGTGTTAGGGTTAGGGTTAGGGTTAGCATCAGCCCTAGGATAGTGTTAGGGTTAGGGTTAGCATCAGCCCTAGGATAGTGTTAGGGTTAGGGTTAGGGTTATCATCAGGCCTAGGATAGTGTTAGGGTTAGGGTTAGCATCAGCCCTAGGATAGTGTTAGGGTTAGGGTTAGGGTTAGCATCAGCCCTAGGATAGTGTTAGGGTTAGGGTTAGCATCAGCCCTAGGATAGTGTTAGGGTTAGGGTTAGGGTTAGCATCAGCCCTACGATAGTGTTAGGGTTAGGGTTAGCATCAGCCCTAGGATAGTGTTAGGGTTAGGGTTAGGGTTAGCATCAGCCGTAGGATAGTGTTAGGGTTAGGGTTAGCCTCAGCCCTAAGATAGTGTTAGAGTTAGGGTTAGGATTAGCATCAGCCCTAGGATAATGTTAGGGTTAGGGTTAGGGTTAGCATCAGCCCTAGGATAGTGTTAGTGTTAGGGTTAGCATCAGCCCTAGGATAGTGTTAGGGTTAGGGTTAGGGTTAGCATCCGCCCTAGGATAGTGTTAGGGTTAGGGTTAGGGTGAGCATCAGCCCTAGGATAGTGTTAGGGTTAGGGTTAACATAAACCCTAGGATAGTGTTAGGGTTAGGGTTAGGGTTATCATCAGGCCTAGGATAGTGTTAGGGTTAGGGTTAGGGTTATCATCAGGCCTAGGATAGTGTTAGGGTTAGGGTTAGGGTTAGCATCAGCCCTAGGATAGTGTTAGGCTTAGGGTTAGCATCAGCCCTAGGATAGTGTTAGGGTTAGGGTTAGGGTTAGCATCAGACCTAGGATAGTGTTATGGTTAGGGTTAGCATCAGCCCTATGTTAGTGTTAGTGTTAGGGTTAGGGTTAGCATCAGCACTAGGATAGTGTTAGGGTTAGGGTTAGGGTTAGCATCAGTTCAAGGATAGTGTTAGGTTTAGCGTTAGGGTAGCATCAGCCCTAGGATAGTGTTAGGGTTAGGGTTAGGGTTAGCATCAGGCCTAGGATAGTGTTAGGGTTAGGGTTAGGGTTAGCATCAGCCCTAGGATAGTGTTAGGGTTAGGGTTAGCATCAGCCCTAGGATAGTGTCAGGGTTAGGGTTAGGGTTATCATCAGGCCTAGGATAGTGTTAGGGTTAGGTTTAGCATCAGCTCTAGGATAGTGTTAGGGTTAGGGTTAGGGTTAGCATCAGCCCTAGGATAGTGTTAAGGTTAGGGTTATGGTTATCATCAGGCCTAGTATTGTGTGAGGTCTAGGGTTAGCATCAGACTTAGGATAGTGTTAGGGTTAGGGTTAGGGTTAGCATCAGCCCTAGGATAGTGATAGGGTTAGGGTTAGCATCAGCCCTAGGATACTGTTAGGGTTAGGGTTAGGGTTAGCATCAGCCCTTGGAGAGTGTTAGGGTTAGGGTTAGGGTTAGCATCAGCCCTAGGATAGTGTTAGTGTTAGGGTTAGCATCAGCCCTAGGATAGTGTTAGGGTTAGGGTTAGCATCAGCCCTAGGAAAGTGTTAGGGTTAGGGTTAGGGTTAGCATCAGGCCCAGGATAGTGTTAGGGTTAGGGTTAGCATCAGCCCAACGATAGTGTTAGGGTTAGGGTTAGGTTTAGCATCAGCCCTAGGATAGTGTTAGGGTTAGGGTTAGCATCAACACTAGGATAGTGTTTGGGTTAGGGTTAGGGTTAGCATCAGCCCTAGGATAGTGTTAGGGTTAGGGTTAGGGTTAGCAACAGCCCTAGGATAGTGTTAGTGTTAGGGTTAGCATCAGCCCTAGGATAGTGTTAGGGTTAGGGTTAGGGTTAGCATCAGCCCTAGGATAGTGTTAGGGTTAGGGTTAGCATCTGCCCTAGGTTAGTGTTAGTGTTAGGGTTAGGGTTAGCATCAGCCCTAGGATAGTGTTAGGGTTAGGGTTAGGGTTAGCATCAGTTCAAGGATAGTGTTAGGGTTAGCGTTAGGGTTAGCATCAGCCCTAGGATAGTGTTAGGGTTAGGGTTAGGGTTATCATCAGGCCTAGGATAGTGTTAGGCTTAGGGTTAGGGTTAGCATCAGTTCAAGGATAGTTTTAGGGTTAGCGTTAGGGTTAGCATCTGCCCTAGGATAGTGTTAGGGTTAGGGTTAGGGTTAACATCAGCGCAAGGATAGTGTTAGGGTTAGGGTTAGCATAAGCCCTAGGATAGTGTTAGGGTTAGGGTTAGGGTTAGCATCAGGCCCAGGATAGTGTTAGGGTTAGGGTTAGCATCAGCCCAAGGATAGTGTTAGGGTTAGGGTTAGGGTTAGCATCAGCCCTAGGATAGTGTTAGGGTTAGGGTTAGCATCAACCCTAGGATAGTGTTTGGGTTAGGGTTAGGGTTAGCATCAGCCCTAGGATACTGTTAGGGTTAGGGTTAGGGTTAGCATCAGCCCTAGGATAGTGTTAGTGTTAGGGTTAGCATCCGCCCTAGGATAGTGTTAGGGTTAGGGTTAGGGTTAGCATCAGCCCTAGGATAGTGTTAGGGTTAGGGTTAGCATCAGCCCTATGTTAGTGTTAGTGTTAGGGTTAGGGTTAGCATCAGCACTAGGATAGTGTTAGGGTTAGGGTTAGGGTTAGCATCAGTTCAAGGATAGTGTTAGGGTTAGCGTTAGGGTAGCATCAGCCCTAGGATAGTGTTAGGGTTAGGGTTAGGGTTAGCATCAGCCCTAGGATAATGTTAGGGTTAGGGTTAGCATCAGCCCTAGGATAGTGTTAGGGTTAGGGTTAGGGTTATCATCAGGCCTAGGATAGTGTTAGGGTTAGGGTTAGCATCAGCCCTAGGATAGTGTTAGGGTTAGGGTTAGGGTTAGCATCAGCCCTAGGATAGTGTTAGGGTTAGGGTTAGCATCAGCCCTAGGATAGTGTTAGGGTTAGGGTTAGGGTTAGCATCAGCCCTAGGATAGTGTTAGGGTTAGGGTTAGCATCAGCCCTAGGATAGTGTTAGTGTTAGGGTTAGGGTTAGCATCAGCTGTAGGAGAGTGTTAGGGTTAGGGTTAGCCTCAGCCCTAAGATAGTGTTAGAGTTCGGGTTAGGGTTAGCATCAGCCCTAAGATAATGTTAGGGTTAGGGTTAGGGTTAGCATCAGCCCTAGGATAGTGTTAGGGTTAGGGATAGCATCAACCCTAGGATAGTGTTTGGGTTAGGGTTAGGGTTAGCATCAGCCCTAGGATAGTGTTAGGGTTAGGGTTAGCCTCAGCCCTAGGAGAGTGTTAGGGTTAGGGATAGGGTTAGCATCAGGCCTAGCATAGTGTTAAGGTTAGGGTTATGGTTATCATCAGGCCTAGTATAGTGTGAGGTCTAGGGTTAGCATCAGACTTAGGATAGTGTTAGGGTTAGGGTTAGGGTTAGCATCAGCCCTAGGATAGTGCTAGGGTTAGGGTTAGCATCAGCCCTAGGATAGTGTTAGGGTTAGGGTTAGGGTTAGCATGAGGCCCAGGATAGTGTTAGGGTTAGGGTTAGCATCAGCCCAAGGATAGTGTTAGGGTTAGGGTTAGGGTTAGCATCAGCCCTAGGATAGTGTTAGGGTTAGGGTTAGCATCAACCCTAGGATAGTGTTTGGGTTAGGGTTAGGGTTAGCATCAGCCCTAGGATAGTGTTAGGGTTAGGGTTAGCCTCAGCCCTAGGAGAGTGTTAGGGTTAGGGATAGGGTTAGCATCAGGCCTAGGATAGTGTTAGGGTTAGGGTTAGGGTTAGCATCAGCTCTAGGATAGTGTTAGGGTTAGGGTTAGGGTTAGCATCAGCCCTAGGTTAGTGTTAAGGTTAGGGTTAGGGTTATCATCAGGCCTAGGATAGTGTGAGGGCTAGGGTTAGCATCAGACTTAGGATAGTGTTAGGGTTAGGGTTAGGGTTAGCATCAGCCCTAGGATAGTGTTAGGGTTAGGGTTAGCATCAGCCCTAGGATAGTGTTAGGGTTAGGGTTAGGGTTAGCATCAGCCCTAGGATAGTGTTAGGGTTAGGGTTAGAATCAGCCCTAGGATAGTGTTAGGGTTAGGGTTAGAGTTAGCATCAGCCCTAGGATAGTGTTAGGGTTAGGGTTAGCATCAACCCTAGGATAGAGTTAGGGTTAGGGTTAGGGTTAGCATCAGGCCTAGGATAGTGTTATGGTTAGGGTTAGCATCAGCCCTAGGATAGTGTTAGTGTTAGGGATAGGGTTAGCATCAGCCCTAGGATAGTGTTAGGGTTAGGGTTAGCATCAGCCCTAGGATAGTGTTAGGGTTAGGGTTAGGGTTAGCATCAGGCCTAGGATAGTGTTAGGGTTAGGGTTAGCATCAGCCCTAGGATAGTGTTAGGGTTAGGGTTAGGGTTAGCATCAGCCCTTGGAGAGTGTTAGGGTTAGGGTTAGGGTTAGCATCAGCCCTAGGATAGTGTTAGTGTTAGGGTTAGCATCAGCCCTAGGATAGTGTTAGGGTTAGGGTTAGCATCAGCCCTAGGATAGTGTTAGGGTTAGGGTTAGGGTTAGCATCAGGCCTAGGATAGTGTTAGTGTTAGGGTTAGCATCAGCCCTAGGATAGTGTTAGGGTTAGGGTTAGGGTTAGCATGCGCCCTAGGATAATGTTAGGGTTAGGGTTAGGGTTAACATCAGCCCTAGGATAGTGTTAGGGTTAGGGTTACAATCAGCCCTAGGATAGTGTTAGGGTTAGGGTTAGAGTTAGCATCAGCCCTAGGATAGTGTTAGGGTTAGGGTTAGCATCAACCCTAGGATAGAGTTAGGGTTAGGGTTAGGGTTAGCATCAGGCCTAGGATAGTGTTATGGTTAGGGTTAGCATCAGCCCTAGGATAGTGTTAGGGTTAGGGATAGGGTTAGCATCAGCCCTAGGATAGTGTTAGGGTTAGGGTTAGCATCAGCCCTAGGATAGTGTTAGGGTTAGGGTTAGGGTTAGCATCAGGCCTAGGATAGTGTTAGGGTTAGGGTTAGCATCAGCCCTAGGATAGTGTTAGGGTTAGGGTTAGGGTTAGCATCAGCCCTTGGAGAGTGTTAGGGTTAGGGTTAGGGTTAGCATCAGCCCTAGGATAGTGTTAGTGTTAGGGTTAGCATCCGCCCTAGGATAGTGTTAGGGTTAGGGTTAGGGTTAGCATCAGCCCTAGGATAGTGTTAGGGTTAGGGTTAGCATCAGCCCTATGTTAGTGTTAGTGTTAGGGTTAGGGTTAGCATCAGCCCTAGGATAGTGTTAGGGTTAGGGTTAGGGTTAGCATCAGTTCAAGGATAGTGTTAGGGTTAGCGTTAGGGTAGCATCAGCCCTAGGATAGTGTTAGGGTTAGGGTTAGGGTTAGCATCAGCCCTAGGATAATGTTAGGGTTAGGGTTAGCATCAGCCCTAGGATAGTGTTAGGGTTAGGGTTAGGGTTATCATCAGGCCTAGGATAGTGTTAGGGTTAGGGTTAGCATCAGCCCTAGGATAGTGTTAGGGTTAGGGTTAGGGTTAGCATCAGCCCTAGGATAGTGTTAGGGTTAGGGTTAGCATCAGCCCTAGGATAGTGTTAGGGTTAGGGTTAGGGTTAGCATCAGCCCTAGGATAGTGTTAGGGTTACGGTTAGCATCAGCCCTAGGATAGTGTTAGTGTTAGGGTTAGGGTTAGCATCAGCTGTAGGATAGTGTTAGGGTTAGGGTTAGCCTCAGCCCTAAGATAGTGTTAGAGTTCGGGTTAGGGTTAGCATCAGCCCTAAGATAATGTTAGGGTTAGGGTTAGGGTTAGCATCAGCCCTAGGATAGTGTTAGGGTTAGGGATAGCATCAACCCTAGGATAGTGTTTGGGTTAGGGTTAGGGTTAGCATCAGCCCTAGGATAGTGTTAGGGTTAGGGTTAGCCTCAGCCCTAGGAGAGTGTTAGGGTTAGGGATAGGGTTAGCATCAGGCCTAGCATAGTGTTAAGGTTAGGGTTATGGTTATCATCAGGCCTAGTATAGTGTGAGGTCTAGGGTTAGCATCAGACTTAGGATAGTGTTAGGGTTAGGGTTAGGGTTAGCATCAGCCCTAGGATAGTGCTAGGGTTAGGGTTAGCATCAGCCCTAGGATAGTGTTAGGGTTAGGGTTAGGGTTAGCATGAGGCCCAGGACAGTGTTAGGGTTAGGGTTAGCATCAGCCCAAGGATAGTGTTAGGGTTAGGGTTAGGGTTAGCATCAGCCCTAGGATAGTGTTAGGGTTAGGGTTAGCATCAACCCTAGGATAGTGTTTGGGTTAGGGTTAGGGTTAGCATCAGCCCTAGGATAGTGTTAGGGTTAGGGTTAGCCTCAGCCCTAGGAGAGTGTTAGGGTTAGGGATAGGGTTAGCATCAGGCCTAGGATAGTGTTAGGGTTAGGGTTAGGGTTAGCATCAGATATAGGATAGTGTTAGGATTAGGGTTAGCTCAGCCCTAGGATAGTGTCAGGGTTAGGGTTAGGGTTATCATCAGGCCTAGGATAGTGTTAGGGTTAGGGTTAGCATCAGCTCTAGGATAGTGTTAGGGTTAGAGTTAGGGTTAGCATCAGCCCTAGGTTAGTGTTAAGGTTAGGGTTAGGGTTATCATCAGGCCTAGGATAGTGTGAGGGCTAGGGTTAGCATCAGACTTAGGATAGTGTTAGGGTTAGGGTTAGGGTTAGCATCAGCCCTAGGATAGTGTTAGGGTTAGGGTTAGCATCAGCCCTAGGATAGTGTTAGGGTTAGGGTTAGGGTTAGCATCAGCCCTAGGATAGTGTTAGGGTTAGGGTTAGAATCAGCCCTAGGATAGTGTTAGGGTTAGGGTTAGAGTTAGCATCAGCCCTAGGATAGTGTTAGGGTTAGGGTTAGCATCAACCCTAGGATAGAGTTAGGGTTAGGGTTAGGGTTAGCATCAGGCCTAGGATAGTGTTATGGTTAGGGTTAGCATCAGCCCTAGGATAGTGTTAGGGTTAGGGATAGGGTTAGCATCAGCCCTAGGATAGTGTTAGGGTTAGGGTTAGCATCAGCCCTAGGATAGTGTTAGGGTTAGGGTTAGGGTTAGCATCAGGCCTAGGATAGTGTTAGGGTTAGGGTTAGCATCAGCCCTAGGATAGTGTTAGGGTTAGGGTTAGGGTTAGCATCAGCCCTTGGAGAGTGTTAGGGTTAGGGTTAGGGTTAGCATCAGCCCTAGGATAGTGTTAGTGTTAGGGTTAGCATCAGCCCTAGGATAGTGTTAGGGTTAGGGTTAGCATCAGCCCTAGGATAGTGTTAGGGTTAGGGTTAGGGTTAGCATCAGGCCTAGGATAGTGTTAGTGTTAGGGTTAGCTTCAGCCCTAGGATAGTGTTAGGGTTAGGGTTAGGGTTAGCATGCGCCCTAGGATAATGTTAGGGTTAGGGTTAGGGTTAACATCAGCCCTAGGATAGTGTTAGTGTTAGGGTTAGCATCAGCCCTAGGATAGTGTTAGGGTTAGGGTTAGGGTTAGCATCCGCCCTAGGATAGTGTTAGGGTTAGGGTTAACATAAATCCTAGGATAGTGTTAGGGTTAGGGTTAGGGTTATCATCAGGCCTAGGATAGTGTTAGGGTAAGGGTTAGGGTTAGCATCAGTTCAAGGATAGTGTTAGCGTTAGCGTTAGGGTTAGCATCTGCCCTAGGATAGTGTTAGGGTTAGGGTTAGGGTTAGCATCAGCCCAAGGATAGTGTTAGGGTTAGGGTTAGCATCAGCCCAAGGATAGTGTTAGGGTTAGGGTTAGGGTTAGCATCAGGCCCAGGATAGGGTTAGGGTTAGGGTTAGCATCAGCCCAAGGATAGTGTTAGTGTTAGGGTTAGGGTTAGCATCAGCCCTAGGATAGTGTTAGGGTTAGGGTTAGCATCAACCCTAGGATAGTGTTTGGGTTAGGGTTATGGTTAGCATCAGCCCTAGGATAGTGTTAGGGTTAGGGTTAGCCTCAGCCCTAGGAGAGTGTTAGGGTTAGGGATAGGGTTAGCATCAGGCCTAGGATAGTGTTAGGGTTAGGGATAGGGTTAGCATCAGATATAGGATAGTGTTACGGTTAGGGTTAGCATCAGCTCTTGGATAGTGTTAGGGTTAGGGTTAGGGTTAGCATCAGCCCTAGGATAGTGTGAGGGCTAGGGTTAGCATCAGACTTAGGATAGTGTTAGGGTTAGGGTTAGGGTTAGCATCAGCCCAAGGATAGTGTTAGGGTTAGGGTTAGGGTTAGCATCAGCCCTAGGATAGTGTTAGGGTTAGGGTTAGCATCAACCATAGGATAGTGTTTGGGTTACGGTTAGGGTTAGCATCAGCCCTAGGATAGTGTTAGGGTTAGGGTTAGCCTCAGCCCTAGGAGAGTGTTAGGGTTAGGGATAGGGTTAGCATCAGGCCTAGGATAGTTTTAGGGTTAGGGTTAGGGTTAGCATCAGCCCTAGGATAGTGTTAGGGTTAGGGTTAGCATCAGCCCTAGGATAGTGTCAGGGTTAGGGTTAGGATTATCATCAGGCCTAGGATAGTGTTAGGGTTAGGGTTAGCATCAGCTCTAGGATAGTGTTTGGGTTAGGGTTAGGGTTAGCATCAGCCCTAGGATAGTGTTAAGGTTAGGGTTATGGTTATCATCAGGCCTAGTATTGTGTGAGGTCTAGGGTTAGCATCAGACTTAGGATAGTGTTAGGGTTAGGGTTAGGGTTAGCATCAGCCTTGGATAGTGTTAGGGTTAGGGTTAGCATCAGCCCTAGGATAGTGTTAGGGTTAGGGTTAGGGTTATCATCAGGCCTAGGATAGTGTTAGTGTTAGGGTTAGCATCAGCCCTAGGATAATGTTAGGGTTAGGGTTAGGGTTAGCATCAGCCCTAGGATAGTGTTAGGGTTAGGGTTAGCATCAGCCCTAGGATAGTGTTCGGGTTAGGTTTAGGGTTAGCATCAGGCCTAGGATAGTGTTAGGGTTAGGGTTAGCATCAGCCCTAGGATAGTGTTAGGGTTAGGGTTAGGGTTAGCATCAGCCCTTGGAGAGTGTTAGGGTTAGGGTTAGGGTTAGCATCAGCCCTAGTATAGTGTTAGTGTTAGGGTTAGCATCAGCCCTAGGATAGTGTTAGGGTTAGGGTTAGGGTTAGCATCAGGCCTAGGATAGTGTTAGTGTTAGGGTTAGCATCAGCCCTAGGATAGTGTTAGGGTTAGGGTTAGGGTTAGCATGCGCCCTAGGATAATGTTAGGGTTAGGGTTAGGGTTAACATCAGCCCTAGGATAGTGTTAGTGTTAGGGTTAGCATCAGCCCTAGGATAGTGTTAGGGTTAGGGTTAGGGTTAGCATCCGCCCTAGGATAGTGTTAGGGTTAGGGTTAGGGTGAGCATCAGCCGTAGGATAGTGTTAGGGTTAGGGTTAACATAAATCCTAGGATAGTGTTAGGGTTAGGGTTAGGGTTATCATCAGGCCTAGGATAGTGTTAGGGTAAGGGTTAGGGTTAGCATCAGTTCAAGGATAGTGTTAGCGTTAGCGTTAGGGTTAGCATCTGCCCTAGGATAGTGTTAGGGTTAGGGTTAGGGTTAGCATCAGCCCAAGGATAGTGTTAGGGTTAGGGTTAGCATCAGCCCAAGGATAGTGTTAGGGTTAGGGTTAGGGTTAGCATCAGGCCCAGGATAGGGTTAGGGTTAGGGTTAGCATCAGCCCAAGGATAGTGTTAGGGTTAGGGTTAGGGTTAGCAACAGCCCTAGGATAGTGTTAGGGTTAGGGTTAGCATCAACCCTAGGATAGAGTTTGGGTTAGGGTTAGGGTTAGCATCCGCCCTAGGATAGTGTTAGGGTTAGGGTTAGGGTGAGCATCAGCCGTAGGATAGTGTTAGGGTTAGGGTTAACATAAATCCTAGGATAGTGTTAGGGTTAGGGTTAGGGTTATCATCAGGCCTAGGATAGTGTTAGGGTAAGGGTTAGGGTTAGCATCAGTTCAAGGATAGTGTTAGCGTTAGCGTTAGGGTTAGCATCTGCCCTAGGATAGTGTTAGGGTTAGGGTTAGGGTTAGCATCAGCCCAAGGATAGTGTTAGGGTTAGGGTTAGCATCAGCCCAAGGATAGTGTTAGGGTTAGGGTTAGGGTTAGCATCAGGCCCAGGATAGGGTTAGGGTTAGGGTTAGCATCAGCCCAAGGATAGTGTTAGGGTTAGGGTTAGGGTTAGCATCAGCCCTAGGATAGTGTTAGGGTTAGGGTTAGCATCAACCCTAGGATAGTGTTTGGGTTAGGGTTATGGTTAGCATCAGCCCTAGGATAGTGTTAGGGTTAGGGTTAGCCTCAGCCCTAGGAGAGTGTTAGGGTTAGGGATAGGGTTAGCATCAGGCCTAGGATAGTGTTAGGGTTAGGGATAGGGTTAGCATCAGATATAGGATAGTGTTACGGTTAGGGTTAGCATCAGCTCTTGGATAGTGTTAGGGTTAGGGTTAGGGTTAGCATCAGCCCTAGGATAGTGTTAAGGTTAGGGTTAGGGTTATCATCAGGCCTAGGATAGTGTGAGGGCTAGGGTTAGCATCAGACTTAGGATAGTGTTAGGGTTAGGGTTAGGGTTAGCATCAGCCCAAGGATAGTGTTAGGGTTAGGGTTAGGGTTATCATCAGCCCTAGGATAGTGTTAGGGTTAGGGTTAGCATCAACCATAGGATAGTGTTTGGGTTAGGGTTAGGGTTAGCATCAGCCCTAGGATAGTGTTAGGGTTAGGGTTAGCCTCAGCCCTAGGAGAGTG
This sequence comes from Lemur catta, assembly GCF_020740605.2. Lineage (NCBI taxonomy): Eukaryota > Metazoa > Chordata > Mammalia > Primates > Lemuridae > Lemur > Lemur catta. The sequence goes on along the minus strand of NW_025423857.1, from coordinate 1,866,959 downwards.
GTAGGGTTAGGGATAGGGTTAGCATCAGGCCTAGGATAGTGTTAGGGTTAGGGTTAGGGTTAGCATCAGCCCTAGGATAGTGTTAGGGTTAGGATTAGCATCAGCCCTAGGATAGTGTTAGGGTTAGGGTTAGGGTTATCATCAGGCCTAGGATAGTGTTAGTGTTAGGGTTAGCATCAGCCCTAGGATAATGTTAGGGTTAGGGTTAGGGTTAGCATCAGCCCTAGGATAGTGTTAGGGTTAGGGTTAGCATCAGCCCTAGGATAGTGTTCGGGTTAGGTTTAGGGTTAGCATCAGGCCTAGGATAGTGTTAGGGTTAGGGTTAGCATCAGCCCTAGGATAGTGTTAGGGTTAGGGTTAGGGTTAGCATCAGCCCTTGGAGAGTGTTAGGGTTAGGGTTAGGGTTAGCATCAGCCCTAGGATAGTGTTAGTGTTAGGGTTAGCATCAGCCCTAGGATAGTGTTAGGGTTAGGGTTAGCATCAGCCCTAGGATAGTGTTAGGGTTAGGGATAGGGTTAGCATCAGGCCTAGGATAGTGTTAGTGTTAGGGTTAGCATCAGCCCTAGGATAGTGTTAGGGTTAGGGTTAGGGTTAGCATGCGCCCTAGGATAATGTTAGGGTTAGGGTTAGGGTTAACATCAGCCCTAGGATAGTGTTAGTGTTAGGGTTAGCATCAGCCCTAGGATAGTGTTAGGGTTAGGGTTAGGGTTAGCATCCGCCCTAGGATAGTGTTAGGGTTAGGGTTAGGGTGAGCATCAGCCGTAGGATAGTGTTAGGGTTAGGGTTAACATAAATCCTAGGATAGTGTTAGGGTTAGGGTTAGGCTATCATCAGGCCTAGGATAGTGTTAGGGTAAGGGTTAGGGTTAGCATCAGTTCAAGGATAGTGTTAGCGTTAGCGTTAGGGTTAGCATCTGCCCTAGGATAGTGTTAGGGTTAGGGTTAGGGTTAGCATCAGCCCAAGGATAGTGTTAGGGTTCGGGTTAGCATCAGCCCAAGGATAGTGTTAGGGTTAGGGTTAGGGTTAGCATCAGGCCCAGGATAGGGTTAGGGTTAGGGTTAGCATCAGCCCAAGGATAGTGTTAGGGTTAGGGTTAGGGTTAGCAACAGCCCTAGGATAGTGTTAGGGTTAGGGTTAGCATCAACCCTAGGATAGTGTTTGGGTTAGGGTTATGGTTAGCATCAGCCCTAGGATAGTGTTAGGGTTAGGGTTAGCCTCAGCCCTAGGAGAGTGTTAGGGTTAGGGATAGGGTTAGCATCAGGCCTAGGATAGTGTTAGGGTTAGGGATAGGGTTAGCATCAGATATAGGATAGTGTTAGGGTTAGGGTTAGCATCAGCTCTTGGATAGTGTTAGGGTTAGGGTTAGGGATAGCATCAGCCCTAGGATAGTGTTAAGGTTAGGGTTAGGGTTATCATCAGGCCTAGGATAGTGTGAGGGCTAGGGTTAGCATCAGACTTAGGATAGTGTTAGGGTTAGGGTTAGGGTTAGCATCAGCCCTAGGATAGTGTTAGGGTTAGGGTTAGCATCAGCAATAGGATAGTGTTAGGGTTAGGGTTAGGGTTAGCATCAGCCCTAGGATAGTGTTAGGGTTAGGGTTAGCATCAGCCCTTGGATAGAGTTAGGGTTAGGGTTAGGGTTAGCATCAGGCCTAGGATAGTGTTATGGTTAGGGTTAGCATCAGCCCTAGGATAGTGTTAGGGTTAGGGTTCGGGTTAGCATCAGCCGTAGGATAGTGTTAGGGTTAGGGTTAGCCTCAGCCCTAAGATAGTGTTAGAGTTAGGGTTAGGGTTAGCATCAGCCCTAGGATAGTGTTAGGGTTAGGGTTAGGGTTAGCATCAGCCCTTGGAGAGTGTTAGGGTTAGGTTTAGGGTTAGCATCAGCCCTAGGATAGTGTTAGTGTTAGGGTTAGCATCAGCCCTAGGATAGTGTTAGGGTTAGGGTTAGGGTTAGCATCAGGCCTAGGATAGTGTTAGTGTTAGGGTTAGCATCAGCCCTAGGATAGTGTTAGGGTTAGGGTTAGGGTTAGCATCCGCCCTAGGATAATGTTAGGGTTAGGGTTAGGGTTACCATCAGCCCTAGGATAGTGTTAGTGTTAGGGTTAGCATCAGCCCTCGGATAGTGTTAGGGATAGGGTTAGGGCTAGCATCCGCCCTAGGATGGTGTTAGGGTTAGGGTTAGGGTTAGCATCAGCCCTAGGATAGTGTTAGGGTTAGGGTTAACATAAACCCTAGGATAGTGTTAGGGTTAGGGTTAGGGTTAGCATCAGCCCTAGGATAGTGTTAGGGTTAGGGTTAGGGTTAGCATCAGCCCTAGGATAGTGTTCGTGTTAGGGTTAGCATCAGCCCTAGGATAGTGTTAGGGTTAGGGTTAGGGTTAGCATCAGCCCTAGGATAGTGTTAGGGTTAGGGTTAGCATCAGCCCTGGGATAGTGTTAGCGTTAGGGTTAGGGTGAGCATCAGCCCTAGGATAGTGTTAGGGTTAGGGTTAGCATCAGCCCTAGGTTAGTGTTAGGGTTACGGTTAGGGTTAGCATCAGCCCTAGGATAGTGTTAGGGTTAGGGTTAGTGTTAGCATCAGCCCTAGGATAGTGTTAGGGTTAGGGTTAGCATCAGCCCCAGGATAGTGTTAGGGTTAGGGTTAGGGTTAGCATCAGCCCTAGGATAGTGTTAGGGTTAGGGTTAGCCTCAGCCCTAAGATAGTGTTAGAGTTAGGGTTAGGGTTAGCATCAGCCCTAGGATAATGTTAGGGTTAGGGTTAGGGTTAGCATCAGCCCTAGGATAGTGTTAGTGTTAGGGTTAGCATCAGCCCTAGGATAGTGTTAGGGTTAGGGTTAGGGTTAGCATCCGCCCTAGGATAGTGTTAGGGTTAGGGTTAGGGTTAGCATCAGTCCTAGGATAGTGTTAGGGTTAGGGTTAACATAAACCCTAGGATAGTGTTAGGGTTAGGGTTAGGGTTATCATCAGGCCTAGGATAGTGTTAGGGTTAGGGTTAGGGTTAGCATCAGCCCTAGGATAGTGTTAGGGTTAGGGTTAGCATCAGCCCTAGGATAGTGTTAGAGTTAGGGTTAGGGTTATCATCAGGCCTAGGATAGTGTTAGGGTTAGGGTTAGCATCAGCCCTAGGATAGTGTTAGGGTTAGGGTTAGGGTTAGCATCAGCCCTAGGATAGTGTTAGGGTTAGGGTTAGCATCAGGCCTAGGATAGTGTTAGGGTTAGTGTTAGGGTTAGCATCAGCCCTAGGATAGTGTTAGGGTTAGGGTTAGCATCAGCCCTAGGATAGTGTTAGTGTTAGGGTTAGGGTTAGCATCAGCTGTAGGATAGTGTTAGGGTTAGGGTTAGCCTCAACCCTAAGATAGTGTTAGAGTTAGGGTTAGGGTTAGCATCAGCCCTAAGATAATGTTAGGGTTAGGGTTAGGGTGAGCATCAGCCCTAGGATAGTGTTAGGGTTAGGGTTAGCATCAGCCCTAGGTTAGTGTTAGGGTTACGGTTAGGGTTAGCATCAGCCCTAGGATAGTGTTAGGGTTAGGGTTAACATGAGCCCTAGGATAGTGTTAGGGTTAGGGTTAGTGTTAGCATCAGCCCTAGGATAGTGTTAGGGTTAGGGTTAGCATCAACCCTAGGATAGTGTTAGGGTTAGGGTTAAGGTTAGCATCAGCCCTAGGATAGTGTTAGGGTTAGGGTTAGCATCAGCCCTAGGATAGTGTTAGGGTTAGGGTTAGCATCAACCCTAGGATAGTGTTTGGGTTAGGGTTAGGGTTAGCATCAGCCCTAGGATAGTGTTAGGGTTAGGGTTAGGGGTAGCATCAGCCCTAGGATAGTGTTAGTGTTAGGGTTAGCATCCGCTCTAGGATAGTGTTAGGGTTAGGGTTAGGGTTAGCATCAGCCCTAGGATAGTGTTAGGGTTAGGGTTAGCATCAGCCCTAGGATAGTGTTAGGGTTAGGGTTAGGGTTAGCATCAGCCCTAGGATAGTGTTAGGGTTAGGGTTAGCATCAGCCCTATGTTAGTGTTAGTGTTAGGGTTAGGGTTAGCATCAGCCCTAGGATAGTGTTAGGGTTAGGGTTAGGGTTAGCATCAGTTCAAGGATAGTGTTAGGGTTAGCGTTAGGGTAGCATCAGCCCTAGGATAGTGTTAGGGTTAGGGTTAGGGTTAGCATCAGCCCTAGGATAGTGTTAGGGTTAGGGTTAGCATCAGCCCTAGGATAGTGTTAGGGTTAGGGTTATCATCAGGCCTAGGATAGTGTTAGGGTTAGGGTTAGCATCAGCCCTAGGATAGTGTTAGGGTTAGGGTTAGGGTTAGCATCAGCCCTAGGATAGTGTTAGGGTTAGGGTTAGCATCAGCCCTAGGATACTGTTAGGGTTAGGGTTAGGGTTAGCATCAGCCCTAGGATAGTGTTAGGGTTAGGGTTAGCATCAGCCCCAGGATAGTGTTAGGGTTAGGGTTAGGGTTAGCATCAGCCCTAGGATAGTGTTAGGGTTAGGGTTAGCCTCAGCCCTAAGATAGTGTTAGAGTTAGGGTTAGGGTTAGCATCAGCCCTAGGATAATGTTAGGGTTAGGGTTAGGGTTAGCATTAGCCCTAGGATAGTGTTAGTGTTAGGGTTAGCATCAGCCCTAGGATAGTGTTAGGGTTAGGGTTAGGGTTAGCATCCGCCCTAGGATAGTGTTAGGGTTAGGGTTAGGGTTAGCATCAGCCCTAGGATAGTGTTAGGGTTAGGGTTAACATAAACCCTAGGATAGTGTTAGGGTTAGGGTTAGGGTTATCATCAGGCCTAGGATAGTGTTAGGGTTAGGGTTAGGGTTAGCATCAGCCCTAGGATAGTGTTAGGGTTAGGGTTAGCATCAGCCCTAGGATAGTGTTAGGGTTAGGGTTAGGGTTAGCATCAGCCCAAGCATAGTGTTAGGGTTAGGGTTAGCATCAGCCCTAGGATAGTGTTAGGGTTAGGGTTAGGGTTAGCATCAGGCCCAGGATAGTGTTAGGGTTAGGGTTAGCATCAGCCCAAGGATAGTGTTAGGGTTAGGGTTAGGGTTAGCATCAGCCCTAGGATAGTGTTAGGGTTAGGGTTAGCATCAACCCTAGGATAGTGTTTGGGTTAGGGTTAGGGTTAGCATCAGCCCTAGGATAGTGTTAGGGTTAGGGTTAGGGTTAGCATCAGCCCTAGGATAGTGTTAGTGTTAGGGTTAGCATCCGCCCTAGGATAGTGTTTGGGTTAGGGTTAGGGTTAGCATCAGCCGTAGGATAGTGTTAGGGTTAGGGTTAGCATCAGCCCTAGGATAGTGTTAGGGTTAGGGTTAGAGTTAGCATCAGCCCTAGGATAGTGTTAGGGTTAGGGTTAGCATCAGCCCTATGTTAGTGTTAGTGTTAGGGTTAGGGTTAGCATCAGCCCTAGGATAGTGTTAGGGTTAGGGTTAGGGTTAGCATCAGTTCAAGGATAGTGTTAGGGTTAGCGTTAGGGTAGCATCAGCCCTAGGATAGTGTTAGGGTTAGGGTTAGGGTTAGCATCAGCCCTAGGATAGTGTTAGGGTTAGGGTTAGCATCAGCCCTAGGATAGTGTTAGGGTTAGGGTTATGGTTAGCATCAGCCCTAGGATAGTGTTAGGGTTAGGGTTAGCATCAGCCCTAGGATAGTGTTAGGGTTAGGGTTAGGGTTAGCATCAGCCCTACGATAGTGTTAGGGTTAGGGTTAGCATCAGCCCTAGGATAGTGTTAGGGTTAGGGTTAGGGTTAGCATCAGCCGTAGGATAGTGTTAGGGTTAGGGTTAGCCTCAGCCCTAAGATAGTGTTAGAGTTAGGGTTAGGATTAGCATCAGCCCTAGGATAGTGTTAGGGTTAGGGTTAGGGTTAGCATCAGCCCTAGGATAGTGTTAGGGTTAGGGTTAGCATCAGCCCTAGGATAGTGTTAGGGTTAGGGTTAGGGTTAGCATCAGCCCTACGATAGTGTTAGGGTTAGGGTTAGCATCAGCCCTAGGATAGTGTTAGGGTTAGGGTTAGGGTTAGCATCAGCCGTAGGATAGTGTTAGGGTTAGGGTTAGCCTCAGCCCTAAGATAGTGTTAGAGTTAGGGTTAGGATTAGCATCAGCCCTAGGATAATGTTAGGGTTAGGGTTAGGGTTCGCATCAGCCCTAGGATAGTATTAGTGTTAGGGTTAGCATCAGCCCTAGGATAGTGTTAGGGTTAGGGTTAGGGTTAGCATCCGCCCTAGGATAGTGTTAGGGTTAGGGTTAGGGTGAGCATCAGCCCTAGGATAGTGTTAGGGTTAGGGTTAACATAAACCCTAGGATAGTGTTAGGGTTAGGGTTAGGGTTATCATCAGGCCTAGGATAGTGTTAGGGTTAGGGTTAGGGTTATCATCAGGCCTAGGATAGTGTTAGGGTTAGGGTTAGGGTTAGCATCAGCCCTAGGATAGTGTTAGGCTTAGGGTTAGCATCAGCCCTAGGATAGTGTTAGGGTTAGGGTTAGGGTTAGCATCAGCCCTAGGATAGTGTTATGGTTAGGGTTAGCATCAGCCCTATGTTAGTGTTAGTGTTAGGGTTAGGGTTAGCATCAGCCCTAGGATAGTGTTAGGGTTAGGGTTAGGGTTAGCATCAGTTCAAGGATAGTGTTAGGGTTAGCGTTAGGGTAGCATCAGCCCTAGGATAGTGTTAGGGTTAGGGTTAGGGTTAGCATCAGTCCTGGGATAGTGTTAGGGTTAGGGTTAGGGTTAGCATCAGCCCTAGGATAGTGTTAGGGTTAGGGTTAGCATCAGCCCTAGGATAGTGTCAGGGTTAGGGTTAGGGTTATCATCAGGCCTAGGATAGTGTTAGGGTTAGGGTTAGCATCAGCTCTAGGATAGTGTTAGGGTTAGGGTTAGGGTTAGCATCAGCCCTAGGATAGTGTTAAGGTTAGGGTTATGGTTATCATCAGGCCTAGTATTGTGTGAGGTCTAGGGTTAGCATCAGACTTAGGATAGTGTTAGGGTTAGGGTTAGGGTTAGCATCAGCCCTAGGATAGTGTTAGGGTTAGGGTTAGCATCAGCCCTAGGATACTGTTAGGGTTAGGGTTAGGGTTAGCATCAGCCCTTGGAGAGTGTTAGGGTTAGGGTTAGGGTTAGCATCAGCCCTAGGATAGTGTTAGTGTTAGGGTTAGCATCAGCCCTAGGATAGTGTTAGGGTTAGGGTTAGCATCAGCCCTAGGAAAGTGTTAGGGTTAGGGTTAGGGTTAGCATCAGGCCCAGGATAGTGTTAGGGTTAGGGTTAGCATCAGCCCAACGATAGTGTTAGGGTTAGGGTTAGGTTTAGCATCAGCCCTAGGATAGTGTTAGGGTTAGGGTTAGCATCAACACTAGGATAGTGTTTGGGTTAGGGTTAGGGTTAGCATCAGCCCTAGGATAGTGTTAGGGTTAGGTTTAGGGTTAGCAACAGCCCTAGGATAGTGTTAGTGTTAGGGTTAGCATCAGTCCTAGGATAGTGTTAGGGTTAGGGTTAGGGTTAGCATCAGCCCTAGGATAGTGTTAGGGTTAGGGTTAGCATCAGCCCTAGGTTAGTGTTAGTGTTAGGGTTAGGGTTAGCATCAGCCCTAGGATAGTGTTAGGGTTAGGGTTAGGGTTAGCATCAGTTCAAGGATAGTGTTAGGGTTAGCGTTAGGGTTAGCATCAGCCCTAGGATAGTGTTAGGGTTAGGGTTAGGGTTATCATCAGGCCTAGGATAGTGTTAGGCTTAGGGTTAGGGTTAGCATCAGTTCAAGGATAGTTTTAGGGTTAGCGTTAGTGTTAGCATCTGCCCTAGGATAGTGTTAGGGTTAGGGTTAGGTTTAGCATCAGCGCAAGGATAGTGTTAGGGTTAGGGTTAGCATAAGCCCTAGGATAGTGTTAGGGTTAGGGTTAGGGTTAGAATCAGGCCCAGGATAGTGTTAGGGTTAGGGTTAGCATCAGCCCAAGGATAGTGTTAGGGTTAGGGTTAGGGTTAGCATCAGCCCTAGGATAGTGTTAGGGTTAGGGTTAGCATCAACCCTAGGATAGTGTTTGGGTTAGGGTTAGGGTTAGCATCAGCCCTAGGATACTGTTAGGGTTAGGGTTAGGGTTAGCATCAGCCCAAGGATAGTGTTAGGGTTAGGGTTAGGGTTAGCAACAGCCCTAGGATAGTGTTAGGGTTAGGGTTAGCATCAACCCTAGGATAGTGTTTGGGTTAGGGTTATGGTTAGCATCAGCCCTAGGATAGTGTTAGGGTTAGGGTTAGCCTCAGCCCTAGGAGAGTGTTAGGGTTAGGGATAGGGTTAGCATCAGGCCTAGGATAGTGTTAGGGTTAGGGATAGGGTTAGCATCAGATATAGGATAGTGTTAGGGTTAGGGTTAGCATCAGCTCTTGGATAGTGTTAGGGTTAGGGTTAGGGATAGCATCAGCCCTAGGATAGTGTTAAGGTTAGGGTTAGGGTTATCATCAGGCCTAGGATAGTGTGAGGGCTAGGGTTAGCATCAGACTTAGGATAGTGTTAGGGTTAGGGTTAGGGTTAGCATCAGCCCTAGGATAGTGTTAGGGTTAGGGTTAGCATCAGCAATAGGATAGTGTTAGGGTTAGGGTTAGGGTTAGCATCAGCCCTAGGATAGTGTTAGGGTTAGGGTTAGCATCAGCCCTTGGATAGAGTTAGGGTTAGGGTTAGGGTTAGCATCAGGCCTAGGATAGTGTTATGGTTAGGTTTAGCATCAGCCCTAGGATAGTGTTAGGGTTAGGGTTCGGGTTAGCATCAGCCGTAGGATAGTGTTAGGGTTAGGGTTAGCCTCAGCCCTAAGATAGTGTTAGAGTTAGGGTTAGGGTTAGCATCAGCCCTAGGATAGTGTTAGGGTTAGGGTTAGGGTTAGCATCAGCCCTTGGAGAGTGTTAGGGTTAGGTTTAGGGTTAGCATCAGCCCTAGGATAGTGTTAGTGTTAGGGTTAGCATCAGCCCTAGGATAGTGTTAGGGTTAGGGTTAGGGTTAGCATCAGGCCTAGGATAGTGTTAGTGTTAGGGTTAGCATCAGCCCTAGGATAGTGTTAGGGTTAGGGTTAGGGTTAGCATCCGCCCTAGGATAATGTTAGGGTTAGGGTTAGGGTTACCATCAGCCCTAGGATAGTGTTAGTGTTAGGGTTAGCATCAGCCCTCGGATAGTGTTAGGGATAGGGTTAGGGCTAGCATCTGCCCTAGGATGGTGTTAGGGTTAGGGTTAGGGTTAGCATCAGCCCTAGGATAGTGTTAGGGTTAGGGTTAACATAAACCCTAGGATAGTGTTAGGGTTAGGGTTAGGGTTAGCATCAGCCCTAGGATAGTGTTAGGGTTAGGGTTAGGGTTAGCATCAGCCCTAGGATAGTGTTCGTGTTAGGGTTAGCATCAGCCCTAGGATAGTGTTAGGGTTAGGGTTAGGGTTAGCATCAGCCCTAGGATAGTGTTAGGGTTAGGGTTAGCATCAGCCCTGGGATAGTGTTAGCGTTAGGGTTAGGGTGAGCATCAGCCCTAGGATAGTGTTAGGGTTAGGGTTAGCATCAGCCCTAGGTTAGTGTTAGGGTTACGGTTAGGGTTAGCATCAGCCCTAGGATAGTGTTAGGGTTAGGGTTAACATGAGCCCTAGGATAGTGTTAGGGTTAGGGTTAGTGTTAGCATCAGCCCTAGGATAGTGTTAGGGTTAGGGTTAGCATCAGCCCCAGGATAGTGTTAGGGTTAGGGTTAGGGTTAGCATCAGCCCTAGGATAGTGTTAGGGTTAGGGTTAGCCTCAGCCCTAAGATAGTGTTAGAGTTAGGGTTAGGGTTAGCATCAGCCCTAGGATAATGTTAGGGTTAGGGTTAGGGTTAGCATCAGCCCTAGGATAGTGTTAGTGTTAGGGTTAGCATCAGCCCTAGGATAGTGTTAGGGTTAGGGTTAGGGTTAGCATCCGCCCTAGGATAGTGTTAGGGTTAGGGTTAGGGTTAGCATCAGTCCTAGGATAGTGTTAGGGTTAGGGTTAACATAAACCCTAGGATAGTGTTAGGGTTAGGGTTAGGGTTATCATCAGGCCTAGGATAGTGTTAGGGTTAGGGTTAGGGTTAGCATCAGCCCTAGGATAGTGTTAGGGTTAGGGTTAGCATCAGCCCTAGGATAGTGTTAGGGTTAGGGTTAGGGTTATCATCAGGCCTAGGATAGTGTTAGGGTTAGGGTTAGCATCAGCCCTAGGATAGTGTTAGGGTTAGGGTTAGGGTTAGCATCAGCCCTAGGATAGTGTTAGGGTTAGGGTTAGCATCAGGCCTAGGATAGTGTTAGGGTTAGGGTTAGGGTTAGCATCAGCCCTAGGATAGTGTTAGGGTTAGGGTTAGCATCAGCCCTAGGATAGTGTTAGTGTTAGGGTTAGGGTTAGCATCAGCTGTAGGATAGTGTTAGGGTTAGGGTTAGCCTCAGCCCTAAGATAGTGTTAGAGTTAGGGTTAGGGTTAGCATCAGCCCTAAGATAATGTTAGGGTTAGGGTTAGGGTTAGCATCAGCCCTAGGATAGTGTTAGGGTTAGTGATAGCATCAACCCTAGGATAGTGTTTGGGTTAGGGTTAGGGTTAGCATCAGCCCTAGGATAGTGTTAGGGTTAGGGTTAGCCTCAGCCCTAGGAGAGTGTTAGGGTTAGGGATAGGGTTAGCATCAGGCCTAGCATAGTGTTAAGGTTAGGGTTATGGTTATCATCAGGCCTAGTATAGTGTGAGGTCTAGGGTTAGCATCAGACTTAGGATAGTGTTAGGGTTAGGGTTAGGGTTAGCATCAGCCCTAGGATAGTGCTAGGGTTAGGGTTAGCATCAGCCCTAGGATAGTGTTAGGGTTAGGGTTAGGGTTAGCATGAGGCCCAGGATAGTGTTAGGGTTAGGGTTAGCATCAGCCCAAGGATAGTGTTAGGGTTAGGGTTAGGGTTAGCATCAGCCCTGGGATAGTGTTAGGGTTAGGGATAGGGTTAGCATCAGATATAGGATAGTGTTAGGGTTAGGGTTAGCATCAGCTCTTGGATAGTGTTAGGGTTAGGGTTAGGGTTAGCATCAGCCCTAGGATAGTGTTAAGGTTAGGGTTAGGGTTATCATCAGGCCTAGGATAGTGTGAGGGCTAGGGTTAGCATCAGACTTAGGATAGTGTTAGGGTTAGGGTTAGGGTTAGCATCAGCCCTAGGATAGCGTTAGGGTTAGGGTTAGCATCAGCAATAGGATAGTGTTAGGGTTAGGTTTAGGGTTAGCATCAGCCCTAGGATAGTGTTAGGGTTAGGGTTAGCATCAGCCCTAGGATAGTGTTAGGGTTAGGGTTCGGGTTAGCATCAGCCGTAGGATAGTGTTAGGGTTAGGGTTAGCCTCAGCCCTAAGATAGTGTTAGAGTTAGGGTTAGGGTTAGCATCAGCCCTAGGATAGTGTTAGGGTTAGGGTTAGGGTTAGCATCAGCCCTTGGAGAGTGTTAGGGTTAGGTTTAGGGTTAGCATCAGCCCTAGGATAGTGTTAGTGTTAGGGTTAGCATCAGCCCTAGGATAGTGTTAGGGTTAGGGTTAGGGTTAGCATCAGGCCTAGGATAGTGTTAGTGTTAGGTTTAGCATCAGCCCTAGGATAGTGTTAGGGTTAGGGTTAGGGTTAGCATCCGCCCTAGGATAATGTTAGGGTTAGGGTTAGGGTTACCATCAGCCCTAGGATAGTGTTAGTGTTAGGGTTAGCATCAGCCCTAGGATAGTGTTAGGGATAGGGTTAGGGCTAGCATCCGCCCTAGGATAGTGTTAGGGTTAGGGTTAGGGTTAGGGTTAGCATCAGCCCTAGGATAGTGTTAGGGTTAGGGTTAACATAAACCCTAGGATAGTGTTAGGGTTAGGGTTAGGGTTAGCATCAGCCCTAGGATAGTGTTAGGGTTAGGGTTAGGGTTAGCATCAGCCCTAGGATAGTGTTCGTGTTAGGGTTAGCATCAGCCCTAGGATAGTGTTAGGGTTAGGGTTAGGGTTAGCATCAGCCCTAGGATAGTGTTAGGGTTAGGGTTAGCATCAGCCCTGGGATAGTGTTAGCGTTAGGGTTAGGGTGAGCATCAGCCCTAGGATAGTGTTAGGGTTAGGGTTAGCATCAGCCCTAGGTTAGTGTTAGGGTTACGGTTAGGGTTAGCATCAGCCCTAGGATAGTGTTAGGGTTAGGGTTAACATGAGCCCTAGGATAGTGTTAGGGTTAGGGTTAGTGTTAGCATCAGCCCTAGGATAGTGTTAGGGTTAGGGTTAGCATCAACCCTAGGATAGTGTTAGGGTTAGGGTTAAGGTTAGCATCAGCCCTAGGATAGTGTTAGGGTTAGGGTTAGCATCAGCCCTAGGATAGTGTTAGGGTTAGGGTTAGCATCAACCCTAGGATAGTGTTTGGGTTAGGGTTAGGGTTAGCATCAGCCCTAGGATAGTGTTAGGGTTAGGGTTAGGGGTAGCATCAGCCCTAGGATAGCGTTAGTGTTAGGGTTAGCATCCGCTCTAGGATAGTGTTAGGGTTAGGGTTAGGGTTAGCATCAGCCCTAGGATAGTGTTAGGGTTAGGGTTAGCATCAGCCCTAGGATAGTGTTAGGGTTAGGGTTAGGGTTAGCATCAGCCCTAGGATAGTGTTAGGGTTAGGGTTAGCATCAGCCCTATGTTAGTGTTAGTGTTAGGGTTAGGGTTAGCATCAGCCCTAGGATAGTGTTAGGGTTAGGGTTAGGGTTAGCATCAGTTCAAGGATAGTGTTAGGGTTAGCGTTAGGGTAGCATCAGCCCTAGGATAGTGTTAGGGTTAGGGTTAGGGTTAGCATCAGCCCTAGGATAGTGTTAGGGTTAGGGTTAGCATCAGCCCTAGGATAGTGTTAGGGTTAGGGTTAGCATCAGCCCTAGGATAGTGTTAGGGTTAGGGTTATCATCAGGCCTAGGATAGTGTTAGGGTTAGGGTTAGCATCAGCCCTAGGATAGTGTTAGGGTTAGGGTTAGGGTTAGCATCAGCCCTAGGATAGTGTTAGGGTTAGGGTTAGCATCAGCCCTAGGATACTGTTAGGGTTAGGGTTAGGGTTAGCATCAGCCCTAGGATAGTGTTAGGGTTAGGGTTAGCATCAGCCCCAGGATAGTGTTAGGGTTAGGGTTAGGGTTAGCATCAGCCCTAGGATAGTGTTAGGGTTAGGGTTAGCCTCAGCCCTAAGATAGTGTTAGAGTTAGGGTTAGGGTTAGCATCAGCCCTAGGATAATGTTAGGGTTAGGGTTAGGGTTAGCATTAGCCCTAGGATAGTGTTAGTGTTAGGGTTAGCATCAGCCCTAGGATAGTGTTAGGGTTAGGGTTAGGGTTAGCATCCGCCCTAGGATAGTGTTAGGGTTAGGGTTAGGGTTAGCATCAGCCCTAGGATAGTGTTAGGGTTAGGGTTAACATAAACCCTAGGATAGTGTTAGGGTTAGGGTTAGGGTTATCATCAGGCCTAGGATAGTGTTAGGGTTAGGGTTAGGGTTAGCATCAGCCCTAGGATAGTGTTAGGGTTAGGGTTAGCATCAGCCCTAGGATAGTGTTAGGGTTAGGGTTAGGGTTAGCATCAGCCCAAGCATAGTGTTAGGGTTAGGGTTAGCATCAGCCCTAGGATAGTGTTAGGGTTAGGGTTAGGGTTAGCATCAGGCCCAGGATAGTGTTAGGGTTAGGGTTAGCATCAGCCCAAGGATAGTGTTAGGGTTAGGGTTAGGGTTAGCATCAGCCCTAGGATAGTGTTAGGGTTAGGGTTAGCATCAACCCTAGGATAGTGTTTGGGTTAGGGTTAGGGTTAGCATCAGCCCTAGGATAGTGTTAGGGTTAGGGTTAGGGTTAGCATCAGCCCTAGGATAGTGTTAGTGTTAGGGTTAGCATCCGCCCTAGGATAGTGTTTGGGTTAGGGTTAGGGTTAGCATCAGCCGTAGGATAGTGTTAGGGTTAGGGTTAGCATCAGCCCTAGGATAGTGTTAGGGTTAGGGTTAGAGTTAGCATCAGCCCTAGGATAGTGTTAGGGTTAGGGTTAGCATCAGCCCTATGTTAGTGTTAGTGTTAGGGTTAGGGTTAGCATCAGCCCTAGGATAGTGTTAGGGTTAGGGTTAGGGTTAGCATCAGTTCAAGGATAGTGTTAGGGTTAGCGTTAGGGTAGCATCAGCCCTAGGATAGTGTTAGGGTTAGGGTTAGGGTTAGCATCAGCCCTAGGATAGTGTTAGGGTTAGGGTTAGCATCAGCCCTAGGATAGTGTTAGGGTTAGGGTTAGGGTTAGCATCAGCCCTAGGATAGTGTTAGGGTTAGGGTTAGCATCAGCCCTAGGATAGTGTTAGGGTTAGGGTTAGGGTTAGCATCAGCCCTACGATAGTGTTAGGGTTAGGGTTAGCATCAGCCCTAGGATAGTGTTAGGGTTAGGGTTAGGGTTAGCATCAGCCGTAGGATAGTGTTAGGGTTAGGGTTAGCCTCAGCCCTAAGATAGTGTTAGAGTTAGGGTTAGGATTAGCATCAGCCCTAGGATAGTGTTAGGGTTAGGGTTAGGGTTAGCATCAGCCCTAGGATAGTGTTAGGGTTAGGGTTAGCATCAGCCCTAGGATAGTGTTAGGGTTAGGGTTAGGGTTAGCATCAGCCCTACGATAGTGTTAGGGTTAGGGTTAGCATCAGCCCTAGGATAGTGTTAGGGTTAGGGTTAGGGTTAGCATCAGCCGTAGGATAGTGTTAGGGTTAGGGTTAGCCTCAGCCCTAAGATAGTGTTAGAGTTAGGGTTAGGATTAGCATCAGCCCTAGGATAATGTTAGGGTTAGGGTTAGGGTTAGCATCAGCCCTAGGATAGTGTTAGTGTTAGGGTTAGCATCAGCCCTAGGATAGTGTTAGGGTTAGGGTTAGGGTTAGCATCCGCCCTAGGATAGTGTTAGGGTTAGGGTTAGGGTGAGCATCAGCCCTAGGATAGTGTTAGGGTTAGGGTTAACATAAACCCTAGGATAGTGTTAGGGTTAGGGTTAGGGTTATCATCAGGCCTAGGATAGTGTTAGGGTTAGGGTTAGGGTTATCATCAGGCCTAGGATAGTGTTAGGGTTAGGGTTAGGGTTAGCATCAGCCCTAGGATAGTGTTAGGCTTAGGGTTAGCATCAGCCCTAGGGTAGTGTTAGGGTTAGGGTTAGGGTTAGCATCAGCCCTAGGATAGTGTTATGGTTAGGGTTAGCATCAGCCCTATGTTAGTGTTAGTGTTAGGGTTAGGGTTAGCATCAGCCCTAGGATAGTGTTAGGGTTAGGGTTAGGGTTAGCATCAGTTCAAGGATAGTGTTAGGGTTAACGTTAGGGTAGCATCAGCCCTAGGATAGTGTTAGGGTTAGGGTTAGGGTTAGCATCAGTCCTGGGATAGTGTTAGGGTTAGGGTTAGGGTTAGCATCAGCCCTAGGATAGTGTTAGGGTTAGGGTTAGCATCAGCCCTAGGATAGTGTCAGGGTTAGGGTTAGGGTTATCATCAGGCCTAGGATAGTGTTAGGGTTAGGGTTAGCATCAGCTCTAGGATAGTGTTAGGGTTAGGGTTAGGGTTAGCATCAGCCCTAGGATAGTGTTAAGGTTAGGGTTATGGTTATCATCAGGCCTAGTATTGTGTGAGGTCTAGGGTTAGCATCAGACTTAGGATAGTGTTAGGGTTAGGGTTAGGGTTAGCATCAGCCCTAGGATAGTGTTAGGGTTAGGGTTAGCATCAGCCCTAGGATACTGTTAGGGTTAGGGTTAGGGTTAGCATCAGCCCTTGGAGAGTGTTAGGGTTAGGGTTAGGGTTAGCATCAGCCCTAGGATAGTGTTAGTGTTAGGGTTAGCATCAGCCCTAGGATAGTGTTAGGGTTAGGGTTAGCATCAGCCCTAGGAAAGTGTTAGGGTTAGGGTTAGGGTTAGCATCAGGCCCAGGATAGTGTTAGGGTTAGGGTTAGCATCAGCCCAACGATAGTGTTAGGGTTAGGGTTAGGTTTAGCATCAGCCCTAGGATAGTGTTAGGGTTAGGGTTAGCATCAACACTAGGATAGTGTTTGGGTTAGGGTTAGGGTTAGCATCAGCCCTAGGATAGTGTTAGGGTTAGGGTTAGGGTTAGCAACAGCCCTAGGATAGTGTTAGTGTTAGGGTTAGCATCAGCCCTAGGATAGTGTTAGGGTTAGGGTTAGGGTTAGCATCAGCCCTAGGATAGTGTTAGGGTTAGGGTTAGCATCAGCCCTAGGTTAGTGTTAGTGTTAGGGTTAGGGTTAGCATCAGCCCTAGGATAGTGTTAGGGTTAGGGTTAGGGTTAGCATCAGTTCAAGGATAGTGTTAGGGTTAGCGTTAGGGTTAGCATCAGCCCTAGGATAGTGTTAGGGTTAGGGTTAGGGTTATCATCAGGCCTAGGATAGTGTTAGGCTTAGGGTTAGGGTTAGCATCAGTTCAAGGATAGTTTTAGGGTTAGCGTTAGTGTTAGCATCTGCCCTAGGATAGTGTTAGGGTTAGGGTTAGGTTTAGCATCAGCGCAAGGATAGTGTTAGGGTTAGGGTTAGCATAAGCCCTAGGATAGTGTTAGGGTTAGGGTTAGGGTTAGCATCAGGCCCAGGATAGTGTTAGGGTTAGGGTTAGCATCAGCCCAAGGATAGTGTTAGGGTTAGGGTTAGGGTTAGCATCAGCCCTAGGATAGTGTTAGGGTTAGGGTTAGCATCAACCCTAGGATAGTGTTTGGGTTAGGGTTAGGGTTAGCATCAGCCCTAGGATACTGTTAGGGTTAGGGTTAGGGTTAGCATCAGCCCTAGGATAGTGTTAGTGTTAGGGTTAGCATCAGCGCAAGGATAGTGTTAGGGTTAGGGTTAGCATAAGCCCTAGGATAGTGTTAGGGTTAGGGTTAGGGTTAGCATCAGGCCCAGGATAGTGTTAGGGTTAGGGTTAGCATCAGCCCAAGGATAGTGTTAGTGTTAGGGTTAGGGTTAGCATCAGCCCTAGGATAGTGTTAGGGTTAGGGTTAGCATCAGCCCTAGGATAGTGTTAGGGTTAGGGTTAGGGTTAGCATCAGCCCAAGCATAGTGTTAGGGTTAGGGTTAGCATCAGCCCTAGGATAGTGTTAGGGTTAGGGTTAGGGTTAGCATCAGGCCCAGGATAGTGTTAGGGTTAGGGTTAGCATCAGCCCAAGGATAGTGTTAGGGTTAGGGTTAGGGTTAGCATCAGCCCTAGGATAGTGTTAGGGTTAGGGTTAGCATCAACCCTAGGATAGAGTTTGGGTTAGGGTTAGGGTTAGCATCAGCCCTAGGATAGTGTTAGGGTTAGGGTTAGGGTTAGCATCAGCCCTAGGATAGTGTTAGTGTTAGGGTTAGCATCCGCCCTAGGATAGTGTTTGGGTTAGGGTTAGGGTTAGCATCAGCCCTAGGATAGTGTTAGGGTTAGGGTTAGCATCAGCCCTAGGATAGTGTTAGGGTTAGGGTTAGCATCAGCCCTAGGATAGTGTTAGGGTTAGGGTTAGCATCAGCCCTAGGATAGTGTTAGGGTTAGGGTTAGGGTTAGCATCAGCCCTAGGATAGTGTTAGGGTTAGGGTTAGCATCAGCCCTATGTTAGTGTTAGTGTTAGGGTTAGGGTTAGCATCAGCTCTAGGATAGTGTTAGGGTTTGGGTTAGGGTTAGCATCAGTTCAAGGATAGTGTTAGGGTTAGCGTTAGGGTAGCATCAGCCCTAGGATAGTGTTAGGGTTAGGGTTAGGGTTAGCATCAGCCCTAGGATAGTGTTAGGGTTAGGGTTAGCATCAGCCCTAGGATAGTGTTAGGGTTAGGGTTAGGGTTATCATCAGGCCTAGGATAGTGTTAGTGTTAGGGTTAGCATCAGCCCTAGGATAGTGTTAGGGTTAGGGTTAGGGTTAGGGTTAGCATCAGCCCTAGGATAGTGTTAGGGTTAGGGTTAGCATCAGCCCTAGGATAGTGTTAGGGTTAGGGTTAGGGTTAGCATCAGCCCTACGATCGTGTTAGGGTTAGGGTTAGCATCAGCCCTAGGATAGTGTTAGGGTTAGGGTTAGGGTTAGCATCAGCCGTAGGATAGTGTTAGGGTTAGGGTTAGCCTCAGCCCTAAGATAGTGTTAGAGTTAGGGTTAGGATTAGCATCAGCCCTAGGATAATGTTAGGGTTAGGGTTAGGGTTAGCATCAGCCCTAGGATAGTGTTAGGGTTAGCATCAGCCCTAGGATAGTGTTAGGGTTAGGGTTAGGGTTAGCATCCGCCCTAGGATAGTGTTAGGGTTAGGGTTAGGGTGAGCATCAGCCCTAGGATAGTGTTAGGGTTAGGGTTAACATAAACCCTAGGATAGTGTTAGGGTTAGGGTTAGGGTTATCATCAGGCCTAGGATAGTGTTAGGGTTAGGGTTAGGGTTATCATCAGGCCTAGGATAGTGTTAGGGTTAGGGTTAGGGTTAGCATCAGCCCTAGGATAGTGTTAGGCTTAGGGTTAGCATCAGCCCTAGGATAGTGTTAGGGTTAGGGTTAGGGTTAGCATCAGCCCTAGGATAGTGTTATGGTTAGGGTTAGCATCAGCCCTATGTTAGTGTTAGTGTTAGGGTTAGGGTTAGCATCAGCCCTAGGATAGTGTTAGGGTTAGGGTTAGGGTTAGCATCAGTTCAAGGATAGTGTTAGGGTTAGCGTTAGGGTAGCATCAGCCCTAGGATAGTGTTAGGGTTAGGGTTAGGGTTAGCATCAGGCCTAGGATAGTGTTAGGGTTAGGGTTAGGGTTAGCATCAGCCCTAGGATAGTGTTAGGGTTAGGGTTAGCATCAGCCCTAGGATAGTGTCAGGGTTAGGGTTAGGGTTATCATCAGGCCTAGGATAGTGTTAGGGTTAGGGTTAGCATCAGCTCTAGGATAGTGTTAGGGTTAGGGTTAGGGTTAGCATCAGCCCTAGGATAGTGTTAAGGTTAGGGTTATGGTTATCATCAGGCCTAGTATTGTGTGAGGTCTAGGGTTAGCATCAGACTTAGGATAGTGTTAGGGTTAGGGTTAGGGTTAGCATCAGCCCTAGGATAGTGTTAGGGTTAGGGTTAGCATCAGCCCTAGGATACTGTTAGGGTTAGGGTTAGGGTTAGCATCAGCCCTTGGAGAGTGTTAGGGTTAGGGTTAGGGTTAGCATCAGCCCTAGGATAGTGTTAGTGTTAGGGTTAGCATCAGCCCTAGGATAGTGTTAGGGTTAGGGTTAGCATCAGCCCTAGGAAAGTGTTAGGGTTAGGGTTAGGGTTAGCATCAGGCCCAGGATAGTGTTAGGGTTAGGGTTAGCATCAGCCCAACGATAGTGTTAGGGTTAGGGTTAGGTTTAGCATCAGCCCTAGGATAGTGTTAGGGTTAGGGTTAGCATCAACACTAGGATAGTGTTTGGGTTAGGGTTAGGGTTAGCATCAGCCCTAGGATAGTGTTAGGGTTAGGGTTAGGGTTAGCAACAGCCCTAGGATAGTGTTAGTGTTAGGGTTAGCATCAGCCCTAGGATAGTGTTAGGGTTAGGGTTAGGGTTAGCATCAGCCCTAGGATAGTGTTAGGGTTAGGGTTAGCATCAGCCCTAGGTTAGTGTTAGTGTTAGGGTTAGGGTTAGCATCAGCCCTAGGATAGTGTTAGGGTTAGGGTTAGGGTTAGCATCAGTTCAAGGATAGTGTTAGGGTTAGCGTTAGGGTTAGCATCAGCCCTAGGATAGTGTTAGGGTTAGGGTTAGGGTTATCATCAGGCCTAGGATAGTGTTAGGCTTAGGGTTAGGGTTAGCATCAGTTCAAGGATAGTTTTAGGGTTAGCGTTAGGGTTAGCATCTGCCCTAGGATAGTGTTAGGGTTAGGGTTAGGGTTAGCATCAGCGCAAGGATAGTGTTAGGGTTAGGGTTAGCATAAGCCCTAGGATAGTGTTAGGGTTAGGGTTAGGGTTAGCATCAGGCCCAGGATAGTGTTAGGGTTAGGGTTAGCATCAGCCCAAGGATAGTGTTATGGTTAGGGTTAGGGTTAGCATCAGCCCTAGGATAGTGTTAGGGTTAGGGTTAGGGTTAGCATCAGCCCTAGGATACTGTTAGGGTTAGGGTTAGGGTTAGCATCAGCCCTAGGATAGTGTTAGTGTTAGGGTTAGCATCCGCCCTAGGATAGTGTTAGGGTTAGGGTTAGGGTTAGCATCAGCCCTAGGATAGTGTTAGGGTTAGGGTTAGGGTTAGCATCAGCCCTAGGATAGTGTTAGGGTTAGGGTTAGCATCAGCCCTATGTTAGTGTTAGTGTTAGGGTTAGGGTTAGCATCAGCCCTAGGATAGTGTTAGGGTTAGGGTTAGGGTTAGCATCAGTTCAAGGATAGTGTTAGGGTTAGCGTTAGGGTAGCATCAGCCCTAGGATAGTGTTAGGGTTAGGGTTAGGGTTAGCATCAGCCCTAGGATAATGTTAGGGTTAGGGTTAGCATCAGCCCTAGGATAGTGTTAGGGTTAGGGTTAGGGTTATCATCAGGCCTAGGGTAGTGTTAGGGTTAGGGTTAGCATCAGCCCTAGGATAGTGTTAGGGTTAGGGTTAGGGTTAGCATCAGCCCTAGGATAGTGTTAGGGTTAGGGTTAGCATCAGCCCTAGGATAGTGTTAGGGTTAGGGTTAGGGTTAGCATCAGCCCTAGGATAGTGTTAGGGTTAGGGTTAGCATCAGCCCTAGGATAGTGTTAGTGTTAGGGTTAGGGTTAGCATCAGCTGTAGGATAGTGTTAGGGTTAGGGTTAGCCTCAGCCCTAAGATAGTGTTAGAGTTCGGGTTAGGGTTAGCATCAGCCCTAGGATAGTGTTAGGGTTAGGGATAGCATCAACCCTAGGATAGTGTTTGGGTTAGGGTTAGGGTTAGCATCAGCCCTAGGATAGTGTTAGGGTTAGGGTTAGCATCAGCCCTAGGAGAGTTTTAGGGTTAGGGATAGGGTTAGCATCAGGCCTAGCATAGTGTTAAGGTTAGGGTTATGGTTATCATCAGGCCTAGTATAGTGTGAGGTCTAGGGTTAGCATCAGACTTAGGATAGTGTTAGGGTTAGGGTTAGGGTTAGCATCAGCCCTAGGATAGTGCTAGGGTTAGGGTTAGCATCAGCCCTAGGATAGTGTTAGGGTTAGGGTTAGGGTTAGCATGAGGCCCAGGATAGTGTTAGGGTTAGGGTTAGCATCAGCCCAAGGATAGTGTTAGGGTTAGGGTTAGGGTTAGCATCAGCCCTAGGATAGTGTTAGGGTTAGGGTTAGCATCAACCCTAGGATAGTGTTTGGGTTAGGGTTAGGGTTAGCATCAGCCCTAGGATAGTGTTAGGGTTAGGGTTAGCCTCAGCCCTAGGAGAGTGTTAGGGTTAGGGATAGGGTTAGCATCAGGCCTAGGATAGTGTTAGGGTTAGGGTTAGGGTTAGCATCAGATATAGGATAGTGTTAGGGTTAGGGTTAGCTCAGCCCTAGGATAGTGTCAGGGTTAGGGTTAGGGTTATCATCAGGCCTAGGATAGTGTTAGTGTTAGGGTTAGCATCAGCTCTAGGATAGTGTTAGGGTTAGGGTTAGGGTTAGCATCAGCCCTAGGTTAGTGTTAAGGTTAGGGTTAGGGTTATCATCAGGCCTAGGATAGTGTGAGGGCTAGGGTTAGCATCAGACTTAGGATAGTGTTAGGGTTAGGGTTAGGGTTAGCATCAGCCCTAGGATAGTGTTAGGGTTAGGGTTAGCATCAGCCCTAGGATAGTGTTAGGGTTAGGGTTAGGGTTAGCATCAGCCCTAGGATAGTGTTAGGGTTAGGGTTAGAATCAGCCCTAGGATAGTGTTAGGGTTAGGGTTAGAGTTAGCATCAGCCCTAGGATAGTGTTAGGGTTAGGGTTAGCATCAACCCTAGGATAGAGTTAGGGTTAGGGTTAGGGTTAGCATCAGGCCTAGGATAGTGTTATGGTTAGGGTTAGCATCAGCCCTAGGATAGTGTTAGGGTTAGGGTTAGCATCAGCCCTAGGATAGTGTTAGGGTTAGGGTTAGGGTTAGCATCAGGCCTAGGATAGTGTTAGTGTTAGGGTTAGCATCAGCCCTAGGATAGTGTTAGGGTTAGGGTTAGGGTTAGCATCAGGCCTAGGATAGTTTTAGGGTTAGGGTTAGCATCAGCCCTAGGATAGTGTTAGGGTTAGGGTTAGGGTTAGCATCAGCCCTTGGAGAGTGTTAGGGTTAGGGTTAGGGTTAGCATCAGCCCTAGGATAGTGTTAGTGTTAGGGTTAGCATCAGCCCTAGGATAGTGTTAGGGTTAGGGTTAGCATCAGCCCTAGGATAGTGTTAGGGTTAGGGTTAGGGTTAGCATCAGGCCTAGGATAGTGTTAGTGTTAGGGTTAGCATCAGCCCTAGGATAGTGTTAGGGTTAGGGTTAGGGTTAGCATGCGCCCTAGGATAATGTTAGGGTTAGGGTTAGGGTTAACATCAGCCCTAGGATAGTGTTAGGGTTAGGGTTAGAATCAGCCCTAGGATAGTGTTAGGGTTAGGGTTAGAGTTAGCATCAGCCCTAGGATAGTGTTAGGGTTAGGGTTAGCATCAACCCTAGGATAGAGTTAGGGTTAGGGTTAGGGTTAGCATCAGGCCTAGGATAGTGTTATGGTTAGGGTTAGCATCAGCCCTAGGATAGTGCTGGGTTAGGGATAGGGTTAGCATCAGCCCTAGGATAGTGTTAGGGTTAGGGTTAGCATCAGCCCTAGGATAGTGTTAGGGTTAGGGTTAGGGTTAGCATCAGGCCTAGGATAGTGTTAGGGTTAGGGTTAGCATCAGCCCTAGGATAGTGTTAGGGTTAGGGTTAGGGTTAGCATCAGCCCTTGGAGAGTGTTAGGGTTAGGGTTAGGGTTAGCATCAGCCCTAGGATAGTGTTAGTGTTAGGGTTAGCATCAGCCCTAGGATAGTGTTAGGGTTAGGGTTAGCATCAGCCCTAGGATAGTGTTAGGGTTAGGGTTAGGGTTAGCATCAGGCCTAGGATAGTGTTAGTGTTAGGGTTAGCATCAGCCCTAGGATAGTGTTAGGGTTAGGGTTAGGGTTAGCATGCGCCCTAGGATAATGTTAGGGTTAGGGTTAGGGTTAACATCAGCCCTAGGATAGTGTTAGTGTTAGGGTTAGCATCCGCCCTAGGATAGTGTTAGGGTTAGGGTTAACATAAATCCTAGGATAGTGTTAGGGTTAGGGTTAGGGTTATCATCAGGCCTAGGATAGTGTTAGGGTAAGGGTTAGGGTTAGCATCAGTTCAAGGATAGTGTTAGCGTTAGCGTTAGGGTTAGCATCTGCCCTAGGATAGTGTTAGGGTTAGGGTTAGGGTTAGCATCAGCCCAAGGATAGTGTTAGGGTTAGGGTTAGCATCAGCCCAAGGATAGTGTTAGGGTTAGGGTTAGGGTTAGCATCAGGCCCAGGATAGGGTTAGGGTTAGGGTTAGCATCAGCCCAAGGATAGTGTTAGGGTTAGGGTTAGGGTTAGCATCAGCCCTAGGATAGTGTTAGGGTTAGGGTTAGCATCAACCCTAGGATAGTGTTTGGGTTAGGGTTATGGTTAGCATCAGCCCTAGGATAGTGTTAGGGTTAGGGTTAGCCTCAGCCCTAGGAGAGTGTTAGGGTTAGGGATAGGGTTAGCATCAGGCCTAGGATAGTGTTAGGGTTAGGGATAGGGTTACCATCAGATATAGGATAGTGTTACGGTTAGGGTTAGCATCAGCTCTTGGATAGTGTTAGGGTTAGGGTTAGGGTTAGCATCAGCCCTAGGATAGTGTTAAGTTTAGGGTTAGGGTTATCATCAGGCCTAGGATAGTGTGAGGGCTAGGGTTAGCATCAGACTTAGGATAGTGTTAGGGTTAGGGTTAGGGTTAGCATCAGCCCAAGGATAGTGTTAGGGTTAGGGTTAGGGTTAGCATCAGCCCTAGGATAGTGTTAGGGTTAGGGTTAGCATCAACCATAGGATAGTGTTTGGGTTACGGTTAGGGTTAGCATCAGCCCTAGGATAGTGTTAGGGTTAGGGTTAGCCTCAGCCCTAGGAGAGTGTTAGGGTTAGGGATAGGGTTAGCATCAGGCCTAGGATAGTGTTAGGGTTAGGGTTAGGGTTAGCATCAGCCCTAGGATAGTGTTAGGGTTAGGGTTAGCATCAGCCCTAGGATAGTGTCAGGGTTAGGGTTAGGATTATCATCAGGCCTAGGATAGTGTTAGGGTTAGGGTTAGCATCAGCTCTAGGATAGTGTTTGGGTTAGGGTTAGGGTTAGCATCAGCCCTAGGATAGTGTTAAGGTTAGGGTTATGGTTATCATCAGGCCTAGTATTGTGTGAGGTCTAGGGTTAGCATCAGACTTAGGATAGTGTTAGGGTTAGGGTTAGGGTTAGCATCAGCCTTGGATAGTGTTAGGGTTAGGGTTAGCATCAGCCCTAGGATAGTGTTAGGGTTAGGGTTAGGGTTATCATCAGGCCTAGGATAGTGTTAGTGTTAGGGTTAGCATCAGCCCTAGGATAATGTTAGGGTTAGGGTTAGGGTTAGCATCAGCCCTAGGATAGTGTTAGGGTTAGGGTTAGCATCAGCCCTAGGATAGTGTTCGGGTTAGGTTTAGGGTTAGCATCAGGCCTAGGATAGTGTTAGGGTTAGGGTTAGCATCAGCCCTAGGATAGTGTTAGGGTTAGGGTTAGGGTTAGCATCAGCCCTTGGAGAGTGTTAGGGTTAGGGTTAGGGTTAGCATCAGCCCTAGGATAGTGTTAGTGTTAGGGTTAGCATCAGCCCTAGGATAGTGTTAGGGTTAGGGTTAGGGTTAGCATCAGGCCTAGGATAGTGTTAGTGTTAGGGTTAGCATCAGCCCTAGGATAGTGTTAGGGTTAGGGTTAGGGTTAGCATGCGCCCTAGGATAATGTTAGGGTTAGGGTTAGGGTTAACATCAGCCCTAGGATAGTGTTAGTGTTAGGGTTAGCATCAGCCCTAGGATAGTGTTAGGGTTAGGGTTAGGGTTAGCATCCGCCCTAGGATAGTGTTAGGGTTAGGGTTAGGGTGAGCATCAGCCGTAGGATAGTGTTAGGGTTAGGGTTAACATAAATCCTAGGATAGTGTTAGGGTTAGGGTTAGGGTTATCATCAGGCCTAGGATAGTGTTAGGGTAAGGGTTAGGGTTAGCATCAGTTCAAGGATAGTGTTAGCTTTAGCGTTAGGGTTAGCATCTGCCCTAGGATAGTGTTAGGGTTAGGGTTAGGGTTAGCATCAGCCCTAGGATAGTGTTCGTGTTAGGGTTAGCATCAGCCCTAGGATAGTGTTAGGGTTAGGGTTAACATAAACCCTAGGATAGTGTTAGGGTTAGGGTTAGGGTTAGCATCAGCCCTAGGATAGTGTTAGGGTTAGGGTTAGGGTTAGCATCAGCCCTAGGATAGTGTTCGTGTTAGGGTTAGCATCAGCCCTAGGATAGTGTTAGGGTTAGGGTTAGGGTTAGCATCAGCCCTAGGATAGTGTTAGGGTTAGGGTTAGCATCAGCCCTGGGATAGTGTTAGCGTTAGGGTTAGGGTGAGCATCAGCCCTAGGATAGTGTTAGGGTTAGGGTTAGCATCAGCCCTAGGTTAGTGTTAGGGTTACGGTTAGGGTTAGCATCAGCCCTAGGATAGTGTTAGGGTTAGGGTTAACATGAGCCCTAGGATAGTGTTAGGGTTAGGGTTAGTGTTAGCATCAGCCCTAGGATAGTGTTAGGGTTAGGGTTAGCATCAGCCCCAGGATAGTGTTAGGGTTAGGGTTAGGGTTAGCATCAGCCCTAGGATAGTGTTAGGGTTAGGGTTAGCCTCAGCCCTAAGATAGTGTTAGAGTTAGGGTTAGGGTTAGCATCAGCCCTAGGATAATGTTAGGGTTAGGGTTAGGGTTAGCATCAGCCCTAGGATAGTGTTAGTGTTAGGGTTAGCATCAGCCCTAGGATAGTGTTAGGGTTAGGGTTAGGGTTAGCATCCGCCCTAGGATAGTGTTAGGGTTAGGGTTAGGGTTAGCATCAGTCCTAGGATAGTGTTAGGGTTAGGGTTAACATAAACCCTAGGATAGTGTTAGGGTTAGGGTTAGGGTTATCATCAGGCCTAGGATAGTGTTAGGGTTAGGGTTAGGGTTAGCATCAGCCCTAGGATAGTGTTAGGGTTAGGGTTAGCATCAGCCCTAGGATAGTGTTAGGGTTAGGGTTAGGGTTATCATCAGGCCTAGGATAGTGTTAGGGTTAGGGTTAGCATCAGCCCTAGGATAGTGTTAGGGTTAGGGTTAGGGTTAGCATCAGCCCTAGGATAGTGTTAGGGTTAGGGTTAGCATCAGGCCTAGGATAGTGTTAGGGTTAGGGTTAGGGTTAGCATCAGCCCTAGGATAGTGTTAGGGTTAGGGTTAGCATCAGCCCTAGGATAGTGTTAGTGTTAGGGTTAGGGTTAGCATCAGCTGTAGGATAGTGTTAGGGTTAGGGTTAGCCTCAGCCCTAAGATAGTGTTAGAGTTAGGGTTAGGGTTAGCATCAGCCCTAAGATAATGTTAGGGTTAGGGTTAGGGTTAGCATCAGCCCTAGGATAGTGTTAGGGTTAGTGATAGCATCAACCCTAGGATAGTGTTTGGGTTAGGGTTAGGGTTAGCATCAGCCCTAGGATAGTGTTAGGGTTAGGGTTAGCCTCAGCCCTAGGAGAGTGTTAGGGTTAGGGATAGGGTTAGCATCAGGCCTAGCATAGTGTTAAGGTTAGGGTTATGGTTATCATCAGGCCTAGTATAGTGTGAGGTCTAGGGTTAGCATCAGACTTAGGATAGTGTTAGGGTTAGGGTTAGGGTTAGCATCAGCCCTAGGATAGTGCTAGGGTTAGGGTTAGCATCAGCCCTAGGATAGTGTTAGGGTTAGGGTTAGGGTTAGCATGAGGCCCAGGATAGTGTTAGGGTTAGGGTTAGCATCAGCCCAAGGATAGTGTTAGGGTTAGGGTTAGGGTTAGCATCAGCCCTGGGATAGTGTTAGGGTTAGGGATAGGGTTAGCATCAGATATAGGATAGTGTTAGGGTTAGGGTTAGCATCAGCTCTTGGATAGTGTTAGGGTTAGGGTTAGGGTTAGCATCAGCCCTAGGATAGTGTTAAGGTTAGGGTTAGGGTTATCATCAGGCCTAGGATAGTGTGAGGGCTAGGGTTAGCATCAGACTTAGGATAGTGTTAGGGTTAGGGTTAGGGTTAGCATCAGCCCTAGGATAGCGTTAGGGTTAGGGTTAGCATCAGCAATAGGATAGTGTTAGGGTTAGGTTTAGGGTTAGCATCAGCCCTAGGATAGTGTTAGGGTTAGGGTTAGCATCAGCCCTAGGATAGTGTTAGGGTTAGGGTTCGGGTTAGCATCAGCCGTAGGATAGTGTTAGGGTTAGGGTTAGCCTCAGCCCTAAGATAGTGTTAGAGTTAGGGTTAGGGTTAGCATCAGCCCTAGGATAGTGTTAGGGTTAGGGTTAGGGTTAGCATCAGCCCTTGGAGAGTGTTAGGGTTAGGTTTAGGGTTAGCATCAGCCCTAGGATAGTGTTAGTGTTAGGGTTAGCATCAGCCCTAGGATAGTGTTAGGGTTAGGGTTAGGGTTAGCATCAGGCCTAGGATAGTGTTAGTGTTAGGTTTAGCATCAGCCCTAGGATAGTGTTAGGGTTAGGGTTAGGGTTAGCATCCGCCCTAGGATAATGTTAGGGTTAGGGTTAGGGTTACCATCAGCCCTAGGATAGTGTTAGTGTTAGGGTTAGCATCAGCCCTAGGATAGTGTTAGGGATAGGGTTAGGGCTAGCATCCGCCCTAGGATAGTGTTAGGGTTAGGGTTAGGGTTAGGGTTAGCATCAGCCCTAGGATAGTGTTAGGGTTAGGGTTAACATAAACCCTAGGATAGTGTTAGGGTTAGGGTTAGGGTTAGCATCAGCCCTAGGATAGTGTTAGGGTTAGGGTTAGGGTTAGCATCAGCCCTAGGATAGTGTTCGTGTTAGGGTTAGCATCAGCCCTAGGATAGTGTTAGGGTTAGGGTTAGGGTTAGCATCAGCCCTAGGATAGTGTTAGGGTTAGGGTTAGCATCAGCCCTGGGATAGTGTTAGCGTTAGGGTTAGGGTGAGCATCAGCCCTAGGATAGTGTTAGGGTTAGGGTTAGCATCAGCCCTAGGTTAGTGTTAGGGTTACGGTTAGGGTTAGCATCAGCCCTAGGATAGTGTTAGGGTTAGGGTTAACATGAGCCCTAGGATAGTGTTAGGGTTAGGGTTAGTGTTAGCATCAGCCCTAGGATAGTGTTAGGGTTAGGGTTAGCATCAACCCTAGGATAGTGTTAGGGTTAGGGTTAAGGTTAGCATCAGCCCTAGGATAGTGTTAGGGTTAGGGTTAGCATCAGCCCTAGGATAGTGTTAGGGTTAGGGTTAGCATCAACCCTAGGATAGTGTTTGGGTTAGGGTTAGGGTTAGCATCAGCCCTAGGATAGTGTTAGGGTTAGGGTTAGGGGTAGCATCAGCCCTAGGATAGCGTTAGTGTTAGGGTTAGCATCCGCTCTAGGATAGTGTTAGGGTTAGGGTTAGGGTTAGCATCAGCCCTAGGATAGTGTTAGGGTTAGGGTTAGCATCAGCCCTAGGATAGTGTTAGGGTTAGGGTTAGGGTTAGCATCAGCCCTAGGATAGTGTTAGGGTTAGGGTTAGCATCAGCCCTATGTTAGTGTTAGTGTTAGGGTTAGGGTTAGCATCAGCCCTAGGATAGTGTTAGGGTTAGGGTTAGGGTTAGCATCAGTTCAAGGATAGTGTTAGGGTTAGCGTTAGGGTAGCATCAGCCCTAGGATAGTGTTAGGGTTAGGGTTAGGGTTAGCATCAGCCCTAGGATAGTGTTAGGGTTAGGGTTAGCATCAGCCCTAGGATAGTGTTAGGGTTAGGGTTAGCATCAGCCCTAGGATAGTGTTAGGGTTAGGGTTATCATCAGGCCTAGGATAGTGTTAGGGTTAGGGTTAGCATCAGCCCTAGGATAGTGTTAGGGTTAGGGTTAGGGTTAGCATCAGCCCTAGGATAGTGTTAGGGTTAGGGTTAGCATCAGCCCTAGGATACTGTTAGGGTTAGGGTTAGGGTTAGCATCAGCCCTAGGATAGTGTTAGGGTTAGGGTTAGCATCAGCCCCAGGATAGTGTTAGGGTTAGGGTTAGGGTTAGCATCAGCCCTAGGATAGTGTTAGGGTTAGGGTTAGCCTCAGCCCTAAGATAGTGTTAGAGTTAGGGTTAGGGTTAGCATCAGCCCTAGGATAATGTTAGGGTTAGGGTTAGGGTTAGCATTAGCCCTAGGATAGTGTTAGTGTTAGGGTTAGCATCAGCCCTAGGATAGTGTTAGGGTTAGGGTTAGGGTTAGCATCCGCCCTAGGATAGTGTTAGGGTTAGGGTTAGGGTTAGCATCAGCCCTAGGATAGTGTTAGGGTTAGGGTTAACATAAACCCTAGGATAGTGTTAGGGTTAGGGTTAGGGTTATCATCAGGCCTAGGATAGTGTTAGGGTTAGGGTTAGGGTTAGCATCAGCCCTAGGATAGTGTTAGGGTTAGGGTTAGCATCAGCCCTAGGATAGTGTTAGGGTTAGGGTTAGGGTTAGCATCAGCCCAAGCATAGTGTTAGGGTTAGGGTTAGCATCAGCCCTAGGATAGTGTTAGGGTTAGGGTTAGGGTTAGCATCAGGCCCAGGATAGTGTTAGGGTTAGGGTTAGCATCAGCCCAAGGATAGTGTTAGGGTTAGGGTTAGGGTTAGCATCAGCCCTAGGATAGTGTTAGGGTTAGGGTTAGCATCAACCCTAGGATAGTGTTTGGGTTAGGGTTAGGGTTAGCATCAGCCCTAGGATAGTGTTAGGGTTAGGGTTAGGGTTAGCATCAGCCCTAGGATAGTGTTAGTGTTAGGGTTAGCATCCGCCCTAGGATAGTGTTTGGGTTAGGGTTAGGGTTAGCATCAGCCGTAGGATAGTGTTAGGGTTAGGGTTAGCATCAGCCCTAGGATAGTGTTAGGGTTAGGGTTAGAGTTAGCATCAGCCCTAGGATAGTGTTAGGGTTAGGGTTAGCATCAGCCCTATGTTAGTGTTAGTGTTAGGGTTAGGGTTAGCATCAGCCCTAGGATAGTGTTAGGGTTAGGGTTAGGGTTAGCATCAGTTCAAGGATAGTGTTAGGGTTAGCGTTAGGGTAGCATCAGCCCTAGGATAGTGTTAGGGTTAGGGTTAGGGTTAGCATCAGCCCTAGGATAGTGTTAGGGTTAGGGTTAGCATCAGCCCTAGGATAGTGTTAGGGTTAGGGTTAGGGTTAGCATCAGCCCTAGGATAGTGTTAGGGTTAGGGTTAGCATCAGCCCTAGGATAGTGTTAGGGTTAGGGTTAGGGTTAGCATCAGCCCTACGATAGTGTTAGGGTTAGGGTTAGCATCAGCCCTAGGATAGTGTTAGGGTTAGGGTTAGGGTTAGCATCAGCCGTAGGATAGTGTTAGGGTTAGGGTTAGCCTCAGCCCTAAGATAGTGTTAGAGTTAGGGTTAGGATTAGCATCAGCCCTAGGATAGTGTTAGGGTTAGGGTTAGGGTTAGCATCAGCCCTAGGATAGTGTTAGGGTTAGGGTTAGCATCAGCCCTAGGATAGTGTTAGGGTTAGGGTTAGGGTTAGCATCAGCCCTACGATAGTGTTAGGGTTAGGGTTAGCATCAGCCCTAGGATAGTGTTAGGGTTAGGGTTAGGGTTAGCATCAGCCGTAGGATAGTGTTAGGGTTAGGGTTAGCCTCAGCCCTAAGATAGTGTTAGAGTTAGGGTTAGGATTAGCATCAGCCCTAGGATAATGTTAGGGTTAGGGTTAGGGTTAGCATCAGCCCTAGGATAGTGTTAGTGTTAGGGTTAGCATCAGCCCTAGGATAGTGTTAGGGTTAGGGTTAGGGTTAGCATCCGCCCTAGGATAGTGTTAGGGTTAGGGTTAGGGTGAGCATCAGCCCTAGGATAGTGTTAGGGTTAGGGTTAACATAAACCCTAGGATAGTGTTAGGGTTAGGGTTAGGGTTATCATCAGGCCTAGGATAGTGTTAGGGTTAGGGTTAGGGTTATCATCAGGCCTAGGATAGTGTTAGGGTTAGGGTTAGGGTTAGCATCAGCCCTAGGATAGTGTTAGGCTTAGGGTTAGCATCAGCCCTAGGGTAGTGTTAGGGTTAGGGTTAGGGTTAGCATCAGCCCTAGGATAGTGTTATGGTTAGGGTTAGCATCAGCCCTATGTTAGTGTTAGTGTTAGGGTTAGGGTTAGCATCAGCCCTAGGATAGTGTTAGGGTTAGGGTTAGGGTTAGCATCAGTTCAAGGATAGTGTTAGGGTTAACGTTAGGGTAGCATCAGCCCTAGGATAGTGTTAGGGTTAGGGTTAGGGTTAGCATCAGTCCTGGGATAGTGTTAGGGTTAGGGTTAGGGTTAGCATCAGCCCTAGGATAGTGTTAGGGTTAGGGTTAGCATCAGCCCTAGGATAGTGTCAGGGTTAGGGTTAGGGTTATCATCAGGCCTAGGATAGTGTTAGGGTTAGGGTTAGCATCAGCTCTAGGATAGTGTTAGGGTTAGGGTTAGGGTTAGCATCAGCCCTAGGATAGTGTTAAGGTTAGGGTTATGGTTATCATCAGGCCTAGTATTGTGTGAGGTCTAGGGTTAGCATCAGACTTAGGATAGTGTTAGGGTTAGGGTTAGGGTTAGCATCAGCCCTAGGATAGTGTTAGGGTTAGGGTTAGCATCAGCCCTAGGATACTGTTAGGGTTAGGGTTAGGGTTAGCATCAGCCCTTGGAGAGTGTTAGGGTTAGGGTTAGGGTTAGCATCAGCCCTAGGATAGTGTTAGTGTTAGGGTTAGCATCAGCCCTAGGATAGTGTTAGGGTTAGGGTTAGCATCAGCCCTAGGAAAGTGTTAGGGTTAGGGTTAGGGTTAGCATCAGGCCCAGGATAGTGTTAGGGTTAGGGTTAGCATCAGCCCAACGATAGTGTTAGGGTTAGGGTTAGGTTTAGCATCAGCCCTAGGATAGTGTTAGGGTTAGGGTTAGCATCAACACTAGGATAGTGTTTGGGTTAGGGTTAGGGTTAGCATCAGCCCTAGGATAGTGTTAGGGTTAGGGTTAGGGTTAGCAACAGCCCTAGGATAGTGTTAGTGTTAGGGTTAGCATCAGCCCTAGGATAGTGTTAGGGTTAGGGTTAGGGTTAGCATCAGCCCTAGGATAGTGTTAGGGTTAGGGTTAGCATCAGCCCTAGGTTAGTGTTAGTGTTAGGGTTAGGGTTAGCATCAGCCCTAGGATAGTGTTAGGGTTAGGGTTAGGGTTAGCATCAGTTCAAGGATAGTGTTAGGGTTAGCGTTAGGGTTAGCATCAGCCCTAGGATAGTGTTAGGGTTAGGGTTAGGGTTATCATCAGGCCTAGGATAGTGTTAGGCTTAGGGTTAGGGTTAGCATCAGTTCAAGGATAGTTTTAGGGTTAGCGTTAGTGTTAGCATCTGCCCTAGGATAGTGTTAGGGTTAGGGTTAGGTTTAGCATCAGCGCAAGGATAGTGTTAGGGTTAGGGTTAGCATAAGCCCTAGGATAGTGTTAGGGTTAGGGTTAGGGTTAGCATCAGGCCCAGGATAGTGTTAGGGTTAGGGTTAGCATCAGCCCAAGGATAGTGTTAGGGTTAGGGTTAGGGTTAGCATCAGCCCTAGGATAGTGTTAGGGTTAGGGTTAGCATCAACCCTAGGATAGTGTTTGGGTTAGGGTTAGGGTTAGCATCAGCCCTAGGATACTGTTAGGGTTAGGGTTAGGGTTAGCATCAGCCCTAGGATAGTGTTAGTGTTAGGGTTAGCATCAGCGCAAGGATAGTGTTAGGGTTAGGGTTAGCATAAGCCCTAGGATAGTGTTAGGGTTAGGGTTAGGGTTAGCATCAGGCCCAGGATAGTGTTAGGGTTAGGGTTAGCATCAGCCCAAGGATAGTGTTAGTGTTAGGGTTAGGGTTAGCATCAGCCCTAGGATAGTGTTAGGGTTAGGGTTAGCATCAGCCCTAGGATAGTGTTAGGGTTAGGGTTAGGGTTAGCATCAGCCCAAGCATAGTGTTAGGGTTAGGGTTAGCATCAGCCCTAGGATAGTGTTAGGGTTAGGGTTAGGGTTAGCATCAGGCCCAGGATAGTGTTAGGGTTAGGGTTAGCATCAGCCCAAGGATAGTGTTAGGGTTAGGGTTAGGGTTAGCATCAGCCCTAGGATAGTGTTAGGGTTAGGGTTAGCATCAACCCTAGGATAGAGTTTGGGTTAGGGTTAGGGTTAGCATCAGCCCTAGGATAGTGTTAGGGTTAGGGTTAGGGTTAGCATCAGCCCTAGGATAGTGTTAGTGTTAGGGTTAGCATCCGCCCTAGGATAGTGTTTGGGTTAGGGTTAGGGTTAGCATCAGCCCTAGGATAGTGTTAGGGTTAGGGTTAGCATCAGCCCTAGGATAGTGTTAGGGTTAGGGTTAGGGTTAGCATCAGCCCTAGGATAGTGTTAGGGTTAGGGTTAGCATCAGCCCTATGTTAGTGTTAGTGTTAGGGTTAGGGTTAGCATCAGCTCTAGGATAGTGTTAGGGTTTGGGTTAGGGTTAGCATCAGTTCAAGGATAGTGTTAGGGTTAGCGTTAGGGTAGCATCAGCCCTAGGATAGTGTTAGGGTTAGGGTTAGGGTTAGCATCAGCCCTAGGATAGTGTTAGGGTTAGGGTTAGCATCAGCCCTAGGATAGTGTTAGGGTTAGGGTTAGGGTTATCATCAGGCCTAGGATAGTGTTAGGGTTAGGGTTAGCATCAGCCCTAGGATAGTGTTAGGGTTAGGGTTAGGGTTAGGGTTAGCATCAGCCCTAGGATAGTGTTAGGGTTAGGGTTAGCATCAGCCCTAGGATAGTGTTAGGGTTAGGGTTAGGGTTAGCATCAGCCCTACGATCGTGTTAGGGTTAGGGTTAGCATCAGCCCTAGGATAGTGTTAGGGTTAGGGTTAGGGTTAGCATCAGCCGTAGGATAGTGTTAGGGTTAGGGTTAGCCTCAGCCCTAAGATAGTGTTAGAGTTAGGGTTAGGATTAGCATCAGCCCTAGGATAATGTTAGGGTTAGGGTTAGGGTTAGCATCAGCCCTAGGATAGTGTTAGGGTTAGCATCAGCCCTAGGATAGTGTTAGGGTTAGGGTTAGGGTTAGCATCCGCCCTAGGATAGTGTTAGGGTTAGGGTTAGGGTGAGCATCAGCCCTAGGATAGTGTTAGGGTTAGGGTTAACATAAACCCTAGGATAGTGTTAGGGTTAGGGTTAGGGTTATCATCAGGCCTAGGATAGTGTTAGGGTTAGGGTTAGGGTTATCATCAGGCCTAGGATAGTGTTAGGGTTAGGGTTAGGGTTAGCATCAGCCCTAGGATAGTGTTAGGCTTAGGGTTAGCATCAGCCCTAGGATAGTGTTAGGGTTAGGGTTAGGGTTAGCATCAGCCCTAGGATAGTGTTATGGTTAGGGTTAGCATCAGCCCTATGTTAGTGTTAGTGTTAGGGTTAGGGTTAGCATCAGCCCTAGGATAGTGTTAGGGTTAGGGTTAGGGTTAGCATCAGTTCAAGGATAGTGTTAGGGTTAGCGTTAGGGTAGCATCAGCCCTAGGATAGTGTTAGGGTTAGGGTTAGGGTTAGCATCAGGCCTAGGATAGTGTTAGGGTTAGGGTTAGGGTTAGCATCAGCCCTAGGATAGTGTTAGGGTTAGGGTTAGCATCAGCCCTAGGATAGTGTCAGGGTTAGGGTTAGGGTTATCATCAGGCCTAGGATAGTGTTAGGGTTAGGGTTAGCATCAGCTCTAGGATAGTGTTAGGGTTAGGGTTAGGGTTAGCATCAGCCCTAGGATAGTGTTAAGGTTAGGGTTATGGTTATCATCAGGCCTAGTATTGTGTGAGGTCTAGGGTTAGCATCAGACTTAGGATAGTGTTAGGGTTAGGGTTAGGGTTAGCATCAGCCCTAGGATAGTGTTAGGGTTAGGGTTAGCATCAGCCCTAGGATACTGTTAGGGTTAGGGTTAGGGTTAGCATCAGCCCTTGGAGAGTGTTAGGGTTAGGGTTAGGGTTAGCATCAGCCCTAGGATAGTGTTAGTGTTAGGGTTAGCATCAGCCCTAGGATAGTGTTAGGGTTAGGGTTAGCATCAGCCCTAGGAAAGTGTTAGGGTTAGGGTTAGGGTTAGCATCAGGCCCAGGATAGTGTTAGGGTTAGGGTTAGCATCAGCCCAACGATAGTGTTAGGGTTAGGGTTAGGTTTAGCATCAGCCCTAGGATAGTGTTAGGGTTAGGGTTAGCATCAACACTAGGATAGTGTTTGGGTTAGGGTTAGGGTTAGCATCAGCCCTAGGATAGTGTTAGGGTTAGGGTTAGGGTTAGCAACAGCCCTAGGATAGTGTTAGTGTTAGGGTTAGCATCAGCCCTAGGATAGTGTTAGGGTTAGGGTTAGGGTTAGCATCAGCCCTAGGATAGTGTTAGGGTTAGGGTTAGCATCAGCCCTAGGTTAGTGTTAGTGTTAGGGTTAGGGTTAGCATCAGCCCTAGGATAGTGTTAGGGTTAGGGTTAGGGTTAGCATCAGTTCAAGGATAGTGTTAGGGTTAGCGTTAGGGTTAGCATCAGCCCTAGGATAGTGTTAGGGTTAGGGTTAGGGTTATCATCAGGCCTAGGATAGTGTTAGGCTTAGGGTTAGGGTTAGCATCAGTTCAAGGATAGTTTTAGGGTTAGCGTTAGGGTTAGCATCTGCCCTAGGATAGTGTTAGGGTTAGGGTTAGGGTTAGCATCAGCGCAAGGATAGTGTTAGGGTTAGGGTTAGCATAAGCCCTAGGATAGTGTTAGGGTTAGGGTTAGGGTTAGCATCAGGCCCAGGATAGTGTTAGGGTTAGGGTTAGCATCAGCCCAAGGATAGTGTTATGGTTAGGGTTAGGGTTAGCATCAGCCCTAGGATAGTGTTAGGGTTAGGGTTAGGGTTAGCATCAGCCCTAGGATACTGTTAGGGTTAGGGTTAGGGTTAGCATCAGCCCTAGGATAGTGTTAGTGTTAGGGTTAGCATCCGCCCTAGGATAGTGTTAGGGTTAGGGTTAGGGTTAGCATCAGCCCTAGGATAGTGTTAGGGTTAGGGTTAGGGTTAGCATCAGCCCTAGGATAGTGTTAGGGTTAGGGTTAGCATCAGCCCTATGTTAGTGTTAGTGTTAGGGTTAGGGTTAGCATCAGCCCTAGGATAGTGTTAGGGTTAGGGTTAGGGTTAGCATCAGTTCAAGGATAGTGTTAGGGTTAGCGTTAGGGTAGCATCAGCCCTAGGATAGTGTTAGGGTTAGGGTTAGGGTTAGCATCAGCCCTAGGATAATGTTAGGGTTAGGGTTAGCATCAGCCCTAGGATAGTGTTAGGGTTAGGGTTAGGGTTATCATCAGGCCTAGGGTAGTGTTAGGGTTAGGGTTAGCATCACCCCTAGGATAGTGTTAGGGTTAGGGTTAGGGTTAGCATCAGCCCTAGGATAGTGTTAGGGTTAGGGTTAGCATCAGCCCTAGGATAGTGTTAGGGTTAGGGTTAGGGTTAGCATCAGCCCTAGGATAGTGTTAGGGTTAGGGTTAGCATCAGCCCTAGGATAGTGTTAGTGTTAGGGTTAGGGTTAGCATCAGCTGTAGGATAGTGTTAGGGTTAGGGTTAGCCTCAGCCCTAAGATAGTGTTAGAGTTCGGGTTAGGGTTAGCATCAGCCCTAAGATAATGTTAGGGTTAGGGTTAGGGTTAGCATCAGCCCTAGGATAGTGTTAGGGTTAGGGATAGCATCAACCCTAGGATAGTGTTTGGGTTAGGGTTAGGGTTAGCATCAGCCCTAGGATAGTGTTAGGGTTAGGGTTAGCATCAGCCCTAGGAGAGTTTTAGGGTTAGGGATAGGGTTAGCATCAGGCCTAGCATAGTGTTAAGGTTAGGGTTATGGTTATCATCAGGCCTAGTATAGTGTGAGGTCTAGGGTTAGCATCAGACTTAGGATAGTGTTAGGGTTAGGGTTAGGGTTAGCATCAGCCCTAGGATAGTGCTAGGGTTAGGGTTAGCATCAGCCCTAGGATAGTGTTAGGGTTAGGGTTAGGGTTAGCATGAGGCCCAGGATAGTGTTAGGGTTAGGGTTAGCATCAGCCCAAGGATAGTGTTAGGGTTAGGGTTAGGGTTAGCATCAGCCCTAGGATAGTGTTAGGGTTAGGGTTAGCATCAACCCTAGGATAGTGTTTGGGTTAGGGTTAGGGTTAGCATCAGCCCTAGGATAGTGTTAGGGTTAGGGTTAGCCTCAGCCCTAGGAGAGTGTTAGGGTTAGGGATAGGGTTAGCATCAGGCCTAGGATAGTGTTAGGGTTAGGGTTAGGGTTAGCATCAGATATAGGATAGTGTTAGGGTTAGGGTTAGCTCAGCCCTAGGATAGTGTCAGGGTTAGGGTTAGGGTTATCATCAGGCCTAGGATAGTGTTAGTGTTAGGGTTAGCATCAGCTCTAGGATAGTGTTAGGGTTAGGGTTAGGGTTAGCATCAGCCCTAGGTTCGTGTTAAGGTTAGGGTTAGGGTTATCATCAGGCCTAGGATAGTGTGAGGGCTAGGGTTAGCATCAGACTTAGGATAGTGTTAGGGTTAGGGTTAGGGTTAGCATCAGCCCTAGGATAGTGTTAGGGTTAGGGTTAGCATCAGCCCTAGGATAGTGTTAGGGTTAGGGTTAGGGTTAGCATCAGCCCTAGGATAGTGTTAGGGTTAGGGTTAGAATCAGCCCTAGGATAGTGTTAGGGTTAGGGTTAGAGTTAGCATCAGCCCTAGGATAGTGTTAGGGTTAGGGTTAGCATCAACCCTAGGATAGAGTTAGGGTTAGGGTTAGGGTTAGCATCAGGCCTAGGATAGTGTTATGGTTAGGGTTAGCATCAGCCCTAGGATAGTGTTAGGGTTAGGGTTAGCATCAGCCCTAGGATAGTGTTAGGGTTAGGGTTAGGGTTAGCATCAGGCCTAGGATAGTGTTAGTGTTAGGGTTAGCATCAGCCCTAGGATAGTGTTAGGGTTAGGGTTAGGGTTAGCATCAGGCCTAGGATAGTTTTAGGGTTAGGGTTAGCATCAGCCCTAGGATAGTGTTAGGGTTAGGGTTAGGGTTAGCATCAGCCCTTGGAGAGTGTTAGGGTTAGGGTTAGGGTTAGCATCAGCCCTAGGATAGTGTTAGTGTTAGGGTTAGCATCAGCCCTAGGATAGTGTTAGGGTTAGGGTTAGCATCAGCCCTAGGATAGTGTTAGGGTTAGGGTTAGGGTTAGCATCAGGCCTAGGATAGTGTTAGTGTTAGGGTTAGCATCAGCCCTAGGATAGTGTTAGGGTTAGGGTTAGGGTTAGCATGCGCCCTAGGATAATGTTAGGGTTAGGGTTAGGGTTAACATCAGCCCTAGGATAGTGTTAGGGTTAGGGTTAGAATCAGCCCTAGGATAGTGTTAGGGTTAGGGTTAGAGTTAGCATCAGCCCTAGGATAGTGTTAGGGTTAGGGTTAGCATCAACCCTAGGATAGAGTTAGGGTTAGGGTTAGGGTTAGCATCAGGCCTAGGATAGTGTTATGGTTAGGGTTAGCATCAGCCCTAGGATAGTGCTGGGTTAGGGATAGGGTTAGCATCAGCCCTAGGATAGTGTTAGGGTTAGGGTTAGCATCAGCCCTAGGATAGTGTTAGGGTTAGGGTTAGGGTTAGCATCAGGCCTAGGATAGTGTTAGGGTTAGGGTTAGCATCAGCCCTAGGATAGTGTTAGGGTTAGGGTTAGGGTTAGCATCAGCCCTTGGAGAGTGTTAGGGTTAGGGTTAGGGTTAGCATCAGCCCTAGGATAGTGTTAGTGTTAGGGTTAGCATCAGCCCTAGGATAGTGTTAGGGTTAGGGTTAGCATCAGCCCTAGGATAGTGTTAGGGTTAGGGTTAGGGTTAGCATCAGGCCTAGGATAGTGTTAGTGTTAGGGTTAGCATCAGCCCTAGGATAGTGTTAGGGTTAGGGTTAGGGTTAGCATGCGCCCTAGGATAATGTTAGGGTTAGGGTTAGGGTTAACATCAGCCCTAGGATAGTGTTAGTGTTAGGGTTAGCATCCGCCCTAGGATAGTGTTAGGGTTAGGGTTAACATAAATCCTAGGATAGTGTTAGGGTTAGGGTTAGGGTTATCATCAGGCCTAGGATAGTGTTAGGGTAAGGGTTAGGGTTAGCATCAGTTCAAGGATAGTGTTAGCGTTAGCGTTAGGGTTAGCATCTGCCCTAGGATAGTGTTAGGGTTAGGGTTAGGGTTAGCATCAGCCCAAGGATAGTGTTAGGGTTAGGGTTAGCATCAGCCCAAGGATAGTGTTAGGGTTAGGGTTAGGGTTAGCATCAGGCCCAGGATAGGGTTAGGGTTAGGGTTAGCATCAGCCCAAGGATAGTGTTAGGGTTAGGGTTAGGGTTAGCATCAGCCCTAGGATAGTGTTAGGGTTAGGGTTAGCATCAACCCTAGGATAGTGTTTGGGTTAGGGTTATGGTTAGCATCAGCCCTAGGATAGTGTTAGGGTTAGGGTTAGCCTCAGCCCTAGGAGAGTGTTAGGGTTAGGGATAGGGTTAGCATCAGGCCTAGGATAGTGTTAGGGTTAGGGATAGGGTTACCATCAGATATAGGATAGTGTTACGGTTAGGGTTAGCATCAGCTCTTGGATAGTGTTAGGGTTAGGGTTAGGGTTAGCATCAGCCCTAGGATAGTGTTAAGTTTAGGGTTAGGGTTATCATCAGGCCTAGGATAGTGTGAGGGCTAGGGTTAGCATCAGACTTAGGATAGTGTTAGGGTTAGGGTTAGGGTTAGCATCAGCCCAAGGATAGTGTTAGGGTTAGGGTTAGGGTTAGCATCAGCCCTAGGATAGTGTTAGGGTTAGGGTTAGCATCAACCATAGGATAGTGTTTGGGTTACGGTTAGGGTTAGCATCAGCCCTAGGATAGTGTTAGGGTTAGGGTTAGCCTCAGCCCTAGGAGAGTGTTAGGGTTAGGGATAGGGTTAGCATCAGGCCTAGGATAGTGTTAGGGTTAGGGTTAGGGTTAGCATCAGCCCTAGGATAGTGTTAGGGTTAGGGTTAGCATCAGCCCTAGGATAGTGTCAGGGTTAGGGTTAGGATTATCATCAGGCCTAGGATAGTGTTAGGGTTAGGGTTAGCATCAGCTCTAGGATAGTGTTTGGGTTAGGGTTAGGGTTAGCATCAGCCCTAGGATAGTGTTAAGGTTAGGGTTATGGTTATCATCAGGCCTAGTATTGTGTGAGGTCTAGGGTTAGCATCAGACTTAGGATAGTGTTAGGGTTAGGGTTAGGGTTAGCATCAGCCTTGGATAGTGTTAGGGTTAGGGTTAGCATCAGCCCTAGGATAGTGTTAGGGTTAGGGTTAGGGTTATCATCAGGCCTAGGATAGTGTTAGTGTTAGGGTTAGCATCAGCCCTAGGATAATGTTAGGGTTAGGGTTAGGGTTAGCATCAGCCCTAGGATAGTGTTAGGGTTAGGGTTAGCATCAGCCCTAGGATAGTGTTCGGGTTAGGTTTAGGGTTAGCATCAGGCCTAGGATAGTGTTAGGGTTAGGGTTAGCATCAGCCCTAGGATAGTGTTAGGGTTAGGGTTAGGGTTAGCATCAGCCCTTGGAGAGTGTTAGGGTTAGGGTTAGGGTTAGCATCAGCCCTAGGATAGTGTTAGTGTTAGGGTTAGCATCAGCCCTAGGATAGTGTTAGGGTTAGGGTTAGGGTTAGCATCAGGCCTAGGATAGTGTTAGTGTTAGGGTTAGCATCAGCCCTAGGATAGTGTTAGGGTTAGGGTTAGGGTTAGCATGCGCCCTAGGATAATGTTAGGGTTAGGGTTAGGGTTAACATCAGCCCTAGGATAGTGTTAGTGTTAGGGTTAGCATCAGCCCTAGGATAGTGTTAGGGTTAGGGTTAGGGTTAGCATCCGCCCTAGGATAGTGTTAGGGTTAGGGTTAAAGTGAGCATCAGCCGTAGGATAGTGTTAGGGTTAGGGTTAACATAAATCCTAGGATAGTGTTAGGGTTAGGGTTAGGGTTATCATCAGGCCTAGGATAGTGTTAGGGTAAGGGTTAGGGTTAGCATCAGTTCAAGGATAGTGTTAGCTTTAGCGTTAGGGTTAGCATCTGCCCTAGGATAGTGTTAGGGTTAGGGTTAGGGTTAGCATCAGCCCAAGGATAGTGTTAGGGTTAGGGTTAGCATCAGCCCAAGGATAGTGTTAGGGTTAGGGTTAGGGTTAGCATCAGGCCCAGGATAGGGTTAGGGTTAGGGTTAGCATCAGCCCAAGGATAGTGTTAGGGTTAGGGTTAGGGTTAGCAACAGCCCTAGGATAGTGTTAGGGTTAGGGTTAGCATCAACCCTAGGATAGTGTTTGGGTTAGGGTTAGGGTTAGCATCCGCCCTAGGATAGTGTTAGGGTTAGGGTTAGGGTGAGCATCAGCCGTAGGATAGTGTTAGGGTTAGGGTTAACATAAATCCTAGGATAGTGTTAGGGTTAGGGTTAGGGTTATCATCAGGCCTAGGATAGTGTTAGGGTAAGGGTTAGGGTTAGCATCAGTTCAAGGATAATGTTAGCGTTAGCGTTAGGGTTAGCATCTGCCCTAGGATGGTGTTAGGGTTAGGGTTAGGGTTAGCATCAGCCCAAGGATAGTGTTAGGGTTAGGGTTAGCATCAGCCCAAGGATAGTGTTAGGGTTAGGGTTAGGGTTAGCATCAGGCCCAGGATAGGGTTAGGGTTAGGGTTAGCATCAGCCCAAGGATAGTGTTAGGGTTAGGGTTAGGGTTAGCATGAGCCCAAGGATAGTGTTAGGGTTAGGGTTAGCATCAACCCTAGGATAGTGTTTGGGTTAGGGTTATGGTTAGCATCAGCCCTAGGATAGTGTTAGGGTTAGGGTTAGCCTCAGCCCTAGGAGAGTGTTAGGGTTAGGGATAGAGTTAGCATCAGGCCTAGGATAGTGTTAGGGTTAGGGATAGGGTTAGCATCAGATATAGGATAGTGTTACGGTTAGGGTTAGCATCAGCTCTTGGATAGTGTTAGGGTTAGGGTTAGGGTTAGCATCAGCCCTAGGATAGTGTTAAGGTTAGGGTTAGGGTTATCATCAGGCCTAGGATAGTGTGAGGGCTAGGGTTAGCATCAGACTTAGGATAGTGTTAGGGTTAGGGTTAGGGTTAGCATCAGCCCAAGGATAGTGTTAGGGTTAGGGTTAGGGTTAGCATCAGCCCTAGGATAGTGTTAGGGTTAGGGTTAGCATCAACCATAGGATAGTGTTTGGGTTAGGGTTAGGGTTAGCATCAGCCCTAGGATAGTGTTAGGGTTAGGGTTAGCCTCAGCCCTAGGAGAGTGTTAGGGTTAGGGATAGGGTTAGCATCAGGCCTACGATAGTGTTAGGGTTAGGGTTAGGGTTAGCATCAGCCCTAGGATAGTGTTAGGGTTAGGGTTAGCATCAGCCCTAGGATAGTGTCAGGGTTAGGGTTAGGGTTATCATCAGGCCTAGGATAGTGTTAGGGTTAGGGTTAGCATCAGCTCTAGGATAGTGTTTGGGTTAGGGTTAGGGTTAGCATCAGCCCTAGGATAGTGTTAAGGTTAGGGTTATGGTTATCATCAGGCCTAGTATTGTGTGAGGTCTAGGGTTAGCATCAGACTTAGGATAGTGTTAGGGTTAGGGTTAGGGTTAGCCTCAGCCCTAGGAGAGTGTTAGGGTTAGGGATAGGGTTAGCATCAGGCCTAGGATAGTGTTAGGGTTAGGGATAGGGTTACCATCAGATATAGGATAGTGTTACGGTTAGGGTTAGCATCAGCTCTTGGATAGTGTTAGGGTTAGGGTTAGGGTTAGCATCAGCCCTAGGATAGTGTTAAGTTTAGGGTTAGGGTTATCATCAGGCCTAGGATAGTGTGAGGGCTAGGGTTAGCATCAGACTTAGGATAGTGTTAGTGTTAGGGTTAGGGTTAGCATCAGCCCAAGGATAGTGTTAGGGTTAGGGTTAGGGTTAGCATCAGCCCTAGGATAGTGTTAGGGTTAGGGTTAGCATCAACCATAGGATAGTGTTTGGGTTACGGTTAGGGTTAGCATCAGCCCTAGGATAGTGTTAGGGTTAGGGTTAGCCTCAGCCCTAGGAGAGTGTTAGGGTTAGGGATAGGGTTAGCATCAGGCCTAGGATAGTGTTAGGGTTAGGGTTAGGGTTAGCATCAGCCCTAGGATAGTGTTAGGGTTAGGGTTAGCATCAGCCCTAGGATAGTGTCAGGGTTAGGGTTAGGATTATCATCAGGCCTAGGATAGTGTTAGGGTTAGGGTTAGCATCAGCTCTAGGATAGTGTTTGGGTTAGGGTTAGGGTTAGCATCAGCCCTAGGATAGTGTTAAGGTTAGGGTTATGGTTATCATCAGGCCTAGTATTGTGTGAGGTCTAGGGTTAGCATCAGACTTAGGATAGTGTTAGGGTTAGGGTTAGGGTTAGCATCAGCCTTGGATAGTGTTAGGGTTAGGGTTAGCATCAGCCCTAGGATAGTGTTAGGGTTAGGGTTAGGGTTATCATCAGGCCTAGGATAGTGTTAGTGTTAGGGTTAGCATCAGCCCTAGGATAATGTTAGGGTTAGGGTTAGGGTTAGCATCAGCCCTAGGATAGTGTTAGGGTTAAGGTTAGCATCAGCCCTAGGATAGTGTTCGGGTTAGGTTTAGGGTTAGCATCAGGCCTAGGATAGTGTTAGGGTTAGGGTTAGCATCAGCCCTAGGATAGTGTTAGGGTTAGGGTTAGGGTTAGTATCAGCCCTTGGAGAGTGTTAGGGCTAGGGTTAGGGTTAGCATCAGCCCTAGGATAGTGTTAGTGTTAGGGTTAGCATCAGCCCTAGGATAGTGTTAGGGTTAGGGTTAGGGTTAGCATCAGGCCTAGGATAGTGTTAGTGTTAGGGTTAGCATCAGCCCTAGGATAGTGTTAGGGTTAGGGTTAGGGTTAGCATGCGCCCTAGGATAATGTTAGGGTTAGGGTTAGGGTTAACATCAGCCCTAGGATAGTGTTAGTGTTAGGGTTAGCATCAGCCCTAGGATAGTGTTAGCGTTAGGGTTAGGGTTAGCATCCGCCCTAGGATAGTGTTAGGGTTAGGGTTAGGGTGAGCATCAGCCGTAGGATAGTGTTAGGGTTGGGGTTAACATAAATCCTAGGATAGTGTTAGGGTTAGGGTTAGGGTTATCATCAGGCCTAGGATAGTGTTAGGGTAAGGGTTAGGGTTAGCATCAGTTCAAGGATAGTGTTAGCTTTAGCGTTAGGGTTAGCATCTGCCCTAGGATAGTGTTAGGGTTAGGGTTAGGGTTAGCATCAGCCCAAGGATAGTGTTAGGGTTAGGGTTAGCATCAGCCCAAGGATAGTGTTAGGGTTAGGGTTAGGGTTAGCATCAGGCCCAGGATAGGGTTAGGGTTAGGGTTAGCATCAGCCCAAGGATAGTGTTAGGGTTAGGGTTAGGGTTAGCATCAGCCCTAGGATAGTGTTAGGGTTAGGGTTAGCATTAACCCTAGGATAGTGTTTGGGTTAGGGTTATGGTTAGCATCAGCCCTAGGATAGTGTTAGGGTTAGGGTTAGCCTCAGCCCTAGGAGAGTGTTAGGGTTAGGGATAGAGTTAGCATCAGGCCTAGGATAGTGTTAGGGTTAGGGATAGGGTTAGCATCAGATATAGGATAGGGTTACGGTTAGGGTTAGCATCAGCTCTTGGATAGTGTTAGGGTTAGGGTTAGGGTTAGCATCAGCCCTAGGATAGTGTTAAGGTTAGGGTTAGGGTTATCATCAGGCCTAGGATAGTGTGAGGGCTAGGGTTAGCATCAGACTTAGGATAGTGTTAGGGTTAGGGTTAGGGTTAGCATCAGCCCAAGGATAGTG
Organism: Lemur catta; assembly: GCF_020740605.2. Lineage (NCBI taxonomy): Eukaryota > Metazoa > Chordata > Mammalia > Primates > Lemuridae > Lemur > Lemur catta. The sequence goes on along the minus strand of NW_025423857.1, from coordinate 1,822,305 downwards.
TTAGGGTTAGGGTTAGGGTTAGCATCAGCCCTAGGATAGTGTTAGGGTTAGGGTTAGCATCAACCATAGGATAGTGTTTGGGTTAGGGTTAGGGTTAGCATCAGCCCTAGGATAGTGTTAGGGTTAGGGTTAGCCTCAGCCCTAGGAGAGTGTTAGGGTTAGGGATAGGGTTAGCATCAGGCCTAGGATAGTGTTAGGGTTAGGGTTAGGGTTAGCATCAGCCCTAGGATAGTGTTAGGGTTAGGGTTAGCATCAGCCCTAGGATAGTGTCAGGGTTAGGGTTAGGGTTATCATCAGGCCTAGGATAGTGTTAGGGTTAGGGTTAGCATCAGCTCTAGGATAGTGTTTGGGTTAGGGTTAGGGTTAGCATCAGCTCTAGGATAGTGTTAAGGTTAGGGTTATGGTTATCATCAGGCCTAGTATTGTGTGAGGTCTAGGGTTAGCATCAGACTTAGGATAGTGTTAGGGTTAGGGTTAGGGTTAGCATCAGCCCTAGGATAGTGTTAGGGTTAGGGTTAGCATCAGCCCTAGGATAGTGTTAGGGTTAGGGTTAGGGTTATCATCAGGCCTAGGATAGTGTTAGTGTTAGGGTTAGCATCAGCCCTAGGATAATGTTAGGGTTAGGGTTAGGGTTAGCATCAGCCCTAGGATAGTGTTAGGATTAGGGTTAGCATCAGCCCTAGGATAGTGTTCGGGTTAGGTTTAGGGTTAGCATCAGGCCTAGGATAGTGTTAGGGTTAGGGTTAGCATCAGCCCTAGGATAGTGTTAGGGTTAGGGTTAGGGTTAGCATCAACCCTTGGAGAGTGTTAGGGTTAGGGTTAGGGTTAGCATCATCCCTAGGATAGTGTTAGTGTTAGGGTTAGCATCAGCCCTAGGATAGTGTTAGTTTTAGGGTTAGCATCAGCCCTAGGATAGTGTTAGGGTTAGGGTTAGGGTTAGCATCAGGCCTAGGATAGTGTTAGTGTTAGGGTTAGCATCAGCCCTAGGATAGTGTTAGGGTTAGGGTTAGGGTTAGCATGCGCCCTAGGATAATGTTAGGGTTAGGGTTAGGGTTAACATCAGCCCTAGGATAGTGTTAGTGTTAGGGTTAGCATCAGCCCTAGGATAGTGTTAGGGTTAGGGTTAGGGTTAGCATCCGCCCTACGATAGTGTTAGGGTTAGGGTTAGGGTGAGCATCAGCCGTTGGATAGTGTTAGGGTTAGGGTTAACATAAATCCTAGGATAGTGTTAGGGTTAGGGTTAGGGCTATCATCAGGCCTAGGATAGTGTTAGGGTAAGGGTTAGGGTTAGCATCAGTTCAAGGATAGTGTTAGCGTTAGCGTTAAGGTTAGCATCTGCCCTAGGATAGTGTTAGGGTTAGGGTTAGGGTTAGCATCAGCCCAAGGATAGTGTTAGGGTTAGGGTTAGGGTTAGCATCAGGCCCAGGATAGGGTTAGGGTTAGGGTTAGCATCAGCCCAAGGATAGTGTTAGGGTTAGGGTTAGGGTTAGCAACAGCCCTAGGATAGTGTTAGGGTTAGGGTTAGCATCAACCCTAGGATAGTGTTTGGGTTAGGGTTATGGTTAGCATCAGCCCTAGGATAGTGTTAGGGTTAGGGTTAGCCTCAGCCCTAGGAGAGTGTTAGGGTTAGGGATAGGGTTAGCATCAGGCCTAGGATAGTGTTAGGGTTAGGGAAAGGGTTAGCATCATATATAGGATAGTGTTAGGGTTAGGGTTAGCATCAGCTCTTGGATAGTGTTAGGGTTAGGGTTAGGGTTAGCATCAGCCCTAGGATAGTGTTAAGGTTAGGGTTAGGGTTATCATCAGGCCTAGGATAGTGTGAGGGCTAGGGTTAGCATCAGACTTAGGATAGTGTTAGGGTTAGGGTTAGGGTTAGCATCAGCCCTAGGATAGTGTTAGGGTTAGGGTTAGCATCAGCAATAGGATAGTGTTAGGGTTAGGGTTAGGGTTAGCATCAGCCCTAGGATAGTGTTAGGGTTAGGGTTAGCATCAGCCCTTGGATAGAGTTAGGGTTAGGGTTAGGGTTAGCATCAGGCCTAGGATAGTGTTATGGTTAGGGTTAGCATCAGCCCTAGGATAGTGTTAGGGTTAGGGTTCGGGTTAGCATCAGCCGTAGGATAGTGTTAGGGTTAGGGTTAGCCTCAGCCCTAAGATAGTGTTAGAGTTAGGGTTAGGGTTAGCATCAGCCCTAGGATAGTGTTAGGGTTAGGGTTAGGGTTAGCATCAGCCCTTGGAGAGTGTTAGGGTTAGGTTTAGGGTTAGCATCAGCCCTAGGATAGTGTTAGTGTTAGGGTTAGCATCAGCCCTAGGATAGTGTTAGGGTTAGGGTTAGGGTGAGCATCCGCCCTAGGATAATGTTAGGGTTAGGGTTAGGGTTACCATCAGCCCTAGGATAGTGTTAGTGTTAGGGTTAGCATCAGCCCTCGGATAGTGTTAGGGATAGGGTTAGGGCTAGCATCCGCCCTAGGATAGTGTTAGGGTTAGGGTTAGGGTTAGCATCAGCCCTAGGATAGTGTTAGGGTTAGGGTTAACATAAACCCTAGGATAGTGTTAGGGTTAGGGTTAGGGTTAGCATCAGCCCTAGGATAGTGTTAGGGTTAGGGTTAGGGTTAGCATCAGCCGTAGGATAGTGTTCGTGTTAGGGTTAGCATCAGCCCTAGGATAGTGTTAGGGTTAGGGTTAGGGTTAGCATCAGCCCTAGGATAGTGTTAGGGTTAGGGTTAGCATCAGCCCTGGGATAGTGTTAGCGTTAGGGTTAGCGTGAGCATCAGCCATAGGATAGTGTTAGGGTTAGGGTTAGCATCAGCCCTAGGTTAGTGTTAGGGTTACGGTTAGGGTTAGCATCAGCCCTAGGATAGTGTTAGGGTTAGGGTTAACATGAGCCCTAGGATAGTGTTAGGGTTAGGGTTAGTGTTAGCATCAGCCCTAAATAGTGTTAGGGTTAGGGTTAGCATCAGCCCCAGGATAGTGTTAGGGTTAGGGTTAGGGTTAGCATCAGCCCTAGGATAGTGTTAGGGTTAGGGTTAGCCTCAGCCCTAAGATAGTGTTAGAGTTAGGGTTAGGGTTAGCATCAGCCCTAGGATAATGTTAGGGTTAGGGTTTGGGTTAGCATCAGCCCTAGGATAGTGTTAGTGTTAGGGTTAGCATCAGCCCTAGGATAGTGTTAGGGTTATGGTTAGGGTTAGCATCAGCCCTACGATAGTGTTAGGGTTAGGGTTAGCATCAGCCCTAGGATAGTGTTAGGGTTAGGGTTAGGGTTAGCATCAGCCGTAGGATAGTGTTAGGGTTAGGGTTAGCATCAGCCCTAGGATAGTGTTAGGGTTAGGGTTAGGGTTATCATCAGGCCTAGGATAGTGTTAGGGATAGGGTTAGCATCAGCCCTAGGATAGTGTTAGGGTTAGGGTTAGGGTTATCATCAGGCCTAGGATAGTGTTAGGGTTAGGGTTAGCATCAGCCCTAGGATAGTGTTAGGGTTAGGGTTAGGGTTAGCATCAGCCCTAGGATAGTGTTAGGGTTAGGGTTAGCATCAGCCCTAGGATAGTGTTAGGGTTATGGTTAGGGTTAGCATCAGCCCTACGATAGTGTTAGGGTTAGGGTTAGCATCAGCCCTAGGATAGTGTTAGGGTTAGGGTTAGGGTTAGCATCAGCCGTAGGATAGTGTTAGGGTTAGGGTTAGCCTCAGCCCTAAGATAGTGTTAGAGTTAGGGTTAGGGTTAGCATCAGCCCTAGGATAATGTTAGGGTTAGGGTTACGGTTAGCATCAGCCCTAGGATAGTGTTAGTGTTAGGGTTAGCATCAGCCCTAGGATAGTGTTAGGGTTAGGGTTAGGGTTAGCATCCGCCCTAGGATAGTGTTAGGGTTAGGGTTAGGGTGAGCATCAGCCCTAGGATAGTGTTAGGGTTAGGGTTAACATAAACCCTAGGATAGTGTTAGGGTTAGGGTTAGGGTTATCATCAGGCCTAGGATAGTGTTAGGGTTAGGGTTAGGGTTATCATCAGGCCTAGGATAGTGTTAGGGTTAGGGTTAGGGTTAGCATCAGCCCTAGGATAGTGTTAGGCTTAGGGTTAGCATCAGCCCTAGGATAGTGTTAGGGTTAGGGTTAGGGTTAGCATCAGCCCTAGGATAGTGTTATGGTTAGGGTTAGCATCAGCCCTATGTTAGTGTTAGTGTTATGGTTAGGGTTAGCATCAGCCCTAGGATAGTGTTAGGGTTAGGGTTAGCATCAGTTCAAGGATAGTGTTAGGGTTAGCGTTAGGGTAGCATCAGCCCTAGGTTAGTGTTAGGGTTAGGGTTAGGGTTAGCATCAGCCCTAGGATAGTGTTAGGGTTAGGGTTAGCATCAGCCCTAGGGTAGTGTTAGGGTTAGGGTTAGGGTTATCATCAGGCCTAGGATAGTGTTAGGGTTAGGGTTAGCATCAGCCCTAGGATAGTGTTAGGGTTAGGGTTAGGGTTAGCATCAGCCCTAGGATAGTGTTAGGGTTAGGGTTAGCATCAGCCCTAGGATAGTGTTAGGGTTAGGGTTAGGGTTAGCATCAGCCCTAGGATAGTGTTAGGGTTAGGGTTAGCATCAGCCCTAGGATAGTGTTAGGGTTAGGGTTGGGGTTAGCATCAGCCGTAGGATAGTGTTAGGGTTAGGGTTAGCCTCAGCCCTAAGATAGTGTTAGAGATAGTGTTAGGGTTAGCATCAGCCCTAGGATAATGTTAGGGTTAGGGTTAGGGTTAGCATCAGCCCTAGGATAGTGTTAGTGTTAGGGTTAGCATCAGCCCTAGGATAGTGTTAGGGTTAGGGTTAGGGTTAGCATCCGCCCTAGGATAGTGTTAGGGTTAGGGTTACGTTTAGCATCAGCCCTAGGATAGTGTTAGGGTTAGGGTTAACATAAACCCTAGGATAGTGTTAGGGTTAGGGTTAGGGTTATCATCAGGCCTAGGATAGTGTTAGGGTTAGGGTTAGGGTTAGCATCAGTTCAAGGATAGTGTTAGGGTTAGCGTTAGGGTTAGCATCTGCCCTAGGATAGTGTTAGGGTTAGGGTTAGCATCAGCCCTAGGATAGTGTTAGGGTTAGGGTTAGGGTTAGCATTAGGCCCCGGATAGTGTTAGGGTTAGGGTTAGCATCAGCCCAAGGATAGTGTTAGGGTTAGTGTTAGGGTTAGCATCTGCCGTAGGATATTGTTAGGGTTAGGGTTAGGGTTAGCATCAGCCCAAGCATAGTGTTAGGGTTAGGGTTAGCATCAGCCTTAGGATAGTGTTAGGGTTAGGGTTAGGGTTAGCATCAGGCCCAGGATAGTGTTAGGGTTAGGGTTAGCATCAGCCCAAGGATAGTGTTAGGGTTAGGGTTAGGGTTAGCATCAGCCCTAGGATAGTGTTAGGGTTAGGGTTAGCATCAACCATAGGATAGTGTTTGGGTTACGGTTAGGGTTAGCATCAGCCCTAGGATAGTGTTAGGGTTAGGGTTAGCCTCAGCCCTAGGAGAGTGTTAGGGTTAGGGATAGGGTTAGCATCAGGCCTAGGATAGTGTTAGGGTTAGGGTTAGGGTTAGCATCAGCCCTAGGATAGTGTTAGGGTTAGGGTTAGCATCAGCCCTAGGATAGTGTTAGGGTTAGGGTTAGCATCAGCCCTAGGATACTGTTAGGGTTAGGGTTAGGGTTAGCATCAGCCCTAGGATAGTGTTAGTGTTAGGGTTAGCATCCGCCCTAGGATAGTGTTAGGGTTAGGGTTAGGGTTAGCATCAGCCCTAGGATAGTGTTAGGGTTAGGGTTAGGGTTAGCATCAGCCCTAGGATAGTGTTAGGGTTAGGGTTAGCATCAGCCCTATGTTAGTGTTAGTGTTAGGGTTAGGGTTAGCATCAGCCCTAGGATAGTGTTAAGGTTAGGGTTAGGGTTAGCATCAGTTCAAGGATAGTGTTAGGGTTAGCGTTAGGGTAGCATCAGCCCTAGGATAGTGTTAGGGTTAGGGTTAGGGTTAGCATCAGCCCTAGGATAATGTTAGGGTTAGGGTTAGCATCAGCCCTAGGATAGTGTTAGGGTTAGGGTTAGGGTTATCATCAGGCCTAGGATAGTGTTAGGGTTAGGGTTAGCATCAGCCCTAGGATAGTGTTAGGGTTAGGGTTAGGGTTAGCATCAGCCCTAGGATAGTGTTAGCGTTAGGGTTAGCATCAGCCCTAGGATAGTGTTAGTGTTAGGGTTAGGGTTAGCATCAGCTGTAGGATAGTGTTAGGGTTAGGGTTAGCCTCAGCCCTAAGATAGTGTTAGAGTTAGGGTTAGGGTTAGCATCAGCCCTAAGATAATGTTAGGGTTAGGGTTAGGGTTAGCATCAGCCCTAGGATAGTGTTAGGGTTAGGGATAGCATCAACCCTAGGATAGTGTTTGGGTTAGGGTTAGGGTTAGCATCAGCCCTAGGATAGTGTTAGGGTTAGGGTTAGCCTCAGCCCTAGGAGAGTGTTAGGGTTAGGGATAGGGTTAGCATCAGGCCTAGGATAGTGTTAAGGTTAGGGTTATGGTTATCATCAGGCCTAGTATAGTGTGAGGTCTAGGGTTAGCATCAGACTTAGGATAGTGTTAGGGTTAGGGTTAGGGTTAGCATCAGCCCTAGGATAGTGCTAGGGTTAGGGTTAGCATCAGCCCTAGGATAGTGTTAGGGTTAGGGTTAGGGTTAGCATGAGGCCCAGGATAGTGTTAGGGTTAGGGTTAGCATCAGCCCAAGGATAGTGTTAGGGTTAGGGTTAGGGTTAGCATCAGCCCTAGGATAGTGTTAGGGTTAGGGTTAGCATCAACCCTAGGATAGTGTTTGGGTTATGGTTAGGGTTAGCATCAGCCCTAGGATAGTGTTAGGGTTAGGGTTAGCCTCAGCCCTAGGAGAGTGTTAGGGTTAGGGATAGGGTTAGCATCAGGCCTAGGATAGTGTTAGGGTTAGGGTTAGGGTTAGCATCAGATATAGGATAGTGTTAGGGTTAGGGTTAGCATCAGCCCTAGGATAGTGTCAGGGTTAGGGTTAGGGTTATCATCAGGCCTAGGATAGTGTTAGGGTTAGGGTTAGCATCAGCTCTAGGATAGTGTTAGGGTTAGGGTTAGGGTTAGCATCAGCCCTAGGTTAGTGTTAAGGTTAGGGTTAGGGTTATCATCAGGCCTAGGATAGTGTGAGGGCTAGGGTTAGCATCAGACTTAGGATAGTGTTAGGGTTAGGGTTAGGGTTAGCATCAGCCCTAGGATATTGTTAGGGTTAGGGTTAGCATCAGCCCTAGGATAGTGTTATGGTTAGGGTTAGGGTTAGCATCAGCCCTAGGATAGTGTTAGGGTTAGGGTTAGAATCAGCCCTAGGATAGTGTTAGGGTTAGGGTTAGAGTTAGCATCAGCCCTAGGATAGTGTTAGGGTTAGGGTTAGCATCAACCCTAGGATAGAGTTAGGGTTAGGGTTAGGGTTAGCATCAGGCCTAGGATAGTGTTATGGTTAGGGTTATCATCAGCCCTAGGATAGTGTTAGGGTTAGGGATAGGGTTAGCATCAGCCCTAGGATAGTGTTAGGGTTAGGGTTAGCATCAGCCCTAGGATAGTGTTAGGGTTAGGGTTAGGGTTAGCATCAGGCCTAGGATAGTGTTAGGGTTAGGGTTAGCATCAGCCCTAGGATAGTGTTATGGTTAGGGTTAGGGTTAGCATCAGCCCTTGGAGAGTGTTAGGGTTAGGGTTAGGGTTAGCATCAGCCCTAGGATAGTGTTAGTGTTAGGGTTAGCATCAGCCCTAGGATAGTGTTAGGGTTAGGGTTAGCATCAGCCCTAGGATAGTGTTAGGGTTAGGGTTAGGGTTAGCATCAGGCCTAGGATAGTGTTAGTGTTAGGGTTAGCATCAGCCCTAGGATAGTGTTATGGTTAGGGTTAGGGTTAGCATGCGCCCTAGGATAATGTTAGGGTTAGGGTTAGGGTTAACATCAGCCCTAGGATAGTGTTAGTGTTAGGGTTAGCATCAGCCCTAGGATAGTGTTAGGGTTAGGGTTAGGGTTAGCATCCGCCCTAGGATAGTGTTAGGGTTAGGGTTAGGGTGAGCATCAGCCGTAGGATAGTGTTAGGGTTAGGGTTAACATAAATCCTAGGATAGTGTTAGGGTTAGGGTTAGGGTTATCATCAGGCCTAGGATAGTGTTAGGGTAAGGGTTAGGGTTAGCATCAGATCAAGGATAGTGTTAGCGTTAGCGTTAGGGTTAGCATCTGCCCTAGGATAGTGTTAGGGTTAGGGTTAGGGTTAGCATCAGCCCAAGGATAGTGTTAGGGTTAGGGTTAGCATCAGCCCAAGGATAGTGTTAGGGTTAGGGTTAGGGTTAGCATCAGGCCCAGGATAGGGTTAGGGTTAGGGTTAGCATCAGCCCAAGGATAGTGTTAGGGTTAGGGTTAGGGTTAGCATCAGCCCTAGGATAGTGTTAGGGTTAGGGTTAGCATCAACCCTAGGATAGTGTTTGGGTTAGGGTTATGGTTAGCATCAGCCCTAGGATAGTGTTAGGGTTAGGGTTAGCCTCAGCCCTAGGAGAGTGTTAGGGTTAGGGATAGGGTTAGCATCAGGCCTAGGATAGTGTTAGGGTTAGGGATAGGGTTAGCATCAGATATAGGATAGTGTTAGGGTTAGCGTTAGCATCAGCTCTTGGATAGTGTTAGGGTTAGGGTTAGGGTTAGCATCAGCCCTAGGATAGTGTTAAGGTTAGGGTTAGGGTTATCATCAGGCCTAGGATAGTGTGAGGGCTAGGGTTAGCATCAGACTTAGGATAGTGTTAGGGTTAGGGTTAGGGTTAGCATCAGCCCAAGGATAGTGTTATGGTTAGGGTTAGGGTTAGCATCAGCCCTAGGATAGTGTTAGGGTTAGGGTTAGCATCAACCATAGGATAGTGTTTGGGTTAGGGTTAGGGTTAGCATCAGCCCTAGGATAGTGTTAGGGTTAGGGTTAGCCTCAGCCCTAGGAGAGTGTTAGGGTTAGGGATAGGGTTAGCATCAGGCCTAGGATAGTGTTAGGGTTAGGGTTAGGGTTAGCATCAGCCCTAGGATAGTGTTAGGGTTAGGGTTAGCATCAGCCCTAGGATAGTGTCAGGGTTAGGGTTAGGGTTATCATCAGGCCTAGGATAGTGTTAGGGTTAGGGTTAGCATGAGCTCTAGGATAGTGTTTGGGTTAGGGTTAGGATTAGCATCAGCCCTAGGATAGTGTTAAGGTTAGGGTTATGGTTATCATCAGGCCTAGTATTGTGTGAGGTCTAGGGTTAGCATCAGACTTAGGATAGTGTTAGGGTTAGGGTTAGGGTTAGCATCAGCCCTAGGGTAGTGTTAGGGTTAGGGTTAGCATCAGCCCTAGGATAGTGTTAGGGTTAGGGTTAGGGTTATCATCAGGCCTAGGATAGTGTTAGGGTTAGGGTTAGCATCAGCCCTAGGATAATGTTAGGGTTAGGGTTAGGGTTAGCATCAGCCCTAGGATAGTGTTAGGGTTAGGGTTAGCATCAGCCCTAGGATAGTGTTAGGGTTAGGTTTAGGGTTAGCATCAGGCCTAGGATAGTGTTAGGGTTAGGGTTAGCATCAGCCCTAGGATAGTGTTAGGGTTAGGGTTAGGGTTAGCATCAGCCCTTGGAGAGTGTTAGGGTTAGGGTTAGGGTTAGCATCAGCCCTAGGATAGTGTTAGTGTTAGGGTTAGCATCAGCCCTAGGATAGTGTTAGGGTTAGGGTTAGCATCAGCCCTAGGATAGTGTTAGAGTTAGGGTTAGGGTTAGCATCAGGCCTAGGATAGTGTTAGTGTTAGGGTTAGCATCAGCCCTAGGATAGTGTTAGGGTTAGGGTTAGGGTTAGCATGCGCCCTAGGATAATGTTAGGGTTAGGGTTAGGGTTAACATCAGCCCTAGGATAGTGTTAGTGTTAGGGTTAGCATCAGCCCTAGGATAGTGTTAGGGTTAGGGTTAGGGTTAGCATCCGCCCTAGGATAGTGTTAGGGTTAGGGTTAGGGTGAGCATCAGCCGTAGGATAGTGTTAGGGTTAGGGTTAACATAAATCCTAGGATAGTGTTAGGGTTAGCGTTAGGGTTAGCATCAGTTCAAGGATAGTGTTAGCGTTAGCGTTAGGGTTAGTATCTGCCCTAGGATAGTGTTAGGGTTAGGGTTAGGGTTAGCATCAGCCCAAGGATAGTGTTAGGGTTAGGGTTAGCATCAGCCCAAGGATAGTGTTAGGGTTAGGGTTAGGGTTAGCATCAGGCCCAGGATAGGGTTAGGGTTAGGGTTAGCATCAGCCCAAGGATAGTGTTAGGGTTAGGGATAGGGTTAGCAACAGCCCTAGGATAGTGTTAGGGTTAGGGTTAGCATCAACCCTAGGATAGTGTTTGGGTTAGGGTTATGGTTAGCATCAGCCCTAGGATAGTGTTAGGGTTAGGGTTAGCCTCAGCCCTAGGAGAGTGTTAGGGTTAGGGATAGGGTTAGCATCAGGCCTAGGATAGTGTTAGGGTTAGGGATAGGGTTAGCATCAGATATAGGATAGTGTTAGTGTTAGGGTTAGCATCAGCTCTTGGATAGTCTTAGGGTTAGGGTTAGGGTTAGCATCAGCCCTAGGATAGTGTTAAGGTTAGGGTTAGGGTTATCATCAGGCCTAGGATAGTGTGAGGGCTAGGGTTAGCATCAGACTTAGGATAGTGTTAGGGTTAGGGTTAGGGTTAGCATCAGCCCTAGGATAGTGTTAGGGTTAGGGTTAGCATCAGCAATAGGATAGTGTTAGGGTTAGGGTTAGGGTTAGCATCAGCCCTAGGATAGTGTTAGGGTTAGGGTTAGCATCAGCCCTTGGATAGAGTTAGGGTTAGGGTTAGGGTTAGCATCAGGCCTAGGATAGTGTTATGGTTAGGGTTAGCATCAGCCCTAGGATAGTGTTCGTGTTAGGGTTAGCATCAGCCCTAGGATAGTGTTAGGGTTAGGGTTAGGGTTAGCATCAGCCCTAGGATAGTGTTAGGGTTAGGGTTAGCATCAGCCCTGGGATAGTGTTAGCGTTAGGGTTAGAGTGAGCATCAGCCCTAGGATAGTGTTAGGGTTGGGGTTAGCATCAGCCCTAGGTTAGTGTTAGGGTTACGGTTAGGGTTAGCATCAGCCCTAGGATAGTGTTAGGGTTAGGGTTAACATGAGCCCTAGGATAGTGTTAGGGTTAGGGTTAGTGTTAGCATCAGCCCTAGGATAGTGTTAGGGTTAGGGTTAGCATCAACCCTAGGATAGTGTTAGGGTTAGTGTTAAGGTTAGCATCAGCCCTAGGATAGTGTTAGGGTTAGGGTTAGCATCAGCCCTAGGATAGTGTTAGGGTTAGGGTTAGCATCAACCCTAGGATAGTGTTTGGGTTAGGGTTAGGGTTAGCATCAGCCCTAGGATAGTGTTAGGGTTAGGGTTAGGGGTAGCATCAGCCCTAAGATAGTGTTAGTGTTAGGGTTAGCATCCGCCCTAGGATAGTTGTAGGGTTACAGTTAGGGTTAGCATCAGCCCTAGGATAGTGTTAGGGTTAGGGTTAGCATCAGCCCTAGGATAGTGTTAGGGTTAGGGTTAGGGTTAGCATCAGCCCTAGGATAGTGTTAGGGTTAGGGTTAGCATCAGCCCTATGTTAGTGTTAGTGTTAGGGTTAGGGTTAGCATCAGGCCTAGGATAGTGTTAGGGTTAGGGTTAGGGTTAGCATCAGTTCAAGGATAGTGTTAGGGTTAGCGTTAGGGTAGCATCAGCCCTAGGATAGTGTTAGGGTTAGGGTTAGGGTTAGCATCAGCCCTAGGATAGTGTTAGGGTTAGGGTTAGCATCAGCCCTAGGATAGTGTTAGGGTTAGGGTTAGCATCAGCCCTAGGATAGTGTTAGGGTTAGGGTTAGGGTTATCATCAGGCCTAGGATAGTGTTAGGGTTAGGGTTAGCATCAGCCCTAGGATAGTGTTAGGGTTAGGGTTAGGGTTAGCATCAGCGCTAGGATAGTGTTAGGGTTAGGGTTAGCATCAGCCCTAGGATACTGTTAGGGTTAGGGTTAGGGTTAGCATCAGCCCTAGGATAGTGTTAGGGTTAGGGTTAGCATCAGCCCCAGGATAGTGTTAGGGTTAGGGTTAGGGTTAGCATCAGCCCTAGGATAGTGTTAGGGTTAGGGTTAGCCTCAGCCCTAAGATAGTGTTAGAGTTAGGGTTAGGGTTAGCATCAGCCCTAGGATAATGTTAGGGTTAGGGTTAGGGTTAGCATCAGCCCTAGGATAGTGTTAGGGTTAGGGTTAGGGTTAGCATCAGTTCAAGGATAGTGTTAGGGTTAGCGTTAGGGTAGCAACAGCCCTAGGATAGTGTTAGGGTTAGGGTTAGGGTTAGCATCAGCCCTAGGATAGTGTTAGGGTTAGGGTTAGGGTTAGCATCAGCCCTAGGATAGTGTTAGGGTTAGGGTTAACATAAACCCTAGGATAGTGTTAGGGTTAGGGTTAGGGTTATCATCAGGCCTAGGATAGTGTTAGGGTTAGGGTTAGGGTTAGCATCAGCCCTAGGATAGTGTTAGGGTTAGGGTTAGCATCAGCCCTAGGATAGTGTTAGGGTTAGGGTTAGGGTTAGCATCAGCCGTAGGATAGTGTTAGGGTTAGGGTTAGCCTCAGCCCTAAGATAGTGTTAGAGTTAGGGTTAGGGTTAGCATCAGCCCTAGGATAATGTTAGGGTTAGGGTTAGGGTTAGCATCAGCCCTAGGATAGTGTTAGTGTTAGGGTTAGCATCAGCCCTAGGATAGTGTTAGGGTTAGGGTTAGGGTTAGCATCCGCCCTAGGATAGTGTTAGGGTTAGCGTTAGGGTTAGCATCTGCCCTAGGATAGTGTTAGGGTTAGGGTTAGGGTTAGCATCAGCCCTAGCATAGTGTTAGGGTTAGGGTTAGCATCAGCCCTAGGATAGTGTTAGGGTTAGGATTAGGGTTAGCATCAGGCCCAGGATAGTGTTAGGGTTAGGGTTAGCATCAGCCCAAGGATAGTGTTAGGGTTAGGGTTAGGGTTAGCATCAGCCCTAGGATAGTGTTAGGGTTAGGGTTAGCATCAACCCTAGGATAGTGTTTGGGTTAGGGTTAGGGTTAGCATCAGCCCTAGGATAGTGTTAGGGTTAGGGTTAGGGTTAGCATCAGCCCTAGGATAGTGTTAGGGTTAGGGTTAGCATCAACCCTAGGATAGTGTTTGGGTTATGGTTAGGGTTAGCATCAGCCCTAGGATAGTGTTAGGGTTAGGGTTAGCCTCAGCCCTAGGAGAGTGTTAGGGTTAGGGATAGGGTTAGCATCAGGCCTAGGATAGTGTTAGGGTTAGGGTTAGGGTTAGCATCAGATATAGGATAGTGTTAGGGTTAGGGTTAGCATCAGCCCTAGGATAGTGTCAGGGTTAGGGTTAGGGTTATCATCAGGCCTAGGATAGTGTTAGGGTTAGGGTTAGCATCAGCTCTAGGATAGTGTTAGGGTTAGGGTTAGGGTTAGCATCAGCCCTAGGTTAGTGTTAAGGTTAGGGTTAGGGTTATCATCAGGCCTAGGATAGTGTGAGGGCTAGGGTTAGCATCAGACTTAGGATAGTGTTAGGGTTAGGGTTAGGGTTAGCATCAGCCCTAGGATATTGTTAGGGTTAGGGTTAGCATCAGCCCTAGGATAGTGTTATGGTTAGGGTTAGGGTTAGCATCAGCCCTAGGATAGTGTTAGGGTTAGGGTTAGAATCAGCCCTAGGATAGTGTTAGGGTTAGGGTTAGAGTTAGCATCAGCCCTAGGATAGTGTTAGGGTTAGGGTTAGCATCAACCCTAGGATAGAGTTAGGGTTAGGGTTAGGGTTAGCATCAGGCCTAGGATAGTGTTATGGTTAGGGTTAGCATCAGCCCTAGGATAGTGTTAGGGTTAGGGATAGGGTTAGCATCAGCCCTAGGATAGTGTTAGGGTTAGGGTTAGCATCAGCCCTAGGATAGTGTTAGGGTTAGGGTTAGGGTTAGCATCAGGCCTAGGATAGTGTTAGGGTTAGGGTTAGCATCAGCCCTAGGATAGTGTTATGGTTAGGGTTAGGGTTAGCATCAGCCCTTGGAGAGTGTTAGGGTTAGGGTTAGGGTTAGCATCAGCCCTAGGATAGTGTTAGTGTTAGGGTTAGCATCAGCCCTAGGATAGTGTTAGGGTTAGGGTTAGCATCAGCCCTAGGATAGTGTTAGGGTTAGGGTTAGGGTTAGCATCAGGCCTAGGATAGTGTTAGTGTTAGGGTTAGCATCAGCCCTAGGATAGTGTTATGGTTAGGGTTAGGGTTAGCATGCGCCCTAGGATAATGTTAGGGTTAGGGTTAGGGTTAACATCAGCCCTAGGATAGTGTTAGTGTTAGGGTTAGCATCAGCCCTAGGATAGTGTTAGGGTTAGGGTTAGGGTTAGCATCCGCCCTAGGATAGTGTTAGGGTTAGGGTTAGGGTGAGCATCAGCCGTAGGATAGTGTTAGGGTTAGGGTTAACATAAATCCTAGGATAGTGTTAGGGTTAGGGTTAGGGTTATCATCAGGCCTAGGATAGTGTTAGGGTAAGGGTTAGGGTTAGCATCAGATCAAGGATAGTGTTAGCGTTAGCGTTAGGGTTAGCATCTGCCCTAGGATAGTGTTAGGGTTAGGGTTAGGGTTAGCATCAGCCCAAGGATAGTGTTAGGGTTAGGGTTAGCATCAGCCCAAGGATAGTGTTAGGGTTAGGGTTAGGGTTAGCATCAGGCCCAGGATAGGGTTAGGGTTAGGGTTAGCATCAGCCCAAGGATAGTGTTAGGGTTAGGGTTAGGGTTAGCATCAGCCCTAGGATAGTGTTAGTGTTAGGGTTAGCATCAACCCTAGGATAGTGTTTGGGTTAGGGTTATGGTTAGCATCAGCCCTAGGATAGTGTTAGGGTTAGGGTTAGCCTCAGCCCTAGGAGAGTGTTAGGGTTAGGGATAGGGTTAGCATCAGGCCTAGGATAGTGTTAGGGTTAGGGATAGGGTTAGCATCAGATATAGGATAGTGTTAGGGTTAGCGTTAGCATCAGCTCTTGGATAGTGTTAGGGTTAGGGTTAGGGTTAGCATCAGCCCTAGGATAGTGTTAAGGTTAGGGTTAGGGTTATCATCAGGCCTAGGATAGTGTGAGGGCTAGGGTTAGCATCAGACTTCGGATAGTGTTAGGGTTAGGGTTAGGGTTAGCATCAGCCCAAGGATAGTGTTATGGTTAGGGTTAGGGTTAGCATCAGCCCTAGGATAGTGTTAGGGTTAGGGTTAGCATCAACCATAGGATAGTGTTTGGGTTAGGGTTAGGGTTAGCATCAGCCCTAGGATAGTGTTAGGGTTAGGGTTAGCCTCAGCCCTAGGAGAGTGTTAGGGTTAGGGATAGGGTTAGCATCAGGCCTAGGATAGTGTTAGGGTTAGGGTTAGGGTTAGCATCAGCCCTAGGATAGTGTTAGGGTTAGGGTTAGCATCAGCCCTAGGATAGTGTCAGGGTTAGGGTTAGGGTTATCATCAGGCCTAGGATAGTGTTAGGGTTAGGGTTAGCATGAGCTCTAGGATAGTGTTTGGGTTAGGGTTAGGATTAGCATCAGCCCTAGGATAGTGTTAAGGTTAGGGTTATGGTTATCATCAGGCCTAGTATTGTGTGAGGTCTAGGGTTAGCATCAGACTTAGGATAGTGTTAGGGTTAGGGTTAGGGTTAGCATCAGCCCTAGGGTAGTGTTAGGGTTAGGGTTAGCATCAGCCCTAGGATAGTGTTAGGGTTAGGGTTAGGGTTATCATCAGGCCTAGGGTAGTGTTAGGGTTAGGGTTAGCATCAGCCCTAGGATAATGTTAGGGTTAGGGTTAGGGTTATCATCAGGCCTAGGATAGTGTTAGGGTTAGGGTTAGCATCAGCCCTAGGATAATGTTAGGGTTAGGGTTAGGGTTAGCATCAGCCCTAGGATAGTGTTAGGGTTAGGGTTAGCATCAGCCCTAGGATAGTGTTAGGGTTAGGTTTAGGGTTAGCATCAGGCCTAGGATAGTGTTAGGGTTAGGGTTAGCATCAGCCCTAGGATAGTGTTAGGGTTAGGGTTAGGGTTAGCATCAGCCCTTGGAGAGTGTTAGGGTTAGGGTTAGGGTTAGCATCAGCCCTAGGATAGTGTTAGTGTTAGGGTTAGCATCAGCCCTAGGATAGTGTTAGGGTTAGGGTTAGCATCAGCCCTAGGATAGTGTTAGAGTTAGGGTTAGGGTTAGCATCAGGCCTAGGATAGTGTTAGTGTTAGGGTTAGCATCAGCCCTAGGATAGTGTTAGGGTTAGGGTTAGGGTTAGCATGCGCCCTAGGATAATGTTAGGGTTAGGGTTAGGGTTAACATCAGCCCTAGGATAGTGTTAGTGTTAGGGTTAGCATCAGCCCTAGGATAGTGTTAGGGTTAGGGTTAGGGTTAGCATCCGCCCTAGGATAGTGTTAGGGTTAGGGTTAGGGTGAGCATCAGCCGTAGGATAGTGTTAGGGTTAGGGTTAACATAAATCCTAGGATAGTGTTAGGGTTAGCGTTAGGGTTAGCATCAGTTCAAGGATAGTGTTAGCGTTAGCGTTAGGGTTAGTATCTGCCCTAGGATAGTGTTAGGGTTAGGGTTAGGGTTAGCATCAGCCCAAGGATAGTGTTAGGGTTAGGGTTAGCATCAGCCCAAGGATAGTGTTAGGGTTAGGGTTAGGGTTAGCATCAGGCCCAGGATAGGGTTAGGGTTAGGGTTAGCATCAGCCCAAGGATAGTGTTAGGGTTAGGGATAGGGTTAGCAACAGCCCTAGGATAGTGTTAGGGTTAGGGTTAGCATCAACCCTAGGATAGTGTTTGGGTTAGGGTTATGGTTAGCATCAGCCCTAGGATAGTGTTAGGGTTAGGGTTAGCCTCAGCCCTAGGAGAGTGTTAGGGTTAGGGATAGGGTTAGCATCAGGCCTAGGATAGTGTTAGGGTTAGGGATAGGGTTAGCATCAGATATAGGATAGTGTTAGTGTTAGGGTTAGCATCAGCTCTTGGATAGTCTTAGGGTTAGGGTTAGGGTTAGCATCAGCCCTAGGATAGTGTTAAGGTTAGGGTTAGGGTTATCATCAGGCCTAGGATAGTGTGAGGGCTAGGGTTAGCATCAGACTTAGGATAGTGTTAGGGTTAGGGTTAGGGTTAGCATCAGCCCTAGGATAGTGTTAGGGTTAGGGTTAGCATCAGCAATAGGATAGTGTTAGGGTTAGGGTTAGGGTTAGCATCAGCCCTAGGATAGTGTTAGGGTTAGGGTTAGCATCAGCCCTTGGATAGAGTTAGGGTTAGGGTTAGGGTTAGCATCAGGCCTAGGATAGTGTTATGGTTAGGGTTAGCATCAGCCCTAGGATAGTGTTCGTGTTAGGGTTAGCATCAGCCCTAGGATAGTGTTAGGGTTAGGGTTAGGGTTAGCATCAGCCCTAGGATAGTGTTAGGGTTAGGGTTAGCATCAGCCCTGGGATAGTGTTAGCGTTAGGGTTAGGGTGAGCATCAGCCCTAGGATAGTGTTAGGGTTGGGGTTAGCATCAGCCCTAGGTTAGTGTTAGGGTTACGGTTAGGGTTAGCATCAGCCCTAGGATAGTGTTAGGGTTAGGGTTAACATGAGCCCTAGGATAGTGTTAGGGTTAGGGTTAGTGTTAGCATCAGCCCTAGGATAGTGTTACGGTTAGGGTTAGCATCAACCCTAGGATAGTGTTAGGGTTAGTGTTAAGGTTAGCATCAGCCCTAGGATAGTGTTAGGGTTAGGGTTAGCATCAGCCCTAGGATAGTGTTAGGGTTAGGGTTAGCATCAACCCTAGGATAGTGTTTGGGTTAGGGTTAGGGTTAGCATCAGCCCTAGGATAGTGTTAGGGTTAGGGTTAGGGGTAGCATCAGCCCTAAGATAGTGTTAGTGTTAGGGTTAGCATCCGCCCTAGGATAGTTGTAGGGTTACAGTTAGGGTTAGCATCAGCCCTAGGATAGTGTTAGGGTTAGGGTTAGCATCAGCCCTAGGATAGTGTTAGGGTTAGGGTTAGGGTTAGCATCAGCCCTAGGATAGTGTTAGGGTTAGGGTTAGCATCAGCCCTATGTTAGTGTTAGTGTTAGGGTTAGGGTTAGCATCAGGCCTAGGATAGTGTTAGGGTTAGGGTTAGGGTTAGCATCAGTTCAAGGATAGTGTTAGGGTTAGCGTTAGGGTAGCATCAGCCCTAGGATAGTGTTAGGGTTAGGGTTAGGGTTAGCATCAGCCCTAGGATAGTGTTAGGGTTAGGGTTAGCATCAGCCCTAGGATAGTGTTAGGGTTAGGGTTAGCATCAGCCCTAGGATAGTGTTAGGGTTAGGGTTAGGGTTATCATCAGGCCTAGGATAGTGTTAGGGTTAGGGTTAGCATCAGCCCTAGGATAGTGTTAGGGTTAGGGTTAGGGTTAGCATCAGCCCTAGGATAGTGTTAGGGTTAGGGTTAGCATCAGCCCTAGGATACTGTTAGGGTTAGGGTTAGGGTTAGCATCAGCCCTAGGATAGTGTTAGGGTTAGGGTTAGCATCAGCCCCAGGATAGTGTTAGGGTTAGGGTTAGGGTTAGCATCAGCCCTAGGATAGTGTTAGGGTTAGGGTTAGCCTCAGCCCTAAGATAGTGTTAGAGTTAGGGTTAGGGTTAGCATCAGCCCTAGGATAATGTTAGGGTTAGGGTTAGGGTTAGCATCAGCCCTAGGATAGTGTTAGGGTTAGGGTTAGGGTTAGCATCAGTTCAAGGATAGTGTTAGGGTTAGCGTTAGGGTAGCAACAGCCCTAGGATAGTGTTAGGGTTAGGGTTAGGGTTAGCATCAGCCCTAGGATAGTGTTAGGGTTAGGGTTAGGGTTAGCATCAGCCCTAGGATAGTGTTAGGGTTAGGGTTAACATAAACCCTAGGATAGTGTTAGGGTTAGGGTTAGGGTTATCATCAGGCCTAGGATAGTGTTAGGGTTAGGGTTAGGGTTAGCATCAGCCCTAGGATAGTGTTAGGGTTAGGGTTAGCATCAGCCCTAGGATAGTGTTAGGGTTAGGGTTAGGGTTAGCATCAGCCGTAGGATAGTGTTAGGGTTAGGGTTAGCCTCAGCCCTAAGATAGTGTTAGAGTTAGGGTTAGGGTTAGCATCAGCCCTAGGATAATGTTAGGGTTAGGGTTAGGGTTAGCATCAGCCCTAGGATAGTGTTAGTGTTAGGGTTAGCATCAGCCCTAGGATAGTGTTAGGGTTAGGGTTAGGGTTAGCATCCGCCCTAGGATAGTGTTAGGGTTAGCGTTAGGGTTAGCATCTGCCCTAGGATAGTGTTAGGGTTAGGGTTAGGGTTAGCATCAGCCCTAGCATAGTGTTAGGGTTAGGGTTAGCATCAGCCCTAGGATAGTGTTAGGGTTAGGATTAGGGTTAGCATCAGGCCCAGGATAGTGTTAGGGTTAGGGTTAGCATCAGCCCAAGGATAGTGTTAGGGTTAGGGTTAGGGTTAGCATCAGCCCTAGGATAGTGTTAGGGTTAGGGTTAGCATCAACCCTAGGATAGTGTTTGGGTTAGGGTTAGGGTTAGCATCAGCCCTAGGATAGTGTTAGGGTTAGGGTTAGGGTTAGCATCAGCCCTAGGATAGTGTTAGTGTTAGGGTTAGCATCCGCCCTAGGATAGTGTTTGGGTTAGGGTTAGGGTTAGCAGCAGCCCTAGGATAGTGTTAGGGTTAGGGTTAGCATCAGCCCTAGGATAGTGTTAGGGTTAGGGTTAGGGTTAGCATCAGCCCTAGGATAGTGTTAGGGTTAGGGTTAGCATCAGCCCTATGTTAGTGTTAGTGTTAGGGTTAGGGTTAGCATCAGCCCTAGGATAGTGTTAGGGTTAGGGTTAGGGTTAGCATCAGTTCAAGGATAGTGTTAGGTTTAGCGTTAGGGTAGCATCAGCCCTAGGATAGTGTTAGGGTTAGGGTTAGGGTTAGCATCAGCCCTAGGATAGTGTTAGGGTTAGGGTTAGCATCAGCCCTAGGATAGTGTTAGGGTTAGGGTTAGGGTTATCATCAGGCCTAGGATAGTGTTAGGGTTAGGGTTAGCATCAGCCCTAGGATAGTGTTAGGGTTAGGGTTAGGGTTAGCATCAGCCCTAGGATAGTGTTAGGGTTAGGGTTAGCATCAGCCCTAGGATAGTGTTAGGGTTAGGGTTAGGGTTAGCATCAGCCCTACGATAGTGTTAGGGTTAGGGTTAGCATCAGCCCTAGGATAGTGTTAGGGTTAGGGTTGGGGTTTGCATCAGCCGTAGGATAGTGTTAGGGTTAGGGTTAGCCTCAGCCCTAAGATAGTGTTAGAGATAGGGTTAGGGTTAGCATCAGCCCTAGGATAATGTTAGGGTTAGGGTTAGGGTTAGCATCCGCCCTAGGATAGTGTTAGGGTTAGGGTTAGGGTTAGCATCCGCCCTAGGATAGTGTTAGGGTTAGGGTTACGGTTAGCATCAGCCCTAGGATAGTGTTAGGGTTAGGGTTAACATAAACCCTAGGATAGTGTTAGGGTTAGGGTTAGGGTTATCATCAGGCCTAGGATAGTGTTAGGGTTAGGGTTAGGGTTAGCATCAGTTCAAGGATAGTGTTAGGGTTAGCGTTAGGGTTAGCATCTGCCCTAGGATAGTGTTAGGGTTAGGGTTAGCATCAGCCCTAGGATAGTGTTAGGGTTAGGGTTAGGGTTAGCATCAGGCCCCGGATAGTGTTAGGGTTAGGGTTAGCATCAGCCCAAGGATAGTGTTAGGGTTAGGGTTAGGGTTAGCATCTGCCGTAGGATATTGTTAGGGTTAGGGTTAGGGTTAGCATCAGCCCAAGCATAGTGTTAGGGTTAGGGTTAGCATCAGCCTTAGGATAGTGTTAGGGTTAGGGTTAGGGTTAGCATCAGGCCCAGGATAGTGTTAGGGTTAGGGTTAGCATCAGCCCAAGGATAGTGTTAGGGTTAGGGTTAGGGTTAGCATCAGCCCTAGGATTCTGTTAGGGTTAGGGTTAGCATCAACCATAGGATAGTGTTTGGGTTAGGGTTAGGGTTAGCATCAGCCCTAGGATAGTGTTAGGGTTAGGGTTAGCCTCAGCCCTAGGAGAGTGTTAGGGTTAGGGATATGGTTAGCATCAGGCCTACTATAGTGTTAGGGTTAGGGTTAGGGTTAGCATCAGCCCTAGGATAGTGTTAGTGTTAGGGTTAGCATCAGCCCTAGGATAGTGTCAGGGTTAGGGTTAGGGTTATCATCAGGCCTAGGATAGTGTTAGGGTTAGGGTTAGCATCAGCTCTAGGATAGTGTTAGGGTTAGGATTAGGGTTAGCATCAGCCCTAGGATAGTGTTAAGGTTAGGGTTATGGTTATCATCAGGCCTAGTATTGTGTGAGGTCTAGGGTTAGCATCAGACTTAGGATAGTGTTAGGGTTAGGGTTAGGGTTAGCATCAGCCCTAGGATAGTGTTAGGGTTAGGGTTAGCATCAGCCCTAGGATACTGTTAGGGTTAGGGTTAGGGTTAGCATCAGCCCTTGGAGAGTGTTAGGGTTAGGGTTATTGTTAGCATCAGCCCTAGGATAGTGTTAGTGTTAGGGTTAGCATCAGCCCTAGGATAGTGTTAGGGTTAGGGTTAGCATCAGCCCTAGGAAAGTGTTAGGGTTAGGGTTAGGGTTAGCATCAGGCCCAGGATAGTGTTAGGGTTAGGGTTAGCATCAGCCCAAGGATAGTGTTAGGGTTAGGGTTAGGTTTAGCATCAGCCCTAGGATAGTGTTAGGGTTAGGGTTAGCATCAACACTAGGATAGTGTTTGGGTTAGGGTTAGGGTTAGCATCAGCCCTAGGATAGTGTTAGGGTTAGGGTTAGGGTTAGCAACAGCCCTAGGATAGTGTTAGTGTTAGGGTTAGCATCAGCCCTAGGATAGTGTTAGGGTTAGTGTTAAGGTTAGCATCAGCCCTAGGATAGTGTTAGGGTTAGGGTTAGCATCAGCCCTAGGTTAGTGTTAGTGTTAGGGTTAGGGTTAGCATCAGCCCTAGGATAGTGTTAGGGTTAGGGTTAGGGTTAGCATCAGTTCAAGGATAGTGTTAGGGTTAGCGTTAGGGTTAGCATCAGCCCTAGGATAGTGTTAGGGTTAGGGTTAGGGTTATCATCAGGCCTAGGATAGTGTTAGGCTTAGGGTTAGGGTTAGCATCAGTTCAAGGATAGTTTTAGGGTTAGCGTTAGGGTTAGCATCTGCCCTAGGATAGTGTTAGGGTTAGGGTTAGGGTTAGCATCAGCGCAAGGATAGTGTTAGGGTTAGGGTTAGCATCAGCGCAAGGATAGTGTTAGGGTTAGGGTTAGCATAAGCCCTAAGATAGTGTTAGGGTTAGGGTTAGGGTTAGCATCAGGCCCAGGATAGTGTTAGGGTTAGGGTTAGCATCAGCCCAAGGATAGTGTTAGGGTTAGGGTTAGGGTTAGCATCAGCCCTAGGATAGTGTTAGGGTTAGGGTTAGCATCAACCCTAGGATAGTGTTTGGGTTAGGGTTAGGGTTAGCATCAGCCCTAGGATACTGTTAGGGTTAGGGTTAGGGTTAGCATCAGCCCTAGGATGGTGTTAGTGTTAGGGTTAGCATCCGCCCTAGGATAGTGTTAGGGTTAGAGTTAGGGTTAGCATCAGCCCTAGGATAGTGTTAGGGTTAGGGTTAGGGTTAGCATCAGCCCTAGGATAGTGTTAGGGTTAGGGTTAGCATCAGCCCTATGTTAGTGTTAGTGTTAGGGTTAGGGTTAGCATCAGCCCTAGGATAGTGTTAGGGTTAGGGTTAGGGTTAGCATCAGTTCAAGGATAGTGTTAGGGTTAGCGTTAGGGTAGCATCAGCCCTAGGATAGTGTTAGGGTTAGGGTTAGGGTTGGCATCAGCCCTAGGATAATGTTAGGGTTAGGGTTAGCATCAGCCCTAGGATAGTGTTAGGGTTAGGGTTAGGGTTATCATCAGGCCTAGGATAGTGTTAAGGTTAGGGTTAGCATCAGCCCTAGGATAGTGTTAGCGTTAGGGTTAGGGTTAGCATCAGCCCTAGGATAGTGTTAGGGTTAGGGTTAGCATCAGCCCTAGGATAGTGTTAGGGTTAGGGTTAGGGTTAGCCTCAGCCCTAGGATAGTGTTAGGGTTAGGGTTAGCATCAGCCCTAGGATAGTGTTAGTGTTAGGGTTAGGGTTAGCATCAGCTGTAGGATAGTGTTAGGGTTAGGGTTAGCCTCAGCCCTAAGATAGTGTTAGAGTTAGGGTTAGGGTTAGCATCAGCCCTAAGATAATGTTAGGGTTAGGGTTAGGGTTAGCATCAGCCCTAGGATAGTGTTTGGGTTAGGGTTAGCATCAACCCTAGGATAGTGTTTGGGTTAGGGTTAGGGTTAGCATCAGCCCTAGGATAGTGTTAGGGTTAGGGTTAGCATCAGCCCAAGGATAGTGTTAGGGTTAGGGTTAGGGTTAGCATCAGCCCTAGGATAGTGTTAGGGTTACGGTTAGCATCACCCCTAGGATAGTGTTTGGGTTAGGGTTAGGGTTAGCATCAGCCCTAGGATAGTGTTAGGGTTAGGGTTAGCCTCAGCCCTAGGAGAGTGTTAGGGTTAGGGATAGGGTTAGCATCAGGCCTAGGATAGTGTTAGGGTTAGGGTTAGGGTTAGCATCAGATATAGGATAGTGTTAGGGTTAGGGTTAGCATCAGCCCTAGGATAGTGTCAGGGTTAGGGTTAGGGTTATCATCAGGCCTAGGATAGTGTTAGGGTTAGGGTTAGCATCAGCTCTAGGATAGTGTTAGGGTTAGGGTTAGGGTTAGCATCAGCCCTAGGTTAGTGTTAAGGTTAGGGTTAGGGTTATCATCAGGCCAAGGATAGTGTGATGGCTAGGGTTAGCATCAGACTTAGGATAGTGTTAGGGTTAGGGTTAGGGTTAGCATCAGCCCTAGGATAGTGTTAGGGTTAGGGTTAGCATCAGCCCTAGGATAGTGTTAGGGTTAGGGTTAGCATCAGCCCTAGGATAGTGTTAGGGTTAGGGTTAGAATCAGCCCTAGGATAGTGTTAGGGTTAGGGTTAGAGTTAGCCTCAGCCCTAGGATAGTGTTAGGGTTAGGGTTAGCATCAACCCTAGGATAGAGTTAGGGTTAGGGTTAGGGTTAGCATCAGGCCTAGGATAGTGTTATGGTTAGGGTTAGCATCAGCCCTAGGATAGTGTTAGGGTTAGGGTTAGCATCAGCCCTAGGATAGTGTTAGGGTTAGGGTTAGCATCAACCCTAGGATAGTGTTTGGGTTAGGGTTAGGGTTAGCATCAGCCCTAGGATAGTGTTAGGGTTAGGGTTAGGGGTAGCATCAGCCCTAGGATAGTGTTAGTGTTACGGTTAGCATCCGCCCTAGGATAGTGTTAGGGTTAGGGTTAGGGTTAGCATCAGCCCTAGGATAGTGTTAGGTTTAGGGTTAGCATCAGCCCTAGGATAGTGTTAGGGTTAGGGTTAGGGTTAGCATCAGCCCTAGGATAGTGTTAGGGTTAGGGTTAGCATCAGCCCTATGTTAGTGTTAGTGTTAGGGTTAGGGTTAGCATCAGCCCTAGGATAGTGTTAGGGTTAGGGTTAGGGTTAGCATCAGTTCAAGGATAGTGTTAGGGTTAGCGTTAGGTTAGCATCAGCCCTAGGATAGTGTTAGGGTTAGCGTTAGGGTTAGCATCAGCCCTAGGATAGTGTTAGGGTTAGGGTTAGCATCAGCCCTAGGATAGTGTTAGGGTTAGGGTTAGGGTTATCATCAGGCCTAGGATAGTGTTAGGGTTAGGGTTAGCATCAGCCCTAGGATAGTGTTAGGGTTAGGGTTAGGGTTAGCATCAGCCCTAGGATAGTGTTAGGGTTAGGGTTAGCATCAGCCCTAGGATAGTGTTAGGGTTAGGGTTAGGGTTAGCATCAGCCCTAGGATAGTGTTAGGGTTAGGGTTAGCATCAGCCCCAGGATAGTGTTAGGGTTAGGGTTAGGGTTAGCATCAGCCGTAGGATAGTGTTAGGGTTAGGGTTAGCCTCAGCCCTAAGATAGTGTTAGAGTTAGGGTTAGGGTTAGCATCAGCCCTAGGATAATGTTAGGGTTAGGGTTAGGGTTAGCATCAGCCCTAGGATAGTGTTAGTGTTAGGGTTAGCATCAGCCCTAGGATAGTTTTAGGGTTAGGGTTAGGGTTAGCATCCGCCCTAGGATAGTGTTAGGGTTAGGGTTAGGGTTAGCATCAGCCCTAGGATAGTGTTAGGGTTAGGGTTAACATAAACCCTAGGATAGTGTTAGGGTTAGGGTTAGGGTTATCATCAGGCCTAGGATAGTGTTAGGGTTAGGGTTAGGGTTAGCATCAGCCCTAGGATAGTGTTAGGGTTAGGGTTAGCATCAGCCCTAGGGTAGTGTTAGGGTTAGGGTTAGGGTTAGCATCAGCCGTAGGATAGTGTTAGGGTTAGGGTTAGCCTCAGCCCTAAGATAGTGTTAGAGTTAGGGTTAGGGTTAGCATCCGCCCTAGGATAGTGTGAGGGTTAGCGTTAGGGTTAGCATCTGCCCTAGGATAGTGTTAGGGTTAGGGTTAGGGTTAGCATCAGCCCAAGGATAGTGTTAGGGTTAGGGTTAGCATCAGCCCTAGGATAGTGTTAGGGTTAGGGTTAGGGTTAGCATCAGGCCCATGATAGTGTTACGGTTAGGGTTAGCATCAGCCCAAGGATAGTGTTAGGGTTAGGGTTAGGGTTAGCATCAGCCCTAGGATAGTGTTAGGGTTAGGGTTAGCATCAGCCCTAGGATAGTGTTAGGGTTAGGGTTAGGGTTAGCATCAGCCCAAGGATAGTGTTAGGGTTAGGGTTAGCATCAGCCCTAGGATAGTGTTAGGGTTAGGGTTAGGGTTAGCATCAGCCCTAGGATAGTGTTAGTGTTAGGGTTAGCATCCGCCCTAGGATAGTGTTTGGGTTAGGGTTAGGGTTAGCATCAGCCCTAGGGTAGTGTTAGGGTTAGGGTTAGCATCAGCCCTAGGATAGTGTTAGGGTTAGGGTTAGGGTTAGCATCAGCCCTAGGATAGTGTTAGGGTTAGGGTTAGCATCAGCCCTATGTTAGTGTTAGTGTTAGGGTTAGGGTTAGCATCAGCCCTAGGATAGTGTTAGGGTTAGGGTTAGGGTTAGCATCAGTTCAAGGATAGTGTTAGGGTTAGCGTTAGGGTAGCATCAGCCCTAGGATAGTGTTAGGGTTAGGGTTAGGGTTAGCATCAGCCCTAGGATATTGTTAGGGTTAGGGTTAGCATCAGCCCTAGGATAGTGTTAGGGTTAGGGTTAGGGTTATCATCAGGCCTAGGATAGTGTTAGGGTTAGGGTTAGCATCAGCCCTAGGATAGTGTTAGGGTTAGGGTTAGGGTTAGCATCAGCCCTAGGATAGTGTTAGGGTTAGGGTTAGCATCAGCCCTAGGACAGTGTTAGGGTTAGGGTTAGGGTTAGCATCAGCCCTAGGATAGTGTTAGGGTTAGGGTTAGCCTCAGCCCTAAGATAGTGTTAGAGTTAGGGTTAGGGTTAGCATCAGCCCTAGGATAATGTTAGGGTTAGGGTTAGGGTTAGCATCAGCCCTAGGATAGTGTTAGTGTTAGGGTTAGCATCAGCCCTAGGATAGTGTTAGGGTTAGGGTTAGGGTTAGCATCCGCCCTAGGATAGTGTTAGGGTTAGGGTTAGGGTTAGCATCAGCCCTAGGATAGTGTTAGGGTTAGGGTTAACATAAACCCTAGGATAGTGTTAGGGTTAGGGTTAGGGTTATCATCAGGCCTAGGATAGTGTTAGGGTTAGGGTTAGGGTTATCATCAGGCCTAGGATAGTGTTAGGGTTAGGGTTAGGGTTAGCATCAGCCCTAGGATAGTGTTAGGGTTAGGGTTAGCATCAGCCCTAGGATAGTGTTAGGGGTAGGGTTAGGGTTAGCATCAGCCCTAGGATAGTGTTAGGGTTAGGGTTAGCATCAGCCCTATGTTAGTGTTAGTGTTAGGGTTAGGGTTAGCATCAGCCCTAGGATAGTGTTAGGGTTAGGGTTAGGGTTAGCATCAGTTCAAGGATAGTGTTAGGGTTAGCGTTAGGGTAGCATCAGCCCTAGGATAGTGTTAGGGTTAGGGTTAGGGTTAGCATCAGCCCTAGGATAGTGTTAGGGTTAGGGTTAGCATCAGCCGTAGAATAGTGTTAGGGTTAGGGTTAGGGTTATCATCAGGCTTAGGATAGTGTTAGGGTTAGGGTTAGCATCAGCCCTAGGATAGTGTTAGGGTTAGGGTTAGGGTTAGCATCAGCCCTAGGATAGTGTTAGGGTTAGGGTTAGCATCAGCCCTAGGATAGTGTTACGGTTAGGGTTAGGGTTAGCATCAGCCCTAGGATAGTGTTAGGGTTAGGGTTAGCATCAGCCCTAGGATAGTGTTAGGGTTAGGGTTGGGGTTAGCATCAGCCGTAGGATTTTGTTAGGGTTAGGGTTAGCCTCAGCCCTAAGATAGTGTTAGAGTTAGGGTTAGGGTTAGCATCAGCCCTAGGATAATGTTAGGGTTAGGGTTAGGGTTAGCATCAGCCCTAGGATAGTGTTAGTGTTAGGGTTAGCATCAGATCTAGGATAGTGTTAGGGTTAGGGTTAGGGTTAGCATCCGCCCTAGGATAGTGTTAGGGTTAGGGTTAGGGTTAGCATCAGCCCTAGGAGAGTGTTAGGGTTAGGGTTAACATAAACCCTAGGATAGTGTTAGGGTTAGGGTTAGGGTTATCATCAGGCCTAGGATAGTGTTAGGGTTAGGGTTAGGGTTAGCA
Organism: Lemur catta; assembly: GCF_020740605.2. Taxonomy (NCBI): domain Eukaryota; kingdom Metazoa; phylum Chordata; class Mammalia; order Primates; family Lemuridae; genus Lemur; species Lemur catta. The sequence continues at coordinate 1,794,648 of NW_025423857.1, read as the reverse complement.
TCAGTTCAAGGATAGTGTTAGGGTTAGCGTTAGGGTTACCATCTGCCCTAGGATAGTGTTAGGGTTAGGGTTAGCATCAGCCCTAGGATAGTGTTAGGGTTAGGGTTAGGGTTAGCATCAGGCCCCGGATAGTGTTAGGGTTAGGGTTAGCATCAGCCCAAGGATAGTGTTAGGGTTAGGGTTAGGGTTAGCATCTGCCGTAGGATATTGTTAGGGTTAGGGTTAGGGTTAGCATCAGCCCAAGGATAGTGTTAGGGTTAGGGTTAGCATCAGCCTTAGGATAGTGTTAGGGTTAGGGTTAGGGTTAGCATCAGGCCCAGGATAGTGTTAGGGTTAGGGTTAGCATCAGCCCAAGGATAGTGTTAGGGTTAGGGTTAGGGTTAGCATCAGGCCTAGGATAGTGTTAGGGTTAGGGTTAGCATCAACCATAGGATAGTGTTTGGGTTAGGGTTAGGGTTAGCATCAGCCCTAGGATAGTGTTAGGGTTAGGGTTAGCCTCAGCCCTAGGAGAGTGTTAGGGTTAGGGATAGGGTTAGCATCAGGCCTAGGATAGTGTTAGGGTTAGGGTTAGGGTTAGCATCAGCCCTAGGATAGTGTTAGGGTTAGGGTTAACATCAGCCCTAGGATAGTGTCAGGGTTAGGGTTAGGGTTATCATCAGGCCTAGGATAGTGTTAGGGTTAGGGTTAGCATCAGCTCTAGGATAGTGTTAGGGTTAGGGTTAGGGTTAGCATCAGCCCTAGGATAGTGTTAGGGTTAGGGTTAGCATCAGCCCTAGGATAGTGTTAGGGTTAGGGTTAGGGTTAGCATCAGCCCTAGGATAGTGTTAGGGTTAGGGTTAGCATCAGCCCTAGGATAGTGTTAGGGTTAGGGTTAGGGTTAGCATCAGCTGTAGGATAGTGTTAGGGTTAGGGTTAGCCTCAGCCCTAAGATAGTGTTAGAGTTAGGGTTAGGGTTAGCATCAGCCCTAAGATAATGTTAGGGTTAGGGTTAGGGTTAGCATCAGCTCTAGGATAGTGTTTGGGTTAGGGTTAGCATCAACCCTAGGATAGTGTTTGGGTTAGGGTTAGGGTTAGCATCAGCCCTAGGATAGTGTTAGGGTTAGGGTTAGCATCAGCCCAAGGATAGTGTTAGGGTTAGGGTTAGGGTTAGCATCAGCCCTAGGATAGTGTTAGGGTTACGGTTAGCATCAACCCTAGGATAGTGTCTGGGTTAGGGTTAGGGTTAGCATCAGCCCTAGGATAGTGTTAGGGTTAGGGTTAGCCTCAGCCCTAGGAGAGTGTTAGGGTTAGGGATAGGGTTAGCATCAGGCCTAGGATAGTGTTAGGGTTAGGGTTAGGGTTAGCATCAGATATAGGATAGTGTTAGGGTTAGGGTTAGCATCAGCCCTAGGATAGTGTCAGGGTTAGGGTTAGGGTTATCATCAGGCCTAGGATAGTGTTAGGGTTAGGGTTAGCATCAGCTCTAGGATAGTGTTAGGGTTAGGGTTAGGGTTAGCATCAGCCCTAGGTTAGTGTTAAGGTTAGGGTTAGGGTTATCATCAGGCCAAGGATAGTGTGATGGCTAGGGTTAGCATCAGACTTAGGATAGTGTTAGGGTTAGGGTTAGGGTTAGCATCAGCCCTAGGATAGTGTTAGGGTTAGGGTTAGCATCAGCCCTAGGATAGTGTTAGGGTTAGGGTTAGCATCAGCCCTAGGATAGTGTTAGGGTTAGGGTTAGAATCAGCCCTAGGATAGTGTTAGGGTTAGGGTTAGAGTTAGCATCAGCCCTAGGATAGTGTTAGGGTTAGGGTTAGCATCAACCCTAGGATAGAGTTAGGGTTAGGGTTAGGGTTAGCATCAGGCCTAGGATAGTGTTATGGTTAGGGTTAGCATCAGCCCTAGGATAGTGTTAGGGTTAGGGTTAGCATCAGCCCTAGGTTAGTGTTAGGGTTACGGTTAGGGTTAGCATCAGCCCTAGGATAGTGTTAGGGTTAGGGTTAACATCAGCCCTAGGATAGTGTTAGGGTTAGGGTTAGTGTTAGCATCAGCCCTAGGATAGTGTTAGGGTTAGGGTTAGCATCAACCCTAGGATAGTGTTAGGGTTAGGGTTAAGGTTAGCATCAGCCCTAGGATAGTGTTAGGGTTAGGGTTAGCATCAGCCCTAGGATAGTGTTAGGGTTAGGGTTAGCATCAACCCTAGGATAGTGTTTGGGTTAGGGTTAGGGTTAGCATCAGCCCTAGGATAGTGTTAGGGTTAGGGTTAGGGGTAGCATCAGCCCTAGGATAGTGTTAGTGTTACGGTTAGCATCCGCCCTAGGATAGTGTTAGGGTTAGGGTTAGGGTTAGCATCAGCCCTAGGATAGTGTTAGGTTTAGGGTTAGCATCAGCCCTAGGATAGTGTTAGGGTTAGGGTTAGGGTTAGCATCAGCCCTAGGATAGTGTTACTGTTAGGGTTAGCATCAGCCCTATGTTAGTGTTAGTGTTAGGGTTAGGGTTAGCATCAGCCCTAGGATAGTGTTAGGGTTAGGGTTAGGGTTAGCATCAGTTCAAGGATAGTGTTAGGGTTAGCGTTAGGTTAGCATCAGCCCTAGGATAGTGCTAGGGTTAGCGTTAGGGTTAGCATCAGCCCTAGGATAGTGTTAGGGTTAGGGTTAGCATCAGCCCTAGGATAGTGTTAGGGTTAGGGTTAGGGTTATCATCAGGCCTAGGATAGTGTTAGGGTTAGGGTTAGCATCAGCCCTAGGATAGTGTTAGGGTTAGGGTTAGGGTTAGCATCAGCCCTAGGATAGTGTTAGGGTTAGGGTTAGCATCAGCCCTAGGATAGTGTTAGGGTTAGGGTTAGGGTTAGCATCAGCCCTAGGATAGTGTTAGGGTTAGGGTTAGCATCAGCCCCAGGATAGTGTTAGGGTTAGGGTTAGGGTTAGCATCAGCCGTAGGATAGTGTTAGGGTTAGGGTTAGCCTCAGCCCTAAGATAGTGTTAGAGTTAGGGTTAGGGTTAGCATCAGCCCTAGGATAATGTTAGGGTTAGGGTTAGGGTTAGCATCAGCCCTAGGATAGTGTTAGTGTTAGGGTTAGCATCAGCCCTAGGATAGTGTTAGGGTTAGGGTTAGGGTTAGCATCCGCCCTAGGATAGTGTTAGGGTTAGGGTTAGGGTTAGCATCAGCCCTAGGATAGTGTTAGGGTTAGGGTTAACATAAACCCTAGGATAGTGTTAGGGTTAGGGTTAGGGTTATCATCAGGCCTAGGATAGTGTTAGGGTTAGGGTTAGGGTTAGCATCAGCCCTAGGATAGTGTTAGGGTTAGGGTTAGCATCAGCCCTAGGGTAGTGTTAGGGTTAGTGTTAGGGTTAGCATCAGCCGTAGGATAGTGTTAGGGTTAGGGTTAGCCTCAGCCCTAAGATAGTGTTAGAGTTAGGGTTAGGGTTAGCATCCGCCCTAGGATAGTGTGAGGGTTAGCGTTAGGGTTAGCATCTGCCCTAGGATAGTGTTAGGGTTAGGGTTAGGGTTAGCATCAGCCCAAGGATAGTGTTAGGGTTAGGGTTAGCATCAGCCCTAGGATAGTGTTAGGGTTAGGGTTAGGGTTAGCATCAGGCCCATGATAGTGTTACGGTTAGGGTTAGCATCAGCCCAAGGATAGTGTTAGGGTTAGGGTTAGGGTTAGCATCAGCCCTAGGATAGTGTTAGGGTTAGGGTTAGCATCAGCCCTAGGATAGTGTTAGGGTTAGGGTTAGGGTTAGCATCAGCCCAAGGATAGTGTTAGGGTTAGGGTTAGAATCAGCCCTAGGATAGTGTTAGGGTTAGGGTTAGGGTTAGCATCAGCCCTAGGATAGTGTTAGTGTTAGGGTTAGCATCCGCCCTAGGATAGTGTTTGGGTTAGGGTTAGGGTTAGCATCAGCCCTAGGGTAGTGTTAGGGTTAGGGTTAGCATCAGCCCTAGGATAGTGTTAGGGTTAGGGTTAGGGTTAGCATCAGCCCTAGGATAGTGTTAGGGTTAGGGTTAGCATCAGCCCTATGTTAGTGTTAGTGTTAGGGTTAGGGTTAGCATCAGCCCTAGGATAGTGTTAGGGTTAGGGTTAGGGTTAGCATCAGTTCAAGGATAGTGTTAGGGTTAGCGTTAGGGTAGCATCAGCCCTAGGATAGTGTTAGGGTTAGGGTTAGGGTTAGCATCAGCCCTAGGATATTGTTAGGGTTAGGGTTAGCATCAGCCGTAGGATAGTGTTAGGGTTAGGGTTAGCCTCAGCCCTAAGATAGTGTTAGAGTTAGGGTTAGGGTTAGCATCAGCCCTAGGATAATGTTAGGGTTAGGGTTAGGGTTAGCATCAGCCCTAGGATAGTGTTAGTGTTAGGGTTAGCATCAGCCCTAGGATAGTGTTAGGGTTAGGGATAGGGTTAGCATCCGCCCTAGGATAGTGTTAGGGTTAGGGTTAGGGTTAGCATCAGCCCTAGGATAGTGTTAGGGTTAGGGTTAACATAAACCCTAGGATAGTGTTAGGGTTAGGGTTAGGGTTATCATCAGGCCTAGGATAGTGTTAGGGTTAGGGTTAGGGTTAGCATCAGCCCTAGGATAGTGTTAGGGTTAGGGTTAGCATCAGCCCTAGGGTAGTGTTAGGGTTAGGGTTAGGGTTAGCATCAGCCGTAGGATAGTGTTAGGGTTAGGGTTAGCCTCAGCCCTAAGATAGTGTTAGAGTTAGGGTTAGGGTTAGCATCCGCCCTAGGATAGTGTGAGGGTTAGCGTTAGGGTTAGCATCTGCCCTAGGATAGTGTTAGGGTTAGGGTTAGGGTTAGCATCAGCCCAAGGATAGTGTTAGGGTTAGGGTTAGCATCAGCCCTAGGATAGTGTTAGGGTTAGGGTTAGGGTTAGCATCAGGCCCATGATAGTGTTACGGTTAGGGTTAGCATCAGCCCAAGGATAGTGTTAGGGTTAGGGTTAGGGTTAGCATCAGCCCTAGGATAGTGTTAGGGTTAGGGTTAGCATCAGCCCTAGGATAGTGTTAGGGTTAGGGTTAGGGTTAGCATCAGCCCAAGGATAGTGTTAGGGTTAGGGTTAGCATCAGCCCTAGGATAGTGTTAGGGTTAGGGTTAGGGTTAGCATCAGCCCTAGGATAGTGTTAGTGTTAGGGTTAGCATCCGCCCTAGGATAGTGTTTGGGATAGGGTTAGGGTTAGCATCAGCCCTAGGGTAGTGTTAGGGTTAGGGTTAGCATCAGCCCTAGGATAGTGTTAGGGTTAGGGTTAGGGTTAGCATCAGCCCTAGGATAGTGTTAGGGTTAGGGTTAGCATCAGCCCTATGTTAGTGTTAGTGTTAGGGTTAGGGTTAGCATCAGCCCTAGGATAGTGTTAGGGTTAGGGTTAGTGTTAGCATCAGTTCAAGGATAGTGTTAGGGTTAGCGTTAGGGTAGCATCAGCCCTAGGATAGTGTTAGGGTTAGGGTTAGGGTTAGCATCAGCCCTAGGATATTGTTAGGGTTAGGGTTAGCATCAGCCCTAGGATAGTGTTAGGGTTAGGGTTAGGGTTATCATCAGGCCTAGGATAGTGTTAGGGTTAGGGTTAGCATCAGCCCTAGGATAGTGTTAGGGTTAGGGTTAGGGTTAGCATCAGCCCTAGGATAGTGTTAGGGTTAGGGTTAGCATCAGCCCTAGGACAGTGTTAGGGTTAGGGTTAGGGTTAGCATCAGCCCTAGGATAGTGTTAGGGTTAGGGTTAGCCTCAGCCCTAAGATAGTGTTAGAGTTAGGGTTAGGGTTAGCATCAGCCCTAGGATAATGTTAGGGTTAGGGTTAGGGTTAGCTTCAGCCCTAGGATAGTGTTAGTGTTAGGGTTAGCATCAGCCCTAGGATAGTGTTAGGGTTAGGGTTAGGGTTAGCATCCGCCCTAGGATAGTGTTAGGGTTAGGGTTAGGGTTAGCATCAGCCCTAGGATAGTGTTAGGGTTAGGGTTAACATAAACCCTAGGATAGTGTTAGGGTTAGGGTTAGGGTTATCATCAGGCCTAGGATAGTGTTAGGGTTAGGGTTAGGGTTATCATCAGGCCTAGGATAGTGTTAGGGTTAGGGTTAGGGTTAGCATCAGCCCTAGGATAGTGTTAGGGTTAGGGTTAGCATCAGCCCTAGGATAGTGTTAGGGGTAGGGTTAGGGTTAGCATCAGCCCTAGGATAGTGTTAGGGTTAGGGTTAGCATCAGCCCTATGTTAGTGTTAGTGTTAGGGTTAGGGTTAGCATCAGCCCTAGGATAGTGTTAGGGTTAGGGTTAGGGTTAGCATCAGTTCAAGGATAGTGTTAGGGTTAGCGTTAGGGTAGCATCAGCCCTAGGATAGTGTTAGGGTTAGGGTTAGGGTTAGCATCAGCCCTAGGATAGTGTTAGGGTTAGGGTTAGCATCAGCCCTAGAATAGTGTTAGGGTTAGGGTTAGGGTTATCATCAGGCTTAGGATAGTGTTAGGGTTAGGGTTAGCATCAGCCCTAGGATAGTGTTAGGGTTAGGGTTAGGGTTAGCATCAGCCCTAGGATAGTGTTAGGGTTAGGGTTAGCATCAGCCCTAGGATAGTGCTACGGTTAGGGTTAGGGTTAGCATCAGCCCTAGGATAGTGTTAGGGTTAGGGTTAGCATCAGCCCTAGGATAGTGTTAGGGTTAGGGTTGGGGTTAGCATCAGCCGTAGGATTTTGTTAGGGTTAGGGTTAGCCTCAGCCCTAAGATAGTGTTAGAGTTAGGGTTAGGGTTAGCATCAGCCCTAGGATAATGTTAGGGTTAGGGTTAGGGTTAGCATCAGCCCTAGGATAGTGTTAGTGTTAGGGTTAGCATCAGATCTAGGATAGTGTTAGGGTTAGGAGTAGGGTTAGCATCCGCCCTAGGATAGTGTTAGGGTTAGGGTTAGGGTTAGCATCAGCCCTAGGATAGTGTTAGGGTTAGGGTTAACATAAACCCTAGGATAGTGTTAGGGTTAGGGTTAGGGTTATCATCAGGCCTAGGATAGTGTTAGGGTTAGGGTTAGGGTTAGCATCAGTTCAAGGATAGTGTTAGGGTTAGCGTTAGGGTTACCATCTGCCCTAGGATAGTGTTAGGGTTAGGGTTAGCATCAGCCCTAGGATAGTGTTAGGGTTAGGGTTAGGGTTAGCATCAGGCCCCGGATAGTGTTAGGGTTAGGGTTAGCATCAGCCCAAGGATAGTGTTAGGGTTAGGGTTAGGGTTAGCATCTGCCGTAGGATATTGTTAGGGTTAGGGTTAGGGTTAGCATCAGCCCAAGGATAGTGTTAGGGTTAGGGTTAGCATCAGCCTTAGGATAGTGTTAGGGTTAGGGTTAGGGTTAGCATCAGGCCCAGGATAGTGTTAGGGTTAGGGTTAGCATCAACCCAAGGATAGTGTTAGGGTTAGGGTTAGGGTTAGCATCAGGCCTAGGATAGTGTTAGGGTTAGGGTTAGCATCAACCATAGGATAGTGTTTGGGTTAGGGTTAGGGTTAGCATCAGCCCTAGGATAGTGTTAGGGTTAGGGTTAGCCTCAGCCCTAGGAGAGTGTTAGGGTTAGGGATAGGGTTAGCATCAGGCCTAGGATAGTGTTAGGGTTAGGGTTAGGGTTAGCATCAGCCCTAGGATAGTGTTAGGGTTAGGGTTAACATCAGCCCTAGGATAGTGTCAGGGTTAGGGTTAGGGTTATCATCAGGCCTAGGATAGTGTTAGGGTTAGGGTTAGCATCAGCTCTAGGATAGTGTTAGGGTTAGGGTTAGGGTTAGCATCAGCCCTAGGATAGTGTTAGGGTTAGGGTTAGCATCAGCCCTAGGATAGTGTTAGGGTTAGGGTTAGGGTTAGCATCAGCCCTAGGATAGTGTTAGGGTTAGGGTTAGCATCAGCCCTAGGATAGTGTTAGTGTTAGGGTTAGGGTTAGCATCAGCTGTAGGATAGTGTTAGGGTTAGGGTTAGCCTCAGCCCTAAGATAGTGTTAGAGTTAGGGTTAGGGTTAGCATCAGCCCTAAGATAATGTTAGGGTTAGGGTTAGGGTTAGCATCAGCCCTAGGATAGTGTTTGGGTTAGGGTTAGCATCAACCCTAGGATAGTGTTTGGGTTAGGGTTAGGGTTAGCATCAGCCCTAGGATAGTGTTAGGGTTAGGGTTAGCATCAGCCCAAGGATAGTGTTAGGGTTAGGGTTAGGGTTAGCATCAGCCCTAGGATAGTGTTAGGGTTACGGTTAGCATCAACCCTAGGATAGTGTTTGGGTTAGGGTTAGGGTTAGCATCAGCCCTAGGATAGTGTTAGGGTTAGGGTTAGCCTCAGCCCTAGGAGAGTGTTAGGGTTAGGGATAGGGTTAGCATCAGGCCTAGGATAGTGTTAGGGTTAGGGTTAGGGTTAGCATCAGATATAGGATAGTGTTAGGGTTAGGGTTAGCATCAGCCCTAGGATAGTGTCAGGGTTAGGGTTAGGGTTATCATCAGGCCTAGGATAGTGTTAGGGTTAGGGTTAGCATCAGCTCTAGGATAGTGTTAGGGTTAGGGTTAGGGTTAGCATCAGCCCTAGGTTAGTGTTAAGGTTGGGGTTAGGGTTATCATCAGGCCAAGGATAGTGTGATGGCTAGGGTTAGCATCAGACTTAGGATAGTGTTAGGGTTAGGGTTAGGGTTAGCATCAGCCCTAGGATAGTGTTAGGGTTAGGGTTAGCATCAGCCCTAGGATAGTGTTAGGGTTAGGGTTAGCATCAGCCCTAGGATAGTGTTAGGGTTAGGGTTAGAATCAGCCCTAGGATAGTGTTAGGGTTAGGGTTAGAGTTAGCATCAGCCCTAGGATAGTGTTAGGGTTAGGGTTAGCATCAACCCTAGGATAGAGTTAGGGTTAGGGTTATGGTTAGCATCAGGCCTAGGATAGTGTTATGGTTAGGGTTAGCATCAGCCCTAGGATAGTGTTAGGGTTAGGGTTAGCATCAGCCCTAGGTTAGTGTTAGGGTTACGGTTAGGGTTAGCATCAGCCCTAGGATAGTGTTAGGGTTAGGGTTAACATCAGCCCTAGGATAGTGTTAGGGTTAGGGTTAGTGTTAGCATCAGCCCTAGGATAGTGTTAGGGTTAGGGTTAGCATCAACCCTAGGATAGTGTTAGGGTTAGGGTTAAGGTTAGCATCAGCCCTAGGATAGTGTTAGGGTTAGGGTTAGCATCAGCCCTAGGATAGTGTTAGGGTTAGGGTTAGCATCAGCCCTAGGATAGTGTTAGGGTTAGGGTTAGGGTTAGCATCAGCCCTAGGATAGTGTTCGTGTTAGGGTTAGCATCAGCCCTAGGATAGTGTTAGGGTTAGGGTTAGGGTTAGCATCAGCCCTAGGATAGTGTTAGGGTTAGGGTTAGCATCAGCCCTGGGATAGTGTTAGGGTTAGGGTTAGGGTTAGCATCAGCCCTAGGATAGTGTTAGGGTTAGTGTTAGCATCAGCCCTAGGTTAGTGTTAGGGTTACGGTTAGGGTTAGCATCAGCCCTAGGATAGTGTTAGGGTTAGGGTTAACATCAGCCCTAGGATAGTGTTAGGGTTAGGGTTAGTGTTAGCATCAGCCCTAGGATAGTGTTAGGGTTAGGGTTAGCATCAACCCTAGGATAGTGTTAGGGTTAGGGTTAAGGTTAGCATCAGCCCTAGGATAGTGTTAGGGTTAGGGTTAGCATCAGCCCTAGGATAGTGTTAGGGTTAGGGTTAGCATCAACCCTAGGATAGTGTTTGGGTTAGGGTTAGGGTTAGCATCAGCCCTAGGATAGTGTTAGGGTTAGGGTTAGGGGTAGCATCAGCCCTAGGATAGTGTTAGTGTTACGGTTAGCATCCGCCCTAGGATAGTGTTAGGGTTAGGGTTAGGGTTAGCATCAGCCCTAGGATAGTGTTAGCTTTAGGGTTAGCATCAGCCCTAGGATAGTGTTAGGGTTAGGGTTAGGGTTAGCATCAGCCCTAGGATAGTGTTAGGGTTAGGGTTAGCATCAGGCCTATGTTAGTGTTAGTGTTAGGGTTAGGGTTAGCATCAGACCTAGGATAGTGTTAGGGTTAGGGTTAGGGTTAGCATCAGTTCAAGGATAGTGTTAGGGTTAGCGTTAGGTTAGCATCAGCCCTAGGATAGTGTTAGGGTTAGCGTTAGGGTTAGCATCAGCCCTAGGATAGTGTTAGGGTTAGGGTTAGCATCAGCCCTAGGATAGTGTTAGGGTTAGGGTTAGGGTTATCATCAGGCCTAGGATAGTGTTAGGGTTAGGGTTAGCATCAGCCCTAGGATAGTGTTAGGGTTAGGGTTAGGGTTAGCATCAGCCCTAGGATAGTGTTAGGGTTAGGGTTAGCATCAGCCCTAGGATAGTGTTAGGGTTAGGGTTAGGGTTAGCATCAGCCCTAGGATAGTTTTAGGGTTAGGGTTAGCATCAGATCCAGGATAGTGTTAGGGTTAGGGTTAGGGTTAGCATCAGCCGTAGGATAGTGTTAGTGTTAGGGTTAGCCTCAGCCCTAAGATAGTGTTAGAGTTAGGGTTAGGGTTAGCATCAGCCCTAGGATAATGTTAGGGTTAGGGTTAGGGTTAGCATCAGCCCTATGATAGTGTTAGTGTTAGGGTTAGCATCAGCCCTAGGATAGTGTTATGGTTAGGGTTAGGGTTAGCATCCGCCCTAGGATAGTGTTAGGGTTAGGGTTAGGGTTAGCATCAGCCCTAGGATAGTGTTAGGGTTAGGGTTAGCATCAGCCCTAGGATAGTGTTAGGGTTAGGGTTAGGGTTAGCATCAGCCGTAGGATAGTGTTAGGGTTAGGGTTAGCCTCAGCCCTAAGATAGTGTTAGAATTAGGGTTAGGGTTAGCATCCGCCCTAGGATAGTGTGAGGGTTAGCGTTAGGGTTAGCATCTGCCCTAGGATAGTGTTAGGGTTAGGGTTAGGGTTAGCATCAGCCCTAGGATAGTGTTAGGGTTAGGGTTAGGGTTAGCATCAGGCCCATGATAGTGTTACGGTTAGGGTTAGCATCAGCCCAAGGATAGTGTTAGGGTTAGGGTTAGGGTTAGCATCAGCCCTAGGATAGTGTTAGGGTTAGGGTTAGCATCAGCCCTAGGATAGTGTTAGGGTTAGGGTTAGGGTTAGCATCAGCCCAAGGATAGTGTTAGGGTTAGGGTTAGCATCAGCCCTAGGATAGTGTTAGGGTTAGGGTTAGGGTTAGCATCAGCCCTAGGTTACTGTTAGTGTTAGGGTTAGCATCCGCCCTAGGATAGTGTTTGGGTTAGGTTTAGGGTTAGCATCAGCCCTAGGGTAGTGTTAGGGTTAGGGTTAGCATCAGCCCTAGGATAGTGTTAGGGTTAGGGTTAGGGTTAGCATCAGCCCTAGGATAGTGTTAGGGTTAGGGTTAGCATCAGCCCTATGATAGTGTTAGTGTTAGGGTTAGGGTTAGCATCAGCCCTAGGATAGTGTTAGGGTTAGGGTTAGGGTTAGCATCAGTTCAAGGATAGTGTTAGGGTTAGCGTTAGGGTAGCATCAGCCCTAGGATAGTGTTAGGGTTAGGGTTAGGGTTAGCATCAGCCCTAGGATATTGTTAGGGTTAGGGTTAGCATCAGCCCTAGGATAGTGTTAGGGTTAGGGTTAGGGTTATCATCAGGCCTAGGATAGTGTTAGCTTTAGGGTTAGCATCAGCCCTAGGATAGTGTTAGGGTTAGGGTTAGGGTTAGCATCAGCCCTAGGATAGTGTTAGGGTTAGGGTTAGCATCAGCCCTATGTTAGTGTTAGTGTTAGGGTTAGGGTTAGCATCAGCCCTAGGATAGTGTTAGGGTTAGGGTTAGGGTTAGCATCAGTTCAAGGATAGTGTTAGGGTTAGCGTTAGGTTAGCATCAGCCCTAGGATAGTGTTAGGGTTAGCGTTAGGGTTAGCATCAGCCCTAGGATAGTGTTAGGGTTAGGGTTAGCATCAGCCCTAGGATAGTGTTAGGGTTAGGGTTAGGGTTATCATCAGGCCTAGGATAGTGTTAGGGTTAGGGTTAGCATCAGCCCTAGGATAGTGTTAGGGTTAGGGTTAGGGTTAGCATCAGCCCTAGGATAGTGTTAGGGTTAGGGTTAGCATCAGCCCTAGGATAGTGTTAGGGTTAGGGTTAGGGTTAGCATCAGCCCTAGGATAGTGTTAGGGTTAGGGTTAGCATCAGCCCCAGGATAGTGTTAGGGTTAGGGTTAGGGTTAGCATCAGCCGTAGGATAGTGTTAGGGTTAGGGTTAGCCTCAGCCCTAAGATAGTGTTAGAGTTAGGGTTAGGGTTAGCATCAGCCCTAGGATAATGTTAGGGTTAGGGTTAGGGTTAGCATCAGCCCTAGGATAGTGTTAGTGTTAGGGTTAGCATCAGCCCTAGGATAGTGTTATGGTTAGGGTTAGGGTTAGCATCCGCCCTAGGATAGTGTTAGGGTTAGGGTTAGGGTTAGCATCAGCCCTAGGATAGTGTTAGGGTTAGGGTTAGCATCAGCCCTAGGATAGTGTTAGGGTTAGGGTTAGGGTTAGCATCAGCCGTAGGATAGTGTTAGGGTTAGGGTTAGCCTCAGCCCTAAGATAGTGTTAGAATTAGGGTTAGGGTTAGCATCCGCCCTAGGATAGTGTGAGGGTTAGCGTTAGGGTTAGCATCTGCCCTAGGATAGTGTTAGGGTTAGGGTTAGGGTTAGCATCAGCCCAAGGATAGTGTTAGGGTTAGGGTTAGCATCAGCCCTAGGATAGTGTTAGGGTTAGGGTTAGGGTTAGCATCAGGCCCATGATAGTGTTACGGTTAGGGTTAGCATCAGCCCAAGGATAGTGTTAGGGTTAGGGTTAGGGTTAGCATCAGCCCTAGGATAGTGTTAGGGTTAGGGTTAGCATCAGCCCTAGGATAGTGTTAGGGTTAGGGTTAGGGTTAGCATCAGCCCAAGGATAGTGTTAGGGTTAGGGTTAGCATCAGCCCTAGGATAGTGTTAGGGTTAGGGTTAGGGTTAGCATCAGCCCTAGGATAGTGTTAGTGTTAGGGTTAGCATCCGCCCTAGGATAGTGTTTGGGTTAGGGTTAGGGTTAGCATCAGCCCTAGGGTAGTGTTAGGGTTAGGGTTAGCATCAGCCCTAGGATAGTGTTAGGGTTAGGGTTAGGGTTAGCATCAGCCCTAGGATAGTGTTAGGGTTAGGGTTAGCATCAGCCCTATGTTAGTGTTAGTGTTAGGGTTAGGGTTAGCATCAGCCCTAGGATAGTGTTAGGGTTAGGGTTAGGGTTAGCATCAGTTCAAGGATAGTGTTAGGGTTAGCGTTAGGGTAGCATCAGCCCTAGGATAGTGTTAGGGTTAGGGTTAGGGTTAGCATCAGCCCTAGGATATTGTTAGGGTTAGGGTTAGCATCAGCCCTAGGATAGTGTTAGGGTTAGGGTTAGGGTTATCATCAGGCCTAGGATAGTGTTAGGGTTAGGGTTAGCATCAGCCCTAGGATAGTGTTAGGGTTAGGGTTAGGGTTAGCATCAGCCCTAGGATAGTGTTAGGGTTAGGGTTAGCATCCGCCCTAGGATAGTGTTAGGGTTAGGGTTAGGGTTAGCATCAGCCCTAGGATAGTGTTAGGGTTAGGGTTAGGGTTAGCATCAGCCCTAGGATAGTGTTAAGGTTAGGGTTATGGTTATCATCAGGCCTAGTATTGTGTGAGGTCTAGGGTTAGCATCAGACTTAGGATAGTGTTAGGGTTAGGGTTAGGGTTAGCATCAGCCCTAGGATAGTGTTAGGGTTAGGGTTAGCATCAGCCCTAGGATAGTGTTAGGGTTAGGGTTAGGGTTATCATCAGGCCTAGGATAGTGTTAGGGTTAGGGTTAGCATCAGCCCTAGGATAATGTTAGGGTTAGGGTTAGGGTTAGCATCAGCCCTAGGATAGTGTTAGGGTTAGGGTTAACATCAGCCCTAGGATAGTGTTAGGGATAGGGTTAGGGTTAGCATCAGCCCTAGGATAGTGTTAGGGTTAGGGTTAGCATCAACCCTAGGATAGTGTTTTGGTTAGGGTTAGGGTTAGCATCAGCCCTAGGATAGTGTTAGGGTTAGGGTTAGGGTTAGCATCAGCCCTAGGATAGTGTTCGTGTTAGGGTTAGCATCAGCCCTAGGATAGTGTTACGGTTAGGGTTAGGGTTAGCATCAGCCCTAGGATAGTGTTAAGGTTAGGGTTAGCATCAGCCCTGGGATAGTGTTAGGGTTAGGGTTAGGGTTAGCATCAGCCCTAGGATAGTGTTAGGGTTAGTGTTAGCATCAGCCCTAGGTTAGTGTTAGGGTTACGGTTAGGGTTAGCATCAGCCCTAGGATAGTGTTAGGGTTAGGGTTAACATCAGCCCTAGGATAGTGTTAGGGTTAGGGTTAGTGTTAGCATCAGCCCTAGGATAGTGTTAGGGATAGGGTTAGCATCAACCCTAGGATAGTGTTAGGGTTAGGGTTAAGGTTAGCATCAGCCCTAGGATAGTGTTAGGGTTAGGGTTAGCATCAGCCCTATGTTAGTGTTAGTGTTAGGGTTAGGGTTAGCATCAGCCCTAGGATAGTGTTAGGGTTAGGGTTAGAGTTAGCATCAGTTCAAGGATAGTGTTAGGGTTAGCGTTAGGTTAGCATCAGCCCTAGGATAGTGTTAGGGTTAGCGTTAGGGTTAGCATCAGCCCTAGGATAGTGTTAGGGTTAGGGTTAGCATCAGCCCTAGGATAGTGTTAGGGTTAGGGTTAGGGTTATCATCAGGCCTAGGATAGTGTTAGGGTTAGGGTTAGCATCAGCCCTAGGATAGTGTTAGGGTTAGGGTTAGGGTTAGCATCAGCCCTAGGATAGTGTTAGGGTTAGGGTTAGCATCAGCCCTAGGATAGTGTTAGGGTTAGGGTTAGGGTTAGCATCAGCCCTAGGATAGTGTTAGGGTTAGGGTTAGCATCAGCCCCAGGATAGTGTTAGGGTTAGGGTTAGGGTTAGCATCAGCCCTAGGATAGTGTTAGGGTTAGGGTTAGGGTTAGCATCCGCCCTAGGATAGTGTTAGGGTTAGGGTTAGGGTTAGCATCAGCCCTAGGATAGTGTTAGGGTTAGGGTTAACATAAACCCTAGGATAGTGTTAGGGTTAGGGTTAGGGTTATCATCAGGCCTAGGATAGTGTTAGGGTTAGGGTTAGGGTTAGCATCAGCCCTAGGATAGTGTTAGGGTTAGGGTTAGGGTTAGCATCAGGCCCATGATAGTGTTACGGTTAGGGTTAGCATCAGCCCAAGGATAGTGTTAGGGTTAGGGTTAGGGTTAGCATCAGCCCTAGGATAGTGTTAGGGTTAGGGTTAGCATCAGCCCTAGGATAGTGTTAGGGTTAGGGTTAGGGTTAGCATCAGCCCAAGGATAGTGTTAGGGTTAGGGTTAGCATCAGCCCTAGGATAGTGTTAGGGTTAGGGTTAGGGTTAGCATCAGCCCTAGGATAGTGTTAGTGTTAGGGTTAGCATCCGCCCTAGGATAGTGTTTGGGTTAGGGTTAGGGTTAGCATCAGCCCTAGGGTAGTGTTAGGGTTAGGGTTAGCATCAGCCCTAGGATAGTGTTAGGGTTAGGGTTAGGGTTAGCATCAGCCCTAGGATAGTGTTAGGGTTAGGGTTAGCATCAGCCCTATGTTAGTGTTAGTGTTAGGGTTAGGGTTAGCATCAGCCCTAGGATAGTGTTAGGGTTAGGGTTAGGGTTAGCATCAGTTCAAGGATAGTGTTAGGGTTAGCGTTAGGGTAGCATCAGCCCTAGGATAGTGTTAGGGTTAGGGTTAGGGTTAGCATCAGCCCTAGGATATTGTTAGGGTTAGGGTTAGCATCAGCCCTAGGATAGTGTTAGGGTTAGGGTTAGGGTTATCATCAGGCCTAGGATAGTGTTAGGGTTAGGGTTAGCATCAGCCCTAGGATAGTGTTAGGGTTAGGGTTAGGGTTAGCATCAGCCCTAGGATAGTGTTAGGGTTAGGGTTAGCATCCGCCCTAGGATAGTGTTAGGGTTAGGGTTAGGGTTAGCATCCGCCCTAGGATAGTGTGAGGGTTAGCGTTAGGGTTAGCATCTGCCCTAGGATAGTGTTAGGGTTAGGGTTAGGGTTAGCATCAGCCCTAGGATAGTGTGAGGGTTAGCGTTAGGGTTAGCATCTGCCCTAGGATAGTGTTAGGGTTAGGGTTAGGGTTAGCATCAGCCCAAGGATAGTGTTAGGGTTAGGGTTAGCATCAGCCCTAGGATAGTGTTAGGGTTAGGGTTAGGGTTAGCATCAGGCCCATGATAGTGTTACGGTTAGGGTTAGCATCAGCCCAAGGATAGTGTTAGGGTTAGGGTTAGGGTTAGCATCAGCCCTAGGATAGTGTTAGGGTTAGGGTTAGCATCAGCCCTAGGATAGTGTTAGGGTTAGGGTTAGGGTTAGCATCAGCCCAAGGATAGTGTTAGGGTTAGGGTTAGCATCAGCCCTAGGATAGTGTTAGGGTTAGGGTTAGGGTTAGCATCAGCCCTAGGATAGTGTTAGTGTTAGGGTTAGCATCCGCCCTAGGATAGTGTTTGGGTTAGGGTTAGGGTTAGCATCAGCCCTAGGGTAGTGTTAGGGTTAGGGTTAGCATCAGCCATAGGATAGTGTTAGGGTTAGGGTTAGGGTTAGCATCAGCCCTAGGATAGTGTTAGGGTTAGGGTTAGCATCAGCCCTATGTTAGTGTTAGTGTTAGGGTTAGGGTTAGCATCAGCCCTAGGATAGTGTTAGGGTTAGGGTTAGGGTTAGCATCAGTTCAAGGATAGTGTTAGGGTTAGCGTTAGGGTAGCATCAGCCCTAGGATAGTGTTAGGGTTAGGGTTAGGGTTAGCATCAGCCCTAGGATATTGTTAGGGTTAGGGTTAGCATCAGCCCTAGGATAGTGTTAGGGTTAGGGTTAGGGTTATCATCAGGCCTAGGATAGTGTTAGGGTTAGGGTTAGCATCAGCCCTAGGATAGTGTTAGGGCTAGGGTTAGGGTTAGCATCAGCCCTAGGATAGTGTTAGGGTTAGGGTTAGCATCAGCCCTAGGACAGTGTTAGGGTTAGGGTTAGGGTTAGCATCAGCCCTAGGATAGTGTTAGGGTTAGGGTTAGCCTCAGCCCTAAGATAGTGTTAGAGTTAGGGTTAGGGTTAGCATCAGCCCTAGGATAATGTTAGGGTTAGGGTTAGGGTTAGCATCAGCCCTAGGGTAGTGTTAGGGTTAGGGTTAGCATCAGCCCTAGGATAGTGTTAGGGTTAGGGTTAGGGTTAGCATCAGCCCTAGGATAGTGTTAGGGTTAGGGTTAGGGTTAGCATCAGCCCTAGGATAGTGTTAGGGTTAGGGTTAACATAAACCCTAGGATAGTGTTAGGGTTAGGGTTAGGGTTATCATCAGGCCTAGGATAGTGTTAGGGTTAGGGTTAGGGTTATCATCAGGCCTAGGATAGTGTTAGGGTTAGGGTTAGGGTTAGCATCAGCCCTAGGATAGTGTTAGGGTTAGGGTTAGCATCAGCCCTAGGATAGTGTTAGGGGTAGGGTTAGGGTTAGCATCAGCCCTAGGATAGTGTTAGGGTTAGGGTTAGCATCAGCCCTATGTTAGTGTTAGTGTTAGGGTTAGGGTTAGCATCAGCCCTAGGATAGTGTTAGGGTTAGGGTTAGGGTTAGCATCAGTTCAAGGATAGTGTTAGGGTTAGCGTTAGGGTCGCATCAGCCCTAGGATAGTGTTAGGGTTAGGGTTAGGGTTAGCATCAGCCCTAGGATAGTGTTAGGGTTAGGGTTAGCATCAGCCCTAGAATAGTGTTAGGGTTAGGGTTAGGGTTATCATCAGGCTTAGGATAGTGTTAGGGTTAGGGTTAGCATCAGCCCTAGGATAGTGTTAGGGTTAGGGTTAGGGTTAGCATCAGCCCTAGGATAGTGTTAGGGTTAGGGTTAGCATCAGCCCTAGGATAGTGTTACGGTTAGGGTTAGGGTTAGCATCAGCCCTAGGATAGTGTTAGGGTTAGGGTTAGCATCAGCCCTAGGATAGTGTTAGGGTTAGGGTTGGGGTTAGCATCAGCCGTAGGATTTTGTTAGGGTTAGGGTTAGCCTCAGCCCTAAGATAGTGTTAGAGTTAGGGTTAGGGTTAGCATCAGCCCTAGGATAATGTTAGGGTTAGGGTTAGGGTTAGCATCAGCCCTAGGATAGTGTTAGTGTTAGGGTTAGCATCAGATCTAGGATAGTGTTAGGGTTAGGGTTAGGGTTAGCATCCGCCCTAGGATAGTGTTAGGGTTAGGGTTAGGGTTAGCATCAGCCCTAGGATAGTGTTAGGGTTAGGGTTAACATAAACCCTAGGATAGTGTTAGGGTTAGGGTTAGGGTTATCATCAGGCCTAGGATAGTGTTAGGGTTAGGGTTAGGGTTAGCATCAGTTCAAGGATAGTGTTAGGGTTAGCGTTAGGGTTACCATCTGCCCTAGGATAGTGTTAGGGTTAGGGTTAGCATCAGCCCTAGGATAGTGTTAGGGTTAGGGTTAGGGTTAGCATCAGGCCCCGGATAGTGTTAGGGTTAGGGTTAGCATCAGCCCAAGGATAGTGTTAGGGTTAGGGTTAGGGTTAGCATCTGCCGTAGGATATTGTTAGGGTTAGGGTTAGGGTTAGCATCAGCCCAAGGATAGTGTTAGGGTTAGGGTTAGCATCAGCCTTAGGATAGTGTTAGGGTTAGGGTTAGGGTTAGCATCAGGCCCAGGATAGTGTTAGGGTTAGGGTTAGCATCAGCCCAAGGATAGTGTTAGGGTTAGGGTTAGGGTTAGCATCAGCCCTAGGATAGTGTTAGGATTAGGGTTAGCATCAACCATAGGATAGTGTTTGGGTTAGGGTTAGGGTTAGCATCAGCCCTAGGATAGTGTTAGGGTTAGGGTTAGCCTCAGCCCTAGGAGAGTGTTAGGGTTAGGGATAGGGTTAGCATCAGGCCTAGGATAGTGTTAGGGTTAGGGTTAGGGTTAGCATCAGCCCTAGGATAGTGTTAGGGTTAGGGTTAACATCAGCCCTAGGATAGTGTCAGGGTTAGGGTTAGGGTTATCATCAGGCCTAGGATAGTGTTAGGGTTAGGGTTAGCATCAGCTCTAGGATAGTGTTAGGGTTAGGGTTAGGGTTAGCATCAGCCCTAGGATAGTGTTAAGGTTAGGGTTATGGTTATCATCAGGCCTAGTATTGTGTGAGGTCTAGGGTTAGCATCAGACTTAGGATAGTGTTAGGGTTAGGGTTAGGGTTAGCATCAGCCTAGGATAGTGTTAGGGTTAGGGTTAGCATCAGCCCTAGGATAGTGTTAGGGTTAGGGTTAGGGTTATCATCAGGCCTAGGATAGTGTTAGGGTTAGGGTTAGCATCAGCCCTAGGATAATGTTAGGGTTAGGGTTAGGGTTAGCATCAGCCCTAGGATAGTGTTAGGGTTAGGGTTAACATCAGCCCTAGGATAGTGTTAGGGTTAGGGTTAGGGTTAGCATCAGCCCTAGGATAGTGTTAGGGTTAGGGTTAGCATCAACCCTAGGATAGTGTTTGGGTTAGGGTTAGGGTTAGCATCAGCCCTAGGATAGTGTTAGGGTTAGGGTTAGGGTTAGCATCAGCCCTAGGATAGTGTTCGTGTTAGGGTTAGCATCAGCCCTAGGATAGTGTTAGGGTTAGGGTTAGGGTTAGCATCAGCCCTAGGATAGTGTTAGGGTTAGGGTTAGCATCAGCCCTGGGATAGTGTTAGGGTTAGGGTTAGGGTTAGCATCAGCCCTAGGATAGTGTTAGGGTTAGTGTTAGCATCAGCCCTAGGTTAGTGTTAGGGTTACGGTTAGGGTTAGCATCAGCCCTAGGATAGTGTTAGGGTTAGGGTTAACATCAGCCCTAGGATAGTGTTAGGGTTAGGGTTAGTGTTAGCATCAGCCCTAGGATAGTGTTAGGGTTAGGGTTAGCATCAACCCTAGGATAGTGTTAGGGTTAGGGTTAAGGTTAGCATCAGCCCTAGGATAGTGTTAGGGTTAGGGTTAGCATCAGCCCTAGGATAGTGTTAGGGTTAGGGTTAGCATCAACCCTAGGATAGTGTTTGGGTTAGGGTTAGGGTTAGCATCAGCCCTAGGATAGTGTTAGGGTTAGGGTTAGGGGTAGCATCAGCCCTAGGATAGTGTTAGTGTTACGGTTAGCATCCGCCCTAGGATAGTGTTAGGGTTAGGGTTAGGGTTAGCATCAGCCCTAGGATAGTGTTAGCTTTAGGGTTAGCATCAGCCCTAGGATAGTGTTAGGGTTAGGGTTAGGGTTAGCATCAGCCCTAGGATAGTGTTAGGGTTAGGGTTAGCATCAGCCCTATGTTAGTGTTAGTGTTAGGGTTAGGGTTAGCATCAGCCCTAGGATAGTGTTAGGGTTAGGGTTAGGGTTAGCATCAGTTCAAGGATAGTGTTAGGGTTAGCGTTAGGTTAGCATCAGCCCTAGAATAGTGTTAGGGTTAGCGTTAGGGTTAGCATCAGCCCTAGGTAGTGTTAGGGTTAGGGTTAGCATCAGCCCTAGGATAGTGTTAGGGTTAGGGTTAGGGTTATCATCAGGCCTAGGATAGTGTTAGGGTTAGGGTTAGCATCAGCCCTAGGATAGTGTTAGGGTTAGGGTTAGGGTTAGCATCAGCCCTAGGATAGTGTTAGGGTTAGGGTTAGCATCAGCCCTAGGATAGTGTTAGGGTTAGGGTTAGGGTTAGCATCAGCCCTAGGATAGTGTTAGGGTTAGGGTTAGCATCAGCCCCAGGATAGTGTTAGGGTTAGGGTTAGGGTTAGCATCAGCCGTAGGATAGTGTTAGGGTTAGGGTTAGCCTCAGCCCTAAGATAGTGTTAGAGTTAGGGTTAGGGTTAGCATCAGCCCTAGGATAATGTTAGGGTTAGGGTTAGGGTTAGCATCAGCCCTAGGATAGTGTTAGTGTTAGGGTTAGCATCAGCCCTAGGATAGTGTTATGGTTAGGGTTAGGGTTAGCATCCGCCCTAGGATAGTGTTAGGGTTAGGGTTAGGGTTAGCATCAGCCCTAGGATAGTGTTAGGGTTAGGGTTAGCATCAGCCCTAGGATAGTGTTAGGGTTAGGGTTAGGGTTAGCATCAGCCGTAGGATAGTGTTAGGGTTAGGGTTAGCCTCAGCCCTAAGATAGTGTTAGAATTAGGGTTAGGGTTAGCATCCGCCCTAGGATACTGTGAGGGTTAGCGTTAGGGTTAGCATCTGCCCTAGGATAGTGTTAGGGTTAGGGTTAGGGTTAGCATCAGCCCAAGGATAGTGTTAGGGTTAGGGTTAGCATCAGCCCTAGGATAGTGTTAGGGTTAGGGTTAGGGTTAGCATCAGGCCCATGATAGTGTTACGGTTAGGGTTAGCATCAGCCCAAGGATAGTGTTAGGGTTAGGGTTAGGGTTAGCATCAGCCCTAGGATAGTGTTAGGGTTAGGGTTAGCATCAGCCCTAGGATAGTGTTAGGGTTAGGGTTAGGGTTAGCATCAGCCCAAGGATAGTGTTAGGGTTAGGGTTAGCATCAGCCCTAGGATAGTGTTAGGGTTAGGGTTAGGGTTAGCATCAGCCCTAGGATAGTGTTAGTGCTAGGGTTAGCATCCGCCCTAGGATAGTGTTTGGGTTAGGGTTAGGGTTAGCATCAGCCCTAGGGTAGTGTTAGGGTTAGGGTTAGCATCAGCCCTAGGATAGTGTTAGGGTTAGGGTTAGGGTTAGCATCAGCCCTAGGATAGTGTTAGGGTTAGGGTTAGTATCAGCCCTATGTTAGTGTTAGTGTTAGGGTTAGGGTTAGCATCAGCCCTAGGATAGTGTTAGGGTTAGGGTTAGGGTTAGCATCAGTTCAAGGATAGTGTTAGGGTTAGCGTTAGGGTAGCATCAGCCCTAGGATAATGTTAGGGTTAGGGTTAGGGTTAGCATCAGCCCCAGGATATTGTTAGGGTTAGGGTTAGCATCAGCCCTAGGATAGTGTTAGGGTTAGGGTTAGAGTTATCATCAGGCCTAGGATAGTGTTAGCTTTAGGGTTAGCATCAGCCCTAGGATAGTGTTAGGGTTAGGGTTAGGGTTAGCATCAGCCCTAGGATAGTGTTAGGGTTAGGGTTAGCATCAGCCCTAGGATAGTGTTACGGTTAGGGTTAGGGTTAGCATCAGCCCTAGGATAGTGTTAGGGTTAGGGTTAGCATCAGCCCTAGGATAGTGTTAGGGTTAGGGTTGGGGTTAGCATCAGCCGTAGGATTTTGTTAGGGTTAGGGTTAGCCTCAGCCCTAAGATAGTGTTAGAGTTAGGGTTAGGGTTAGCATCAGCCCTAGGATAATGTTAGGGTTAGGGTTAGGGTTAGCATCAGCCCTAGGATAGTGTTAGTGTTAGGGTTAGCATCAGATCTAGGATAGTGTTAGGGTTAGGGTTAGGGTTAGCATCCGCCCTAGGATAGTGTTAGGGTTAGGGTTAGGGTTAGCATCAGCCCTAGGATAGTGTTAGGGTTAGGGTTAACATAAACCCTAGGATAGTGTTAGGGTTAGGGTTAGGGTTATCATCAGGCCTAGGATAGTGTTAGGGTTAGGGTTAGGGTTAGCATCAGTTCAAGGATAGTGTTAGGGTTAGCGTTAGGGTTACCATCTGCCCTAGGATAGTGTTAGGGTTAGGGTTAGCATCAGCCCTAGGATAGTGTTAGGGTTAGGGTTAGGGTTAGCATCAGGCCCCGGATAGTGTTAGGGTTAGGGTTAGCATCAGCCCAAGGATAGTGTTAGGGTTAGGGTTAGGGTTAGCATCTGCCGTAGGATATTGTTAGGGTTAGGGTTAGGGTTAGCATCAGCCCAAGGATAGTGTTAGTGTTAGGGTTAGCATCAGCCTTAGGATAGTGTTAGGGTTAGGGTTAGGGTTAGCATCAGGCCCAGGATAGTGTTAGGGTTAGGGTTAGCATCAGCCCAAGGATAGTGTTAGGGTTAGGGTTAGGGTTAGCATCAGCCCTAGGATAGTGTTAGGGTTAGGGTTAGCATCAACCATAGGATAGTGTTTGGGTTAGGGTTAGGGTTAGCATCAGCCCTAGGATAGTGTTAGGGTTAGGGTTAGCCTCAGCCCTAGGAGAGTGTTAGGGTTAGGGATAGGGTTAGCATCAGGCCTAGGATAGTGTTAGGGTTAGGGTTAGGGTTAGCATCAGCCCTAGGATAGTGTTAGGGTTAGGGTTAACATCAGCCCTAGGATAGTGTCAGGGTTAGGGTTAGGGTTATCATCAGGCCTAGGATAGTGTTAGGGTTAGGGTTAGCATCAGCTCTAGGATAGTGTTAGGGTTAGGGTTAGGGTTAGCATCAGCCCTAGGATAGTGTTAAGGTTAGGGTTATGGTTATCATCAGGCCTAGTATTGTGTGAGGTCTAGGGTTAGCATCAGACTTAGGATAGTGTTAGGGTTAGGGTTAGGGTTAGCATCAGCCCTAGGATAGTGTTAGGGTTAGGGTTAGCATCAGCCCTAGGATAGTGTTAGGGTTAGGGTTAGGGTTATCATCAGGCTTAGGATAGTGTTAGGGTTAGGGTTAGCATCAGCCCTAGGATAATGTTAGGGTTAGGGTTAGGGTTAGCATCAGCCCTAGGATAGTGTTAGGGTTAGGGTTAACATCAGCCCTAGGATAGTGTTAGGGTTAGGGTTAGGGTTAGCATCAGCCCTAGGATAGTGTTAGGGTTAGGGTTAGCATCAACCCTAGGATAGTGTTTTGGTTAGGGTTAGGGTTAGCATCAGCCCTAGGATAGTGTTAGGGTTAGGGTTAGGGTTAGCATCAGCCCTAGGATAGTGTTCGTGTTAGGGTTAGCATCAGCCCTAGGATAGTGTTAGGGTTAGGGTTAGGGTTAGCATCAGCCCTAGGATAGTGTTAGGGTTAGGGTTAGCATCAGCCCTGGGATAGTGTTAGGGTTAGGGTTAGGGTTAGCATCAGCCCTAGGATAGTGTTAGGGTTAGTGTTAGCATCAGCCCTAGGTTAGTGTTAGGGTTACGGTTAGGGTTAGCATCAGCCCTAGGATAGTGTTAGGGTTAGGGTTAACATCAGCCCTAGGATAGTGTTAGGGTTAGGGTTAGTGTTAGCATCAGCCCTAGGATAGTGTTAGGGTTAGGGTTAGCATCAACCCTAGGATAGTGTTAGGGTTAGGGTTAAGGTTAGCATCAGCCCTAGGATAGTGTTAGGGTTAGGGTTAGCATCAGCCCTAGGATAGTGTTAGGGTTAGGGTTAGCATCAACCCTAGGATAGTGTTTGGGTTAGGGTTAGGGTTAGCATCAGCCCTAGGATAGTGTTAGGGTTAGGGTTAGGGGTAGCATCAGCCCTAGGATAGTGTTAGTGTTACGGATAGCATCCGCCCTAGGATAGTGTTAGGGTTAGGGTTAGGGTTAGCATCAGCCCTAGGATAGTGTTAGCTTTAGGGTTAGCATCAGTCCTAGGATAGTGTTAGGGTTAGGGTTAGGGTTAGCATCAGCCCTAGGATAGTGTTAGGGTTAGGGTTAGCATCAGCCCTATGTTAGTGTTAGTGTTAGGGTTAGGGTTAGCATCAGCCCTAGGATAGTGTTAGGGTTAGGGTTAGGGTTAGCATCAGTTCAAGGATAGTGTTAGGGTTAGCGTTAGGTTAGCATCAGCCCTAGAATAGTGTTAGGGTTAGCGTTAGGGTTAGCATCAGCCCTAGGATAGTGTTAGGGTTAGGGTTAGCATCAGCCCTAGGATAGTGTTAGGGTTAGGGTTAGGGTTATCATCAGGCCTAGGATAGTGTTAGGGTTAGGGTTAGCATCAGCCCTAGGATAGTGTTAGGGTTAGGGTTAGGGTTAGCATCAGCCCTAGGATAGTGTTAGGGTTAGGGTTAGCATCAGCCCTAGGATAGTGTTAGGGTTAGGGTTAGGGTTAGCATCAGCCCTAGGATAGTGTTAGGGTTAGGGTTAGCATCAGCCCCAGGATAGTGTTAGGGTTAGGGTTAGGGTTAGCATCAGCCGTAGGATAGTGTTAGGGTTAGGGTTAGCCTCAGCCCTAAGATAGTGTTAGAGTTAGGGTTAGGGTTAGCATCAGCCCTAGGATAATGTTAGGGTTAGGGTTAGGGTTAGCATCAGCCCTAGGATAGTGTTAGTGTTAGGGTTAGCATCAGCCCTAGGATAGTGTTATGGTTAGGGTTAGGGTTAGCATCCGCCCTAGGATAGTGTTAGGGTTAGGGTTAGGGTTAGCATCAGCCCTAGGATAGTGTTAGGGTTAGGGTTAGCATCAGCCCTAGGATAGTGTTAGGGTTAGGGTTAGGGTTAGCATCAGCCGTAGGATAGTGTTAGGGTTAGGGTTAGCCTCAGCCCTAAGATAGTGTTAGAATTAGGGTTAGGGTTAGCATCCGCCCTAGGATACTGTGAGGGTTAGCGTTAGGGTTAGCATCTGCCCTAGGATAGTGTTAGGGTTAGGGTTAGGGTTAGCATCAGCCCAAGGATAGTGTTAGGGTTAGGGTTAGCATCAGCCCTAGGATAGTGTTAGGGTTAGGGTTAGGGTTAGCATCAGCCCAAGGATAGTGTTAGGGTTAGGGTTAGGGTTAGCATCAGCCCTAGGATAGTGTTAGGGTTAGGGTTAGCATCAGCCCTAGGATAGTGTTAGGGTTAGGGTTAGGGTTAGCATCAGCCCAAGGATAGTGTTAGGGTTAGGGTTAGCATCAGCCCTAGGATAGTGTTAGGGTTAGGGTTAGGGTTAGCATCAGCCCTAGGATAGTGTTAGTGTTAGGGTTAGCATCCGCCCTAGGATAGTGTTTGGGTTAGGGTTAGGGTTAGCATCAGCCCTAGGGTAGTGTTAGGGTTAGGGTTAGCATCAGCCCTAGGATAGTGTTAGGGTTAGGGTTAGGGTTAGCATCAGCCCTAGGATAGTGTTAGGGTTAGGGTTAGCATCAGCCCTATGTTAGTGTTAGTGTTAGGGTTAGGGTTAGCATCAGCCCTAGGATAGTGTTAGGGTTAGGGTTAGGGTTAGCATCAGTTCAAGGATAGTGTTAGGGTTAGCGTTAGGGTAGCATCAGCCCTAGGATAGTGTTAGGGTTAGGGTTAGGGTTAGCATCAGCCCTAGGATATTGTTAGGGTTAGGGTTAGCATCAGCCCTAGGATAGTGTTAGGGTTAGGGTTAGGGTTATCATCAGGCCTAGGATAGTGTTAGCTTTAGGGTTAGCATCAGCCCTAGGATAGTGTTAGGGTTAGGGTTAGGGTTAGCATCAGCCCTAGGATAGTGTTAGGGTTAGGGTTAGCATCAGCCCTATGTTAGTGTTAGTGTTAGGGTTAGGGTTAGCATCAGCCCTAGGATAGTGTTAGGGTTAGGGTTAGGGTTATCATCAGGCCTAGGATAGTGTTAGGGTTAGGGTTAGCATCAGCCCTAGGATAGTGTTAGGGTTAGGGTTAGGGTTAGCATCAGCCCTAGGATAGTGTTAGGGTTAGGGTTAGCATCAGCCCTAGGATAGTGTTAGGGTTAGGGTTAGGGTTAGCATCAGCCCTAGGATAGTGTTAGGGTTAGGGTTAGCATCAGCCCCAGGATAGTGTTAGGGTTAGGGTTAGGGTTAGCATCAGCCGTAGGATAGTGTTAGGGTTAGGGTTAGCCTCAGCCCTAAGATAGTGTTAGAGTTAGGGTTAGGGTTAGCATCAGCCCTAGGATAATGTTAGGGTTAGGGTTAGGGTTAGCATCAGCCCTAGGATAGTGTTAGTGTTAGGGTTAGCATCAGCCCTAGGATAGTGTTATGGTTAGGGTTAGGGTTAGCATCCGCCCTAGGATAGTGTTAGGGTTAGGGTTAGGGTTAGCATCAGCCCTAGGATAGTGTTAGGGTTAGGGTTAGCATCAGCCCTAGGATAGTGTTAGGGTTAGGGTTAGGGTTAGCATCAGCCCTAGGATAGTGTTAGGGTTAGGGTTAGCCTCAGCCCTAGGATAGTGTTAGGGTTAGGGTTAGGGTTAGCATCAGCCCAAGGATAGTGTTAGGGTTAGGGTTAGCATCAGCCCTAGGATAGTGTTAGGGTTAGGGTTAGGGTTAGCATCAGCCCTAGGATAGTGTTAGTGTTAGGGTTAGCATCCGCCCTAGGATAGTGTTTGGGTTAGGGTTAGGGTTAGCATCAGCCCTAGGGTAGTGTTAGGGTTAGGGTTAGCATCAGCCCTAGGATAGTGTTAGGGTTAGGGTTAGGGTTAGCATCAGCCCTAGGATAGTGTTAGGGTTAGGGTTAGCATCAGCCCTATGTTAGTGTTAGCGTTAGGGTTAGGGTTAGCATCAGCCCTAGGATAGTGTTAGGGTTAGGGTTAGGGTTAGCATCAGTTCAAGGATAGTGTTAGGGTTAGCGTTAGGGTAGCATCAGCCCTAGGATAGTGTTAGGGTTAGGGTTAGGGTTAGCATCAGCCCTAGGATATTGTTAGGGTTAGGGTTAGCATCAGCCCTAGGAGAGTGTTAGGGTTAGGGTTAGGGTTATCATCAGGCCTAGGATAGTGTTAGGGTTAGGGTTAGCATCAGCCCTAGGATAGTGTTAGGGTTAGGGTTAGGGTTAGCGTCAGCCCTAGGATAGTGTTAGGGTTAGGGTTAGCATCCGCCCTAGGATAGTGTTAGGGTTAGGGTTAGGGTTAGCATCCGCCCTAGGATAGTGTGAGGGTTAGCGTTAGGGTTAGCATCTGCCCTAGGATAGTGTTAGGGTTAGGGTTAGGGTTAGCATCAGCCCTAGGATAGTGTTAAGGTTAGGGTTATGGTTATCATCAGGCCTAGTATTGTGTGAGGTCTAGGGTTAGCATCAGACTTAGGATAGTGTTAGGGTTAGGGTTAGGGTTAGCATCAGCCCTAGGATAGTGTTAGAGTTAGGGTTAGCATCAGCCCTAGGATAGTGTTAGGGTTAGGGTTAGGGTTATCATCAGGCCTAGGATAGTGTTAGGGTTAGGGTTAGCATCAGCCCTAGGATAATGTTAGGGTTAGGGTTAGGGTTAGCATCAGCCCTAGGATAGTGTTAGGGTTAGGGTTAACATCAGCCCTATGATAGTGTTAGGGTTAGGGTTAGGGTTAGCATCAGCCCTAGGATAGTGTTAGGGTTAGGGTTAGCATCAACCCTAGGATAGTGTTTTGGTTAGGGTTAGGGTTAGCATCAGCCCTAGGATAGTGTTAGGGTTAGGGTTAGGGTTAGCATCAGCCCTAGGATAGTGTTCGTGTTAGGGTTAGCATCAGCCCTAGGATAGTGTTACGGTTAGGGTTAGGGTTAGCATCAGCCCTAGGATAGTGTTAGGGTTAGGGTTAGCATCAGCCCTGGGATAGTGTTAGGGTTAGGGTTAGGGTTAGCATCAGCCCTAGGATAGTGTTAGGGTTAGTGTTAGCATCAGCCCTAGGTTAGTGTTAGGGTTACGGTTAGGGTTAGCATCAGCCCTAGGATAGTGTTAGGGTTAGGGTTAACATCAGCCCTAGGATAGTGTTAGGGTTAGGGTTAGTGTTAGCATCAGCCCTAGGATAGTGTTAGGGATAGGGTTAGCATCAACCCTAGGATAGTGTTAGGGTTAGGGTTAAGGTTAGCATCAGCCCTAGGATAGTGTTAGGGTTAGGGTTAGCATCAGCCCTATGTTAGTGTTAGTGTTAGGGTTAGGGTTAGCATCAGCCCTAGGATAGTGTTAGGGTTAGGGTTAGGGTTAGCATCAGTTCAAGGATAGTGTTAGGGTTAGCGTTAGGTTAGCATCAGCCCTAGGATAGTGTTAGGGTTAGCGTTAGGGTTAGCATCAGCCCTAGGATAGTGTTAGGGTTAGGGTTAGCATCAGCCCTAGGATAGTGTTAGGGTTAGGGTTAGGGTTAGCATCAGCCCTAGGATAGTGTTAGGGTTAGGGTTAGCATCAGCCCCAGGATAGTGTTAGGGTTAGGGTGAGGGTTAGCATCAGCCGTAGGATAGTGTTAGGGTTAGGGTTAGCCTCAGCCCTAAGATAGTGTTAGAGTTAGGGTTAGGGTTAGCATCAGCCCTAGGATAATGTTAGGGTTAGGGTTATGGTTAGCATCAGCCCTAGGATAGTGTTAGTGTTAGGGTTAGCATCAGCCCTAGGATAGTGTTAGGGTTAGGGTTAGGGTTAGCATCCGCCCTAGGATAGTGTTAGGGTTAGGGTTAGGGTTAGCATCAGCCCTAGGATAGTGTTAGGGTTAGCGTTAACATAAACCCTAGGATAGTGTTAGGGTTAGGGTTAGGGTTATCATCAGGCCTAGGATAGTGTTAGGGTTAGGGTTAGGGTTAGCATCAGCCCTAGGATAGTGTTAGGGTTAGGGTTAGGGTTAGCATCAGGCCCATGATAGTGTTACGGTTAGGGTTAGCATCAGCCCAAGGATAGTGTTAGGGTTAGGGTTAGGGTTAGCATCAGCCCTAGGATAGTGTTAGGGTTAGGGTTAGCATCAGCCCTAGGATAGTGTTAGGGTTAGGGTTAGGGTTAGCATCAGCCCAAGGATAGTGTTAGGGTTAGGGTTAGCATCAGCCCTAGGATAGTGTTAGGGTTAGGTTAGGGTTAGCATCAGCCCTAGGATAGTGTTAGTGTTAGGGTTAGCATCCGCCCTAGGATAGTGTTTGGGTTAGGGTTAGGGTTAGCATCAGCCCTAGGGTAGTGTTAGGGTTAGGGTTAGCATCAGCCCTAGGATAGTGTTAGGGTTAATGTTAGGGTTAGCATCAGCCCTAGGATAGTGTTAGGGTTAGGGTTAGCATCAGCCCTATGTTAGTGTTAGTGTTAGGGTTAGGGTTAGCATCAGCCCTAGGATAGTGTTAGGGTTAGGGTTAGGGTTAGCATCAGTTCAAGGATAGTGTTAGGGTTAGCGTTAGGGTAGCATCAGCCCTAGGATAGTGTTAGGGTTAGGGTTAGGGTTAGCATCAGCCCTAGGATATTGTTAGGGTTAGGGTTAGCATCAGCCCTAGGATAGTGTTAGGGTTAGGGTTAGGGTTATCATCAGGCCTAGGATAGTGTTAGGGTTAGGGTTAGCATCAGCCCTAGGATAGTGTTAGGGTTAGGGTTAGGGTTAGCATCAGCCCTAGGATAGTGTTAGGGTTAGGGTTAGCATCCGCCCTAGGATAGTGTTAGGGTTAGGGTTAGGGTTAGCATCCGCCCTAGGATAGTGTGAGGGTTAGCGTTAGGGTTAGCATCTGCCCTAGGATAGTGTTAGGGTTAGGGTTAGGGTTAGCATCAGCCCTAGGATAGTGTTAAGGTTAGGGTTATGGTTATCATCAGGCCTAGTATTGTGTGAGGTCTAGGGTTAGCATCAGACTTAGGATAGTGTTAGGGTTAGGGTTAGGGTTAGCATCAGCCCTAGGATAGTGTTAGAGTTAGGGTTAGCATCAGCCCTAGGATAGTGTTAGGGTTAGGGTTAGGGTTATCATCAGGCCTAGGATAGTGTTAGGGTTAGGGTTAGCATCAGCCCTAGGATAATGTTAGGGTTAGGGTTAGGGTTAGCATCAGCCCTAGGATAGTGTTAGGGTTAGGGTTAGCATCAGCCTTAGGATAGTGTTAGGGTTAGGGTTAGGGTTAGCATCAGGCCCAGGATAGTGTTAGGGTTAGGGTTAGCATCAGCCCAAGGATAGTGTTAGGGTTAGGGTTAGGGTTAGCATCAGCCCTAGGATAGTGTTAGGGTTAGGGTTAGCATCAACCATAGGATAGTGTTTGGGTTAGGGTTAGGGTTAGCATCAGCCCTAGGATAGTGTTAGGGTTAGGGTTAGCCTCAGCCCTAGGAGAGTGTTAGGGTTAGGGATAGGGTTAGCATCAGGCCTAGGATAGTGTTAGGGTTAGGGTTAGCATCAGCCCTAGGATAGTGTGAGGGTTAGGGTTAGGGTTATCATCAGGCCTAGGATAGTGTTAGGGTTAGGGTTAGCATCAGCCCTAGGATAGTGTTAGATTTAGGGTTAGGGTTAGCATCAGCCCTAGGATAGTGTTAAGGTTAGGGTTATGGTTATCATCAGGCCTAGTATTGTGTGAGGTCTAGGGTTAGCATCAGACTTAGGATAGTGTTAGGGTTAGGGTTAGGGTTAGCATCAGCCCTAGGATAGTGTTAGGGTTAGGGTTCGCATCAGCCCAAGGATAGTGTTAGGGTTAGGGTTAGCATCAGCCCTAGGATAGTGTTAGGGTTAGGGTTAGGGTTAGCATCAGCCCTAGGATAGTGTTAGTGTTAGGGTTAGCATCAGCCCTAGGATAGTGTTAGGGTTAGGGTTAGGGTTAGCATCAGCCCTAGGATAGTGTTAGGGTTAGGGTTAGCATCAGCCCTATGTTAGTGTTA
Source organism: Lemur catta (assembly GCF_020740605.2). Classification (NCBI taxonomy): domain Eukaryota; kingdom Metazoa; phylum Chordata; class Mammalia; order Primates; family Lemuridae; genus Lemur; species Lemur catta. The sequence continues at coordinate 1,763,602 of NW_025423857.1, read as the reverse complement.
GTGTTAGGGTTAGGGTTAGCATAAGCCCTAGGATAGTGTTAGGGTTAGGGTTAGGGTTAGCATCAGTTCAAGGATAGTGTTAGGGTTAGCGTTAGGGTAGCATCAGCCCTAGGATAGTGTTAGGGTTAGGGTTAGGGTTAGCATCAGCCCTAGGATATTGTTAGGGTTAGGGTTAGCATCAGCCCTAGGATAGTGTTAGGGTTAGGGTTAGGGTTATCATCAGGCCTAGGATAGTGTTAGGGTTAGGGTTAGCATCAGCCCTAGGATAGTGTTAGGGTTAGGGTTAGGGTTAGCATCAGCCCTAGGATAGTGTTAGGGTTAGGGTTAGCATCCGCCCTAGGATAGTGTTAGGGTTAGGGTTAGGGTTAGCATCCGCCCTAGGATAGTGTGAGGGTTAGCGTTAGGGTTAGCATCTGCCCTAGGATAGTGTTAGGGTTAGGGTTAGGGTTAGCATCAGCCCAAGGATAGTGTTAGGGTTAGGGTTAGCATCAGCCCTAGGTTAGTGTTAGGGTTAGGGTTAGGGTTAGCATCAGGCCCATGATAGTGTTACGGTTAGGGTTAGCATCAGCCCAAGGATAGTGTTAGGGTTAGGGTTAGGGTTAGCATCAGCCCTAGGATAGTGTTAGGGTTAGGGTTAGCATCAGCCCTAGGATAGTGTTAGGGTTAGGGTTAGGGTTAGCATCAGCCCAAGGATAGTGTTAGGGTTAGGGTTAGCATCAGCCCTAGGATAGTGTTAGGGTTAGGGTTAGGGTTAGCATCAGCCCTAGGATAGTGTTAGTGTTAGGGTTAGCATCCGCCCTAGGATAGTGTTTGGGTTAGGGTTAGGGTTAGCATCAGCCCTAGGGTAGTGTTAGGGTTAGGGTTAGCATCAGCCCTAGGATAGTGTTAGGGTTAGGGTTAGGGTTAGCATCAGCCCTAGGATAGTGTTAGGGTTAGGGTTAGCATCAGCCCTATGTTAGTGTTAGTGTTAGGGTTAGGGTTAGCATCAGCCCTAGGATAGTGTTAGGGTTAGGGTTAGGGTTAGCATCAGTTCAAGGATAGTGTTAGGGTTAGCGTTAGGGTAGCATCAGCCCTAGGATAGTGTTAGGGTTAGGGTTAGGGTTAGCATCAGCCCTAGGATATTGTTAGGGTTAGGGTTAGCATCAGCCCTAGGATAGTGTTAGGGTTAGGGTTAGGGTTATCATCAGGCCTAGGATAGTGTTAGGGTTAGGGTTAGCATCAGCCCTAGGATAGTGTTAGGGTTAGGGTTAGGGTTAGCATCAGCCCCAGGATAGTGTTAGGGTTAGGGTTAGCATCAGCCCTAGGATAGTGTTAGGGTTAGGGTTAGGGTTAGCATCAGCCCTAGGATAGTGTTAGGGTTAGGGTTAGCCTCAGCCCTAAGATAGTGTTAGAGTTAGGGTTAGGGTTAGCATCAGCCCTAGGATAATGTTAGGGTTAGGGTTAGGGTTAGCATCAGCCCTAGGATAGTGTTAGTGTTAGGGTTAGCATCAGCCCTAGGATAGTGTTAGCGTTAGGGTTAACATAAACCCTAGGATAGTGTTAGGGTTAGGGTTAGGGTTATCATCAGGTCTAGGATAGTGTTAGGGTTAGGGTTAGGGTTATCATCAGGTCTAGGATAGTGTTAGGGTTAGGGTTAGGGTTAGCATCAGCCCTAGGATAGTGTTAGGGTTAGGGTTAGCATCAGCCCTAGGATAGTGTTAGGGTTAGGGTTAGGGTTAGCATCAGCCCTAGGATAGTGTTAGGGTTAGGGTTAGCATCAGCCCTATGTTAGTGTTAGTGTTAGGGTTAGGGTTAGCATCAGCCCTAGGATAGTGTTAGGGTTAGGGTTAGGGTTAGCATCAGCCCTAGGATAGTGTTAGGGTTAGGGTTAGCATCAGCCCTAGAATAGTGTTAGGGTTAGGGTTAGGGTTATCATCAGGCCTAGGATAGTGTTAGGGTTAGGGTTAGCATCAGCCCTAGGATAGTGTTAGGGTTAGGGTTAGGGTTAGCATGAGCCCTAGGATAGTGTTAGGGTTAGGGTTAGCATCAGCCCTAGGATAGTGTTACGGTTAGGGTTAGGGTTAGCATCAGCCCTAGGATAGTGTTAGGGTTAGGGTTAGCATCAGCCCTAGGATAGTGTTAGGGTTAGGGTTGGGGTTAGCATCAGCCGTAGGATTTTGTTAGGGTTAGGGTTAGCCTCAGCCCTAAGATAGTGTTAGAGTTAGGGTTAGGGTTAGCATCAGCCCTAGGATAATGTTAGGGTTAGGGTTAGGGTTAGCATCAGCCCTAGGATAGTGTTAGTGTTAGGGTTAGCATCAGCCCTAGGATAGTGTTAGGGTTAGGGTTAGGGTTAGCATCCGCCCTAGGATAGTGTTAGGGTTAGGGTTAGGGTTAGCATCAGCCCTAGGATAGTGTTAGGGTTAGGGTTAACATAAACCCTAGGATAGTGTTAGGGTTAGGGTTAGGGTTATCATCAGGCCTAGGATAGTGTTAGGGTTAGGATTAGGGTTAGCATCAGTTCAAGGATAGTGTTAGGGTTAGCGTTAGGGTTAGCATCTGCCCTAGGATAGTGTTAGGGTTAGGGTTAGCATCAGCCCTAGGATAGTGTTAGGGTTAGAGTTAGGGTTAGCATCAGGCCCCGGATAGTGTTAGGGTTAGGGTTAGCATCAGCCCAAGGATAGTGTTAGGGTTAGGGTTAGGGTTAGCATCTGCCGTAGGATATTGTTAGGGTTAGGGTTAGGGTTAGCATCAGCCCAAGGATTGTGTTAGGGTTAGGGTTAGCATCAGCCTTAGGATAGTGTTAGGGTTAGGGTTAGGGTTAGCATCAGGCCCAGGATAGTGTTAGGGTTAGGGTTAGCATCAGCCCTAGGATAGTGTGAGGGTTAGGGTTAGGGTTATCATCAGGCCTAGGATAGTGTTAGGGTTAGGGTTAGCATCAGCTCTAGGATAGTGTTAGGTTAGGGTTAGGGTTAGCATCAGCCCTAGGATAGTGTTAAGGTTAGGGTTATGGTTATCATCAGGCCTAGTATTGTGTGAGGTCTAGGGTTAGCATCAGACTTAGGATAGTGTTAGGGTTAGGGTTAGGGTTAGCATCAGCCCTAGGATAGTGTTAGGGTTAGGGTTCGCATCAGCCCTAGGATAGTGTTAGGGTTAGGGTTAGGGTTATCATCAGGCCTAGGATAGTGTTAGGGTTAGGGTTAGCATCAGCCCTAGGATAATGTTAGGGTTAGGGTTAGGGTTAGCATCAGCCCTAGGATAGTGTTAGGGTTAGGGTTAGCATCAGCCCTAGGATAGTGTTAGGGTTAGGGTTAGGGTTAGCATCAGGCCTAGGATAGTGTTAGGGTTAGGGTTAGCATCAGCCCTAGGATAGTGTTAGGGTTAGTGTTAGGGTTAGCAACAGCCCTTGGAGAGTGTTAGGGTTAGGGTTAGGGTTAGCATCAGCCCTAGGATAGTGTTAGTGTTAGGGTTAGCATCAGCCCTAGGATAGTGTTAGGGTTAGGGTTAGCATCAGCCCTAGGATAGTGTTAGGGTTAGGGTTAGGGTTAGCATCAGGCCTAGGATAGTGTTAGTGTTAGGGTTAGCATCAGCCCTAGGATAGTGTTAGGGTTAGGGTTAGGGTTAGCATTCGCCCTAGGATAATGTTAGGGTTAGGGTTAGGGTTAATATCAGCCCTAGGATAGTGTTAGTGTTAGGGTTAGCATCAGCCCTAGGATAGTGTTAGGGTTAGGGTTAGGGTTAGCATCCGCCCTAGGATAGTGTTAGGGTTAGGGTTAGGGTTAGCATCAGCCCTAGGACAGTGTTAGTGTTAGGGTTAACATAAATCCTAGGATAGTGTTAGGGTTAGGGTTAGGGTTATCATCAGGCCTAGGATAGTGTTAGGGTAAGGGTTAGGGTTAGCATCAGTTCAAGGATAGTGTTAGCGTTAGCGTTAGGGTTAGCATCTGCCCTAGGATAGTGTTAGGGTTAGGGTTAGGGTTAGCATCAGCCCAAGGATAGTGTTAGGGTTAGGGTTAGCATCAGCCCTAGGATAGTGTTAGGGTTAGGGTTAGGGTTAGCATCAGGCCCAGGATAGTGTTAGGGTTAGGGTTAGCATCAGCCCAAGGATAGTGTTAGGGTTAGGGTTAGGGTTAGCATAAGCCCTAGGATAGTGTTAGGGTTAGGGTTAGCATCAACCCTAGGATAGTGTTTGGGTTAGGGTTAGGGTTAGCATCAGCCCTAGGATAGTGTTAGGGTTAGGGTTAGCCTCAGCCCTAGGAGAGTGTTAGGGTTAGGGATAGGGTTAGCATCAGGCCTAGGATAGTGTTAGGGTAAGGGTTAGCATCAGCCCTAGGATAGTGTCAGGGTTAGGGTTAGGGTTATCATCAGGCCTAGGATAGTGTTAGGGTTAGGGTTAGCATCAGCCCTAGGATAGTGTTAGGGTTAGGGTTAGGGTTAGCATCAGCCCTAGGATAGTGTTAAGGTTAGGGTTAGGGTTATCATAAGGCCTAGGATAGTGTGAGGGCTAGGGTTAGCATCAGACTTAGGATAGTGTTAGGGTTAGGGTTAGGGTTAGCATCAGCCCTAGGATAGTGTTAGGGTTAGGGTTAGCATCAGCCCTAGGATAGTGTTAGGGTTAGGGTTAGGGTTAGCATCAGCCCTAGGATAGTGTTAGGGTTAGGGTTAGCATCAGCCCTTGGATAGTGTTAGGGTTAGGGTTAGAGTTAGCATCAGCCCTAGGATAGTGTTAGGGTTAGGGTTAGCATCAACCGTAGGATAGAGTTAGGGTTAGGGTTAGGGTTAGCATCAGGCCTAGGATAGTGTTATGGTTAGGGTTAGCATCAGCCCTAGGATAGTGTTAGGGTTAGGGTTCGGGTTAGCATCAGCCGTAGGATAGTGTTAGGGTTAGGGTTAGCCTCAGCCCTAAGATAGTGTTAGAGTTAGGGTTAGGGTTAGCATCAGCCCTAGGATAGTGTTAGGGTTAGGGTTAGGGTTAGCATCAGCCCTTGGAGAGTGTTAGGGTTAGGTTTAGGGTTAGCATCAGCCCTAGGATAGTGTTAGTGTTAGGGTTAGCATCAGCCCTAGGATAGTGTTAGGGTTAGGGTTAGCATCAGCCCTAGGATAGTGTAAGGGTTAGGGTTAGGGTTAGCATCAGGCCTAGGATAGTGTTAGTGTTAGGGTTAGCATCAGCCCTAGGATAGTGTTAGGGTTAGGGTTAGGGTTAGCATCCGCCCTAGGATAATGTTAGGTTTAGGGTTAGGGTTACCATCAGCCCTAGGATAGTGTTAGTGTTAGGGTTAGCATCAGCCCTAGGATAGTGTTAGGGATAGGGTTAGGGCTAGCATCCGCCCTAGGATAGTGTTAGGGTTAGGGTTAGGGTTAGCATCAGCCCTAGGATAGTGTTAGGGTTAGGGTTAACATAAACCCTAGGATAGTGTTAGGGTTAGGTTTAGGGTTCGCATCAGTTCAAGGATAGTGTTAGGGTTAGCGTTAGGGTTAGCATCTGCCCTAGGATAGTGTTAGGGTTAGGGTTAAGGTTAGCATCAGCCCAAGCATAGTGTTAGGGTAAGGGTTAGCATCAGCCCTAGGATAGTGTTAGGCTTAGGGTTAGGGTTAGCATCAGGCCCAGGATAGTGTTAGGGTTAGGGTTAGCATCAGCCCAAGGATAGTGTTAGGGTTAGGGTTAGGGTTAGCATCAGCCCTAGGATAGTGTTAGGGTTAGGGTAAACATCAACCCTAGGATAGTGTTTGGGTTAGGGTTAGGGTTAGCATCAGCCCTAGGATAGTGTTAGGGTTAGGGTTAGGGTTAGCATCAGCCCTATGATAGTGTTAGTGTTAGGGTTAGCATCAGCCCTAGGATAGTGTTAGAGTTAGGGTTAGGGTTAGCATCAGCCCTAGGATAGTGTTAGGGTTAGGGTTGGGGTTAGCATCAGCCGTAGGATTTTGTTAGGGTTAGGGTTAGCCTCAGCCCTAAGATAGTGTTAGAGTTAGGGTTAGGGTTAGCATCAGCCCTAGGATAATGTTAGGGTTAGGGTTAGGGTTAGCATCAGCCCTAGGATAGTGTTAGTGTTAGGGTTAGCATCAGCCCTAGGATAGTGTTAGGGTTAGGGTTAGGGTTAGCATCCGCCCTAGGATAGTGTTAGGGTTAGGGTTAGGGTTAGCATCAGCCCTAGGATAGTGTTAGGGTTAGGGTTAACATAAACCCTAGGATAGTGTTAGGGTTAGGGTTAGGGTTATCATCAGGCCTAGGATAGTGTTAGGGTTAGGGTTAGGGTTAGCATCAGTTCAAGGATAGTGTTAGGGTTAGCGTTAGGGTTAGCATCTGCCCTAGGATAGTGTTAGGGTTAGGGTTAGCATCAGCCCTAGGATAGTGTTAGGGTTAGAGTTAGGGTTAGCATCAGGCCCCGGATAGTGTTAGGGTTAGGGTTAGCATCAGCCCAAGGATAGTGTTAGGGTTAGGGTTAGGGTTAGCATCTGCCGTAGGATATTGTTAGGGTTAGGGTTAGGGTTAGCATCAGCCCAAGGATTGTGTTAGGGTTAGGGTTAGCATCAGCCTTAGGATAGTGTTAGGGTTAGGGTTAGGGTTAGCATCAGGCCCAGGATAGTGTTAGGGTTAGGGTTAGCATCAGCCCTAGGATAGTGTGAGGGTTAGGGTTAGGGTTATCATCAGGCCTAGGATAGTGTTAGGGTTAGGGTTAGCATCAGCTCTAGGATAGTGTTAGGTTAGGGTTAGGGTTAGCATCAGCCCTAGGATAGTGTTAAGGTTAGGGTTATGGTTATCATCAGGCCTAGTATTGTGTGAGGTCTAGGGTTAGCATCAGACTTAGGATAGTGTTAGGGTTAGGGTTAGGGTTAGCATCAGCCCTAGGATAGTGTTAGGGTTAGGGTTCGCATCAGCCCTAGGATAGTGTTAGGGTTAGGGTTAGGGTTATCATCAGGCCTAGGATAGTGTTAGGGTTAGGGTTAGCATCAGCCCTAGGATAATGTTAGGGTTAGGGTTAGGGTTAGCATCAGCCCTAGGATAGTGTTAGGGTTAGGGTTAGCATCAGCCCTAGGATAGTGTTAGGGTTAGGGTTAGGGTTAGCATCAGGCCTAGGATAGTGTTAGGGTTAGGGTTAGCATCAGCCCTAGGATAGTGTTAGGGTTAGTGTTAGGGTTAGCAACAGCCCTTGGAGAGTGTTAGGGTTAGGGTTAGGGTTAGCATCAGCCCTAGGATAGTGTTAGTGTTAGGGTTAGCATCAGCCCTAGGATAGTGTTAGGGTTAGGGTTAGCATCAGCCCTAGGATAGTGTTAGGGTTAGGGTTAGGGTTAGCATCAGGCCTAGGATAGTGTTAGTGTTAGGGTTAGCATCAGCCCTAGGATAGTGTTAGGGTTAGGGTTAGGGTTAGCATTCGCCCTAGGATAATGTTAGGGTTAGGGTTAGGGTTAATATCAGCCCTAGGATAGTGTTAGTGTTAGGGTTAGCATCAGCCCTAGGATAGTGTTAGGGTTAGGGTTAGGGTTAGCATCCGCCCTAGGATAGTGTTAGGGTTAGGGTTAGGGTTAGCATCAGCCCTAGGACAGTGTTAGTGTTAGGGTTAACATAAATCCTAGGATAGTGTTAGGGTTAGGGTTAGGGTTATCATCAGGCCTAGGATAGTGTTAGGGTAAGGGTTAGGGTTAGCATCAGTTCAAGGATAGTGTTAGCGTTAGCGTTAGGGTTAGCATCTGCCCTAGGATAGTGTTAGGGTTAGGGTTAGGGTTAGCATCAGCCCAAGGATAGTGTTAGGGTTAGGGTTAGCATCAGCCCTAGGATAGTGTTAGGGTTAGGGTTAGGGTTAGCATCAGGCCCAGGATAGTGTTAGGGTTAGGGTTAGCATCAGCCCAAGGATAGTGTTAGGGTTAGGGTTAGGGTTAGCATAAGCCCTAGGATAGTGTTAGGGTTAGGGTTAGCATCAACCCTAGGATAGTGTTTGGGTTAGGGTTAGGGTTAGCATCAGCCCTAGGATAGTGTTAGGGTTAGGGTTAGCCTCAGCCCTAGGAGAGTGTTAGGGTTAGGGATAGGGTTAGCATCAGGCCTAGGATAGTGTTAGGGTAAGGGTTAGCATCAGCCCTAGGATAGTGTCAGGGTTAGGGTTAGGGTTATCATCAGGCCTAGGATAGTGTTAGGGTTAGGGTTAGCATCAGCCCTAGGATAGTGTTAGGGTTAGGGTTAGGGTTAGCATCAGCCCTAGGATAGTGTTAAGGTTAGGGTTAGGGTTATCATAAGGCCTAGGATAGTGTGAGGGCTAGGGTTAGCATCAGACTTAGGATAGTGTTAGGGTTAGGGTTAGGGTTAGCATCAGCCCTAGGATAGTGTTAGGGTTAGGGTTAGCATCAGCCCTAGGATAGTGTTAGGGTTAGGGTTAGGGTTAGCATCAGCCCTAGGATAGTGTTAGGGTTAGGGTTAGCATCAGCCCTTGGATAGTGTTAGGGTTAGGGTTAGAGTTAGCATCAGCCCTAGGATAGTGTTAGGGTTAGGGTTAGCATCAACCGTAGGATAGAGTTAGGGTTAGGGTTAGGGTTAGCATCAGGCCTAGGATAGTGTTATGGTTAGGGTTAGCATCAGCCCTAGGATAGTGTTAGGGTTAGGGTTCGGGTTAGCATCAGCCGTAGGATAGTGTTAGGGTTAGGGTTAGCCTCAGCCCTAAGATAGTGTTAGAGTTAGGGTTAGGGTTAGCATCAGCCCTAGGATAGTGTTAGGGTTAGGGTTAGGGTTAGCATCAGCCCTTGGAGAGTGTTAGGGTTAGGTTTAGGGTTAGCATCAGCCCTAGGATAGTGTTAGTGTTAGGGTTAGCATCTGCCCTAGGATAGTGTTAGGGTTAGGGTTAAGGTTAGCATCAGCCCAAGGATAGTGTTAGGGTAAGGGTTAGCATCAGCCCTAGGATAGTGTTAGGCTTAGGGTTAGGGTTAGCATCAGGCCCAGGATAGTGTTAGGGTTAGGGTTAGCATCAGCCCAAGGATAGTGTTAGGGTTAGGGTTAGGGTTAGCATCAGCCCTAGGATAGTGTTAGGGTTAGGGTAAACATCAACCCTAGGATAGTGTTTGGGTTAGGGTTAGGGTTAGCATCAGCCCTAGGATAGTGTTAGGGTTAGGGTTAGGGTTAGCATCAGCCCTATGATAGTGTTAGTGTTAGGGTTAGCATCAGCCCTAGGATAGTGTTAGAGTTAGGGTTAGGGTTAGCATCAGCCCTAGGATAGTGCTAGGGTTAGGGTTAGCAGCAGCCCTGGGATAGTGTTAGGGATAGGGTTAGGGCTAGCATCCGCCCTAGGATAGTGTTAGGGTTAGGGTTAGGGTTAGCATCAGCCCTAGGATAGTGTTAGTGTTAGGGTTAGCATCAGCCCTAGGATAGTGTTAGCGTTAGGGTTAACATAAACCCTAGGATAGTGTTAGGGTTAGGGTTAGGGTTATCATCAGGCCTAGGATAGTGTTAGGGTTAGGGTTAGGGTTAGCATCAGCCCTAGGATAGTGTTAGGGTTAGGGTTAGCATCAGCCCTAGGATAGTGTTAGGGTTAGGGTTAGGGTTAGCATCAGCCCTAGGATAGTGTTAGGGTTAGGGTTAGCATCAGCCCTATGTTAGTGTTAGTGTTAGGGTTAGGGTTAGCATCAGCCCTAGGATAGTGTTAGGGTTAGGGTTAGGGTTAGCATCAGCCCTAGGATAGTGTTAGGGTTAGGGTTAGCATCAGCCCTAGAATAGTGTTAGGGTTAGGGTTAGGGTTATCATCAGGCCTAGGATAGTGTTAGGGTTAGGGTTAGCATCAGCCCTAGGATAGTGTTAGGGTTAGGGTTAGGGTTAGCATCAGCCCTAGGATAGTGTTAGGGTTTTGGTTAGCATCAGCCCTAGGATAGTGTTACGGTTAGGGTTAGGGTTAGCATCAGCCCTAGGATAGTGTTAGGGTTAGGGTTAGCATCAGCCCTAGGATAGTGTTAGGGTTAGGGTTGGGGTTAGCATCAGCCGTAGGATTTTGTTAGGGTTAGGGTTAGCCTCAGCCCTAAGATAGTGTTAGAGTTAGGGTTAGGGTTAGCATCAGCCCTAGGATAATGTTAGGGTTAGGGTTAGGGTTAGCATCAGCCCTAGGATAGTGTTAGTGTTAGGGTTAGCATCAGCCCTAGGATAGTGTTAGGGTTAGGGTTAGGGTTAGCATCCGCCCTAGGATAGTGTTAGGGTTAGGGTTAGGGTTAGCATCAGCCCTAGGATAGTGTTAGGGTTAGGGTTAACATAAACCCTAGGATAGTGTTAGGGTTAGGGTTAGGGTTATCATCAGGCCTAGGATAGTGTTAGGGTTAGGGTTAGGGTTAGCATCAGTTCAAGGATAGTGTTAGGGTTAGCGTTAGGGTTAGCATCTGCCCTAGGATAGTGTTAGGGTTAGGGTTAGCATCAGCCCTAGGATAGTGTTAGGGTTAGAGTTAGGGTTAGCATCAGGCCCCGGATAGTGTTAGGGTTAGGGTTAGCATCAGCCCAAGGATAGTGTTAGGGTTAGGGTTAGGGTTAGCATCTGCCGTAGGATATTGTTAGGGTTAGGGTTAGGGTTAGCATCAGCCCAAGGATTGTGTTAGGGTTAGGGTTAGCATCAGCCTTAGGATAGTGTTAGGGTTAGGGTTAGGGTTAGCATCAGGCCCAGGATAGTGTTAGGGTTAGGGTTAGCATCAGCCCTAGGATAGTGTGAGGGTTAGGGTTAGGGTTATCATCAGGCCTAGGATAGTGTTAGGGTTAGGGTTAGCATCAGCTCTAGGATAGTGTTAGGGTTAGGGTTAGGGTTAGCATCAGCCCTAGGATAGTGTTAAGGTTAGGGTTATGGTTATCATCAGGCCTAGTATTGTGTGAGGTCTAGGGTTAGCATCAGACTTAGGATAGTGTTAGGGTTAGGGTTAGGGTTAGCATCAGCCCTAGGATAGTGTTAGGGTTAGGGTTCGCATCAGCCCTAGGATAGTGTTAGGGTTAGGGTTAGGTTTATCATCAGGCCTAGGATAGTGTTAGGGTTAGGGTTAGCATCAGCCCTAGGATAGTGTTAGGGTTAGGGTTAGGGTTAGCATCAGCCCTAGGATAGTGTTAGGGTTAGGGTTAGCATCAGCCCCAGGATAGTGTTAGGGTTAGGGTTAGGGTTAGCATCAGCCGTAGGATAGTGTTAGGGTTAGGGTTAGCCTCAGCCCTAAGATAGTGTTAGAGTTAGGGTTAGGGTTAGCATCAGCCCTAGGATAATGTTAGGGTTAGGGTTATGGTTACCATCAGCCCTAGGATAGTGTTAGTGTTAGGGTTAGCATCAGCCCTAGGATAGTGTTAGGGTTAGGGTTAGGGTTAGCATCCGCCCTAGGATAGTGTTAGGGTTAGGGTTAGGGTTAGCATCAGCCCTAGGATAGTGTTAGGGTTAGGGTTAACATAAACCCTAGGATAGTGTTAGGGTTAGGGTTAGGGTTATCATCAGGCCTAGGATAGTGTTAGGGTTAGGGTTAGGGTTAGCATCAGCCCTAGGATAGTGTTAGGGTTAGGGTTAGCATCAGCCCTAGGATAGTGTTAGGGTTAGGGTTAGGGTTAGCATCAGCCGTAGGATAGTGTTAGGGTTAGGGTTAGCCTCAGCCCTAAGATAGTGTTAGAGTTAGGGTTAGGGTTAGCATCCGCCCTAGGATAGTGTGAGGGTTAGCGTTAGGGTTAGCATCTGCCCTAGGATAGTGTTAGGGTAAGGGTTAGGGTTAGCATCAGCCCAAGGATAGTGTTAGGGTTAGGGTTAGCATCAGCCCTAGGATAGTGTTAGGGTTAGGGTTAGGGTTAGCATCAGGCCCATGATAGTGTTACGGTTAGGGTTAGCATCAGCCCAAGGATAGTGTTAGGGTTAGGGTTAGGGTTAGCATCAGCCCTAGGATAGTGTTAGGGTTAGGGTTAGCATCAGCCCTAGGATAGTGTTAGGGTTAGGGTTAGGGTTAGCATCAGCCCAAGGATAGTGTTAGGGTTAGGGTTAGCATCAGCCCTAGGATAGTGTTAGGGTTAGGGTTAGGGTTAGCATCAGCCCTAGGATAGTGTTAGTGTTAGGGTTAGCATCCGCCCTAGGATAGTGTTTGGGTTAGGGTTAGGGTTAGCATCAGCCCTAGGGTAGTGTTAGGGTTAGGTTTAGCATCAGCCCTAGGATAGTGTTAGGGTTAGGGTTAGGGTTAGCATCAGCCCTAGGATAGTGTTAGGGTTAGGGTTAGCATCAGCCCTATGTTAGTGTTAGTGTTAGGGTTAGGGTTAGCATAAGCCCTAGGATAGTGTTAGGGTTAGGGTTAGGGTTAGCATCAGTTCAAGGATAGTGTTAGGGTTAGCGTTAGGGTAGCATCAGCCCTAGGATAGTGTTAGGGTTAGGGTTAGGGTTAGCATCAGCCCTAGGATATTGTTAGGGTTAGGGTTAGCATCAGCCCTAGGATAGTGTTAGGGTTAGGGTTAGGGTTATCATCAGGCCTAGGATAGTGTTAGGGTTAGGGTTAGCATCAGCCCTAGGATAGTGTTAGGGTTAGGGTTAGGGTTAGCATCAGCCCTAGGATAGTGTTAGGGTTAGGGTTAGCATCCGCCCTAGGATAGTGTGAGGGTTAGCGTTAGGGTTAGCATCTGCCCTAGGATAGTGTTAGGGTTAGGGTTAGGGTTAGCATCAGCCCAAGGATAGTGTTAGGGTTAGGGTTAGCATCAGCCCTAGGATAGTGTTAGGGTTAGGGTTAGGGTTAGCATCAGGCCCATGATAGTGTTACGGTTAGGGTTAGCATCAGCCCAAGGATAGTGTTAGGGTTAGGGTTAGGGTTAGCATCAGCCCTAGGATAGTGTTAGGGTTAGGGTTAGCATCAGCCCTAGGATAGTGTTAGGGTTAGGGTTAGGGTTAGCATCAGCCCAAGGATAGTGTTAGGGTTAGGGTTAGCATCAGCCCTAGGATAGTGTTAGGGTTAGGGTTAGGGTTAGCATCAGCCCTAGGATAGTGTTAGTGTTAGGGTTAGCATCCGCCCTAGGATAGTGTTTGGGTTAGGGTTAGGGTTAGCATCAGCCCTAGGGTAGTGTTAGGGTTAGGGTTAGCATCAGCCCTAGGATAGTGTTAGGGTTAGGGTTAGGGTTAGCATCAGCTCTAGAATAGTGTTAGGGTTAGGGTTAGCATCAGCCCTATGTTAGTGTTAGTGTTAGGGTTAGGGTTAGCATCAGCCCTAGGATAGTGTTAGGGTTAGGGTTAGGGTTAGCATCAGCCCTAGGATAGTGTTAGGGTTAGGGTTAGCATCAGCCCTAGGATAGTGTTAGGGTTAGGGTTAGGGTTAGCATCAGCCGTAGGATAGTGTTAGGGTTAGGGTTAGCCTCAGCCCTAAGATAGTGTTAGAGTTAGGGTTAGGGTTAGCATCCGCCCTAGGATAGTGTGAGGGTTAGCGTTAGGGTTAGCATCTGCCCTAGGATAGTGTTAGGGTAAGGGTTAGGGTTAGCATCAGCCCAAGGATAGTGTTAGGGTTAGGGTTAGCATCAGCCCTAGGATAGTGTTAGGGTTAGGGTTAGGGTTAGCATCAGGCCCATGATAGTGTTACGGTTAGGGTTAGCATCAGCCCAAGGATAGTGTTAGGGTTAGGGTTAGGGTTAGCATCAGCCCTAGGATAGTGTTAGGGTTAGGGTTAGCATCAGCCCTAGGATAGTGTTAGGGTTAGGGTTAGGGTTAGCATCAGCCCAAGGATAGTGTTAGGGTTAGGGTTAGCATCATCCCTAGGATAGTGTTAGGGTTAGGGTTAGGGTTAGCATCAGCCCTAGGATAGTGTTAGTGTTAGGGTTAGTATCCGCCCTAGGATAGTGTTTGGGTTAGGGTTAGGGTTAGCATCAGCCCTAGGGTAGTGTTAGGGTTAGGGTTAGCATCAGCCCTAGGATAGTGTTAGGGTTAGGGTTAGGGTTAGCATCAGCCCTAGGATAGTGTTAGGGTTAGGGTTAGCATCAGCCCTATGTTAGTGTTAGTGTTAGGGTTAGGGTTAGCATAAGCCCTAGGATAGTGTTAGGGTTAGGGTTAGGGTTAGCATCAGTTCAAGGATAGTGTTAGGGTTAGCGTTAGGGTAGCATCAGCCCTAGGATAGTGTTAGGGTTAGGGTTAGGGTTAGCATCAGCCCTAGGATATTGTTAGGGTTAGGGTTAGCATCAGCCCTAGGATAGTGTTAGGGTTAGGGTTAGGGTTATCATCAGGCCTAGGATAGTGTTAGGGTTAGGGTTAGCATCAGCCCTAGGATAGTGTTAGGGTTAGGGTTAGGGTTAGCATCAGCCCTAGGATAGTGTTAGGGTTAGGGTTAGCATCCGCCCTAGGATAGTGTGAGGGTTAGCGTTAGGGTTAGCATCTGCCCTAGGATAGTGTTAGGGTTAGGGTTAGGGTTAGCATCAGCCCAAGGATAGTGTTAGGGTTAGGGTTAGCATCAGCCCTAGGATAGTGTTAGGGTTAGGGTTAGGGTTAGCATCAGGCCCATGATAGTGTTACGGTTAGGGTTAGCATCAGCCCAAGGATAGTGTTAGGGTTAGGGTTAGGGTTAGCATCAGCCCTAGGATAGTGTTAGGGTTAGGGTTAGCATCAGCCCTAGGATAGTGTTAGGGTTAGGGTTAGGGTTAGCATCAGCCCAAGGATATTGTTAGGGTTAGGGTTAGCATCAGCCCTAGGATAGTGTTAGGGTTAGGGTTAGGGTTAGCATCAGCCCTAGGATAGTGTTAGTGTTAGGGTTAGCATCCGCCCTAGGATAGTGTTTGGGTTAGGGTTAGGGTTAGCATCAGCCCTAGGGTAGTGTTAGGGTTAGGGTTAGCATCAGCCCTAGGATAGTGTTAGGGTTAGGGTTAGGGTTAGCATCAGCTCTAGAATAGTGTTAGGGTTAGGGTTAGCATCAGCCCTATGTTAGTGTTAGTGTTAGGGTTAGGGTTAGCATCAGCCCTAGGATAGTGTTAGGGTTAGGGTTAGGGTTAGCATCAGTTCAAGGATAGTGTTAGGGTTAGCGTTAGGGTAGCATCAGCCCTAGGATAGTGTTAGGGTTAGGGTTAGGGTTAGCATCAGCCCTAGGATATTGTTAGGGTTAGGGTTAGCATCAGCCCTAGGATAGTGTTAGGGTTAGGGTTAGGGTTATCATCAGGCCTAGGATAGTGTTAGGGTTAGGGTTAGCATCTGCCCTAGAATAGTGTTAGGGTTAGGGTTAGGGTTAGCATCAGCCCTAGGATAGTGTTAGGGTTAGGGTTAGCATCAGCCCTAGGATAGTGTTAGGGTTAGGGTTAGGGTTAGCATCAGCCCTAGGATAGTGTTAGGGTTAGGGTTAGCCTCAGCCCTAAGATAGTGTTAGAGTTAGGGTTAGGGTTAGCATCAGCCCTAGGATAATGTTAGGGTTAGGGTTAGGGTTAGCATCAGCCCTAGGATAGTGTTAGTGTTAGGGTTAGCATCAGCCCTAGGATAGTGTTAGGGTTAGGGTTAGGGTTAGCATCCGCCCTAGGATAGTGTTAGGGTTAGGGTTAGGGTTAGCATCAGCCCTAGGATAGTGTTAGGGTTAGGGTTAACATAAACCCTAGGATAGTGTTAGGGTTAGGGTTAGGGTTATCATCAGGCCTAGGATAGTGTTAGGGTTAGGGTTAGGGTTATCATCAGGCCTAGGATAGTGTTAGGGTTAGGGTTAGGGTTAGCATCAGCCCTAGGATAGTGTTAGGGTTAGGGTTAGCATCAGCCCTAGGATAGTGTTAGGGTTAGGGTTAGCATCAGCCCTATGTTAGTGTTAGTGTTAGGGTTAGGGTTAGCATCAGCCCTAGGATAGTGTTAGGGTTAGGGTTAGGGTTAGCATCAGCCCTAGGATAGTGTTAGGGTTAGGGTTAGCATCAGCCCTAGAATAGTGTTAGGGTTAGGGTTAGGGTTATCATCAGGCCTAGGATAGTGTTAGGGTTAGGGTTAGCATCAGCCCTAGGATAGTGTTAGGGTTAGGGTTAGGGTTTTCATCAGCCCTAGGATAGTGTTAGGGTTAGGGTTAGCATCAGCCCTAGGATAGTGTTACGGTTAGGGTTAGGGTTAGCATCAGCCCTAGGATAGTGTTAGGGTTAGGGTTAGCATCAGCCCTAGGATAGTGTTAGGGTTAGGGTTGGGGTTAGCATCAGCCGTAGGATTTTGTTAGGGTTAGGGTTAGCCTCAGCCCTAAGATAGTGTTAGAGTTAGGGTTAGGGTTAGCATCAGCCCTAGGATAATGTTAGGGTTAGGGTTAGGGTTAGCATCAGCCCTAGGATAGTGTTAGTGTTAGGGTTAGCATCAGCCCTAGGATAGTGTTAGGGTTAGGGTTAGGGTTAGCATCCGCCCTAGGATAGTGTTAGGGTTAGGGTTAGGGTTAGCATCAGCCCTAGGATAGTGTTAGGGTTAGGGTTAACATAAACCCTAGGATAGTGTTAGGGTTAGGGTTAGGGTTATCATCAGGCCTAGGATAGTGTTAGGGTTAGGGTTAGTGTTAGCATCAGTTCAAGGATAGTGTTAGGGTTAGCGTTAGGGTTAGCATCTGCCCTAGGATAGTGTTAGGGTTAGGGTTAGCATCAGCCCTAGGATAGTGTTAGGGTTAGAGTTAGGGTTAGCATCAGGCCCCGGATAGTGTTAGGGTTAGGGTTAGCATCAGCCCAAGGATAGTGTTAGGGTTAGGGTTAGGGTTAGCATCTGCCGTAGGATATTGTTAGGGTTAGGGTTAGGGTTAGCATCAGCCCAAGGATTGTGTTAGGGTTAGGGTTAGCATCAGCCTTAGGATAGTGTTAGGGTTAGGGTTAGGGTTAGCATCAGGCCCAGGATAGTGTTAGGGTTAGGGTTAGCATCAGCCCAAGGATAGTGATAGGGTTAGGGTTAGGGTTAGCATCAGCCCTAGGATAGTGTTAGGGTTAGGGTTAGCATCAACCATAGGATAGTGTTTGGGTTAGGGTTAGGGTTAGCATCAGCCCTAGGATAGTGTTAGGGTTAGGGTTAGCCTCAGCCCTAGGAGAGTGTTAGGGTTAGGGATAGGGTTAGCATCAGGCCTAGGATAGTGTTAGGGTTAGGGTTAGCATCAGCCCTAGGATAGTGTGAGGGTTAGGGTTAGGGTTATCATCAGGCCTAGGATAGTGTTAGGGTTAGGGTTAGCATCAGCTCTAGGATAGTGTTAGGGTTAGGGTTAGGGTTAGCATCAGCCCTAGGATAGTGTTAAGGTTAGGGTTATGGTTATCATCAGGCCTAGTATTGTGTGAGATCTAGGGTTAGCATCAGACTTAGGATAGTGTTAGGGTTAGGGTTAGGGTTAGCATCAGCCCTAGGATAGTGTTAGGGTTAGGGTTCGCATCAGCCCAAGGATAGTGTTAGGGTTAGGGTTAGCATCAGCCCTAGGATAGTGTTAGGGTTAGGGTTAGGGTTAGCATCAGCCCTAGGATAGTGTTAGTGTTAGGGTTAGCATCCGCCCTAGGATAGTGTTTGGGTTAGGGTTAGGGTTAGCATCAGCCCTAGGGTAGTGTTAGGGTTAGGGTTAGCATCAGCCCTAGGATAGTGTTAGGGTTAGGGTTAGGGTTAGCATCAGCCCTAGGATAGTGTTAGGGTTAGGGTTAGCATCAGCCCTATGTTAGTGTTAGTGTTAGGGTTAGGGTTAGCATAAGCCCTAGGATAGTGTTAGGGTTAGGGTTAGGGTTAGCATCAGTTCAAGGATAGTGTTAGGGTTAGCGTTAGGGTAGCATCAGCCCTAGGATAGTGTTAGGGTTAGGGTTAGGGTTAGCATCAGCCCTAGGATATTGTTAGGGTTAGGGTTAGCATCAGCCCTAGGATAGTGTTAGGGTTAGGGTTAGGGTTATCATCAGGCCTAGGATAGTGTTAGGGTTAGGGTTAGCATCAGCCCTAGGATAGTGTTAGGGTTAGGGTTAGGGTTAGCATCAGCCCTAGGATAGTGTTAGGGTTAGGGTTAGCATCCGCCCTAGGATAGTGTTAGGGTTAGGGTTAGGGTTAGCATCCGCCCTAGGATAGTGTGAGGGTTAGCGTTAGGGTTAGCATCTGCCCTAGGATAGTGTTAGGGTTAGGGTTAGGGTTAGCATCAGCCCAAGGATAGTGTTAGGGTTAGGGTTAGCATCAGCCCTAGGTTAGTGTTAGGGTTAGGGTTAGGGTTAGCATCAGGCCCATGATAGTGTTACGGTTAGGGTTAGCATCAGCCCAAGGATAGTGTTAGGGTTAGGGTTAGGGTTAGCATCAGCCCTAGGATAGTGTTAGGGTTAGGGTTAGCATCAGCCCTGGGATAGTGTTAGGGTTAGGGTTAGGGTTAGCATCAGCCCAAGGATAGTGTTAGGGTTAGGGTTAGCATCAGCCCTAGGATAGTGTTAGGGTTAGGGTTAGGGTTAGCATCAGCCCTAGGATAGTGTTAGTGTTAGGGTTAGCATCCGCCCTAGGATAGTGTTTGGGTTAGGGTTAGGGTTAGCATCAGCCCTAGGGTAGTGTTAGGGTTAGGGTTAGCATCAGCCCTAGGATAGTGTTAGGGTTAGGGTTAGGGTTAGCATCAGCCCTAGGATAGTGTTAGGGTTAGGGTTAGCATCAGCCCTATGTTAGTGTTAGTGTTAGGGTTAGGGTTAGCATCAGCCCTAGGATAGTGTTAGGGTTAGGGTTAGGGTTAGCATCAGTTCAAGGATAGTGTTAGGGTTAGCGTTAGGGTAGCATCAGCCCTAGGATAGTGTTAGGGTTAGGGTTAGGGTTAGCATCAGCCCTAGGATATTGTTAGGGTTAGGGTTAGCATCAGCCCTAGGATAGTGTTAGGGTTAGGGTTAGGGTTATCATCAGGCCTAGGATAGTGTTAGGGTTAGGGTTAGCATCAGCCCTAGGATAGTGTTAGGGTTAGGGTTAGGGTTAGCATCAGCCCTAGGATAGTGTTAGGGTTAGGGTTAGCATCAGCCCTAGGATAGTGTTAGGGTTAGGGTTAGGGTTAGCATCAGCCCTAGGATAGTGTTAGGGTTAGGGTTAGCCTCAGCCCTAAGATAGTGTTAGAGTTAGGGTTAGGGTTAGCATCAGCCCTAGGATAATGTTAGGGTTAGGGTTAGGGTTAGCATCAGCCCTAGGATAGTGTTAGTGTTAGGGTTAGCATCAGCCCTAGGATAGTGTTAGCGTTAGGGTTAACATAAACCCTAGGATAGTGTTAGGGTTAGGGTTAGGGTTATCATCAGGCCTAGGATAGTGTTAGGGTTAGGGTTAGGGTTATCATCAGGCCTAGGATAGTGTTAGGGTTAGGGTTAGGGTTAGCATCAGCCCTAGGATAGTGTTAGGGTTAGGGTTAGCATCAGCCCTAGGATAGTGTTAGGGTTAGGGTTAGGGTTAGCATCAGCCCTAGGATAGTGTTAGGGTTAGGGTTAGCATCAGCCCTATGTTAGTGTTAGTGTTAGGGTTAGGGTTAGCATCAGCCCTAGGATAGTGTTAGGGTTAGGGTTAGGGTTAGCATCAGCCCTAGGATAGTGTTAGGGTTAGGGTTAGCATCAGCCCTAGAATAGTGTTCGGGTTAGGGTTAGGGTTATCATCAGGCCTAGGATAGTGTTAGGGTTAGGGTTAGCATCAGCCCTAGGATAGTGTTAGGGTTAGGGTTAGGGTTAGCATCAGCCCTAGGATAGTGTTAGGGTTAGGGTTAGCATCAGCCCTAGGATAGTGTTACGGTTAGGGTTAGGGTTAGCATCAGCCCTAGGATAGTGTTAGGGTTAGGGTTAGCATCAGCCCTAGGATAGTGTTAGGGTTAGGGTTGGGGTTAGCATCAGCCGTAGGATTTTGTTAGGGTTAGGGTTAGCCTCAGCCCTAAGATAGTGTTAGAGTTAGGGTTAGGGTTAGCATCAGCCCTAGGATAATGTTAGGGTTAGGGTTAGGGTTAGCATCAGCCCTAGGATAGTGTTAGTGTTAGGGTTAGCATCAGCCCTAGGATAGTGTTAGGGTTAGGGTTAGGGTTAGCATCCGCCTTAGGATAGTGTTAGGGTTAGGGTTAGGGTTAGCATCAGCCCTAGGATAGTGTTAGGGTTAGGGTTAACATAAACCCTAGGATAGTGTTAGGGTTAGGGTTAGGGTTATCATCAGGCCTAGGATAGTGTTAGGGTTAGGGTTAGGGTTAGCATCAGTTCAAGGATAGTGTTAGGGTTAGCGTTAGGGTTAGCATCTGCCCTAGGATAGTGTTAGGGTTAGGGTTAGCATCAGCCCTAGGATAGTGTTAGGGTTAGAGTTAGGGTTAGCATCAATCCCCGGATAGTGTTAGGGTTAGGGTTAGCATCAGCCCAAGGATAGTGTTAGGGTTAGGGTTAGGGTTAGCATCTGCCGTAGGATATTGTTAGGGTTAGGGTTAGGGTTAGCATCAGCCCAAGGATTGTGTTAGGGTTAGGGTTAGCATCAGCCTTAGGATAGTGTTAGGGTTAGGGTTAGGGTTAGCATCAGGCCCAGGATAGTGTTAGGGTTAGGGTTAGCATCAGCCCTAGGATAGTGTGAGGGTTAGGGTTAGGGTTATCATCAGGCCTAGGATAGTGTTAGGGTTAGGGTTAGCATCAGCTCTAGGATAGTGTTAGGGTTAGGGTTAGGGTTAGCATCAGCCCTAGGATAGTGTTAAGGTTAGGGTTATGGTTATCATCAGGCCTAGTATTGTGTGAGGTCTAGGGTTAGCATCAGACTTAGGATAGTGTTAGGGTTAGGGTTAGGGTTAGCATCAGCCGTAGGATAGTGTTAGGGTTAGGGTTCGCATCAGCCCTAGGATAGTGTTAGGGTTAGGGTTAGGGTTATCATCAGGCCTAGGATAGTGTTAGGGTTAGGGTTAGCATCAGCCCTAGGATAATGTTAGGGTTAGGGTTAGGGTTAGCATCACCCCTAGGATAGTGTTAGGGTTAGGGTTAGCATCAGCCCTAGGATAGTGTTAGGGTTAGGGTTAGGGTTAGCATCAGGCCTAGGATAGTGTTAGGGTTAGGGTTAGCATCAGCCCTAGGATAGTGTTAGGGTTAGTGTTAGGGTTAGCAACAGCCCTTGGAGAGTGTTAGGGTTAGGGTTAGGGTTAGCATCAGCCCTAGGATAGTGTTAGTGTTAGGGTTAGCATCAGCCCTAGGATAGTGTTAGGGTTAGGGTTAGCATCAGCCCTAGGATAGTGTTAGGGTTAGGGTTAGGGTTAGCATCAGGCCTAGGATAGTGTTAGTGTTAGGGTTAGCATCAGCCCTAGGATAGTGTTAGGGTTAGGGTTAGGGTTAGCATCCGCCCTAGGATAATGTTAGGGTTAGGGTTAGGGTTAATATCAGCCCTAGGATAGTGTTAGTGTTAGGGTTAGCATCAGCCCTAGGATAGTGTTAGGGTTAGGGTTAGGGTTAGCATCCGCCCTAGGATAGTGTTAGTGTTAGGGTTAGGGTTAGCATCAGCCCTAGGACAGTGTTAGTGTTAGGGTTAACATAAATCCTAGGATAGTGTTAGGGTTAGGGTTAGGGTTATCATCAGGCCTAGGATAGTGTTAGGGTAAGGGTTAGGGTTAGCATCAGTTCAAGGATAGTGTTAGCGTTAGCGTTAGGGTTAGCATCTGCCCTAGGATAGTGTTAGGGTTAGGGTTAGGGTTAGCATCAGCCCAAGGATAGTGTTAGGGTTAGGGTTAGCATCAGCCCTAGGATAGTGTTAGGGGTTAGGGTTAGGGTTAGCATCAGGCCCAGGATAGTGTTAGGGTTAGGGTTAGCATCAGCCCAAGGATAGTGTTAGGGTTAGGGTTAGGGTTAGCATAAGCCCCTAGGATAGTGTTAGGGTTAGGGTTAGCATCAACCCTAGGATAGTGTTTGGGTTAGGGTTAGGGTTAGCATCAGCCCTAAGATAGTGTTAGGGTTAGGGTTAGCCTCAGCCCTAGGAGAGTGTTAGGGTTAGGGATAGGGTTAGCATCAGGCCTAGGATAGTGTTAGGGTAAGGGTTAGCATCAGCCCTAGGATAGTGTCAGGGTTAGGGTTAGGGTTATCATCAGGCCTAGGATAGTGTTAGGGTTAGGGTTAGCATCAGCCCTAGGATAGTGTTAGGGTTAGGGTTAGGGTTAGCATCAGCCCTAGGATAGTGTTAAGGTTAGGGTTAGGGTTATCATAAGGCCTAGGATAGTGTGAGGGCTAGGGTTAGCATCAGACTTAGGATAGTGTTAGGGTTAGGGTTAGGGTTAGCATCAGCCCTAGGATAGTGTTAGGGTTAGGGTTAGCATCAGCCCTAGGATAGTGTTAGGGTTAGGGTTAGGGTT
Organism: Lemur catta; assembly: GCF_020740605.2. Taxonomy (NCBI): domain Eukaryota; kingdom Metazoa; phylum Chordata; class Mammalia; order Primates; family Lemuridae; genus Lemur; species Lemur catta. The sequence goes on along the minus strand of NW_025423857.1, from coordinate 1,741,468 downwards.
AGCATCAGCCCTAGGATAGTGTTAGGGTTAGGGTTAGCATCAGCCCTTGGATAGTGTTAGGGTTAGGGTTAGAGTTAGCATCAGCCCTAGGATAGTGTTATTGTTAGGGTTAGCATCAACCGTAGGATAGAGTTAGGGTTAGGGTTAGGGTTAGCATCAGGCCTAGGATAGTGTTATGGTTAGGGTTAGCATCAGCCCTAGGATAGTGTTAGGGTTAGGGTTCGGGTTAGCATCAGCCGTAGGATAGTGTTAGGGTTAGGGTTAGCCTCAGCCCTAAGATAGTGTTAGAGTTAGGGTTAGGGTTAGCATCAGCCCTAGGATAGTGTTAGGGTTAGGGTTAGGGTTAGCATCAGCCCTTGGAGAGTGTTAGGGTTAGGTTTAGGGTTAGCATCAGCCCTAGGATAGTGTTAGTGTTAGGGTTAGCATCAGCCCTAGGATAGTGTTAGGGTTAGGGTTAGCATCAGCCCTAGGATAGTGTAAGGGTTAGGGTTAGGGTTAGCATCAGGCCTAGGATAGTGTTAGTGTTAGGGTTAGCATCAGCCCTAGGATAGTGTTAGGGTTAGGGTTAGGGTTAGCATCCGCCCTAGGATAATGTTAGGTTTAGGGTTAGGGTTACCATCAGCCCTAGGATAGTGTTAGTGTTAGGGTTAGCATCAGCCCTAGGATAGTGTTAGGGATAGGGTTAGGGCTAGCATCCGCCCTAGGATAGTGTTAGGGTTAGGGTTAGGGTTAGCATCAGCCCTAGGATAGTGTTAGGGTTAGGGTTAACATAAACCCTAGGATAGTGTTAGGGTTAGGTTTAGGGTTCGCATCAGTTCAAGGATAGTGTTAGGGTTAGCGTTAGGGTTAGCATCTGCCCTAGGATAGTGTTAGGGTTAGGGTTAAGGTTAGCATCAGCCCAAGGATAGTGTTAGGGTAAGGGTTAGCATCAGCCCTAGGATAGTGTTAGGGTTAGGGTTAGGGTTAGCATCAGGCCCAGGATAGTGTTAGGGTTAGGGTTAGCATCAGCCCAAGGATAGTGTTAGGGTTAGGGTTAGGGTTAGCATCAGCCCTAGGATAGTGTTAGGGTTAGGGTAAACATCAACCCTAGGATAGTGTTTGGGTTAGGGATAGGGTTAGCATCAGCCCTAGGATAGTGTTAGGGTTAGGGTTAGGGTTAGCATCAGCCCTATGATAGTGTTAGTGTTAGGGTTAGCATCAGCCCTAGGATAGTGTTAGAGTTAGGGTTAGGGTTAGCATCAGCCCTAGGATAGTGCTAGGGTTAGGGTTAGCAGCAGCCCTGGGATAGTGTTAGGGATAGGGTTAGGGCTAGCATCCGCCCTAGGATAGTGTTAGGGTTAGGGTTAGGGTTAGCATCAGCCCTAGGATAGTGTTAGTGTTAGGGTTAGCATCAGCCCTAGGATAGTGTTAGCGTTAGGGTTAACATAAACCCTAGGATAGTGTTAGGGTTAGGGTTAGGGTTATCATCAGGCCTAGGATAGTGTTAGGGTTAGGGTTAGGGTTATCAACAGGCCTAGGATAGTGTTAGGGTTAGGGTTAGGGTTATCATCAGGCCTAGGATAGTGTTAGGGTTAGGGTTAGGGTTATCAACAGGCCTAGGATAGTGTTAGGGTTAGGGTTAGGGTTAGCATCAGCCCTAGGATAGTGTTAGGGTTAGGGTTAGCATCAGCCCTAGGATAGTGTTAGGGTTAGGGTTAGGGTTAGCATCAGCCCTAGGATAGTGTTAGGGTTAGGGTTAGCATCAGCCCTATGTTAGTGTTAGTGTTAGGGTTAGGGTTAGCATCAGCCCTAGGATAGTGTTAGGGTTAGGGTTAGGGTTAGCATCAGCCCTAGGATAGTGTTAGGGTTAGGGTTAGCATCAGCCCTAGAATAGTGTTAGGGTTAGGGTTAGGGTTATCATCAGGCCTAGGATAGTGTTAGGGTTAGGGTTAGCATCAGCCCTAGGATAGTGTTAGGGTTAGGGTTAGGGTTAGCATCAGCCCTAGGATAGTGTTAGTGTTAGGGTTAGCATCAGCCCTAGGATAGTGTTACGGTTAGGGTTAGGGTTATCATCAGCCCTAGGATAGTGTTAGGGTTAGGGTTAGCATCAGCCCTAGGATAGTGTTAGGGTTAGGGTTGGGGTTAGCATCAGCCGTAGGATTTTGTTAGGGTTAGGGTTAGCCTCAGCCCTAAGATAGTGTTAGAGTTAGGGTTAGGGTTAGCATCAGCCCTAGGATAATGTTAGGGTTAGGGTTAGGGTTAGCATCAGCCCTAGGATACTGTTAGTGTTAGGGTTAGCATCAGCCCTAGGATAGTGTTAGGGTTAGGGTTATGGTTAGCATCCGCCCTAGGATAGTGTTAGGGTTAGGGTTAGGGTTAGCATCAGCCCTAGGATAGTGTTAGGGTTAGGGTTAACATAAACTCTAGGATAGTGTTAGGGTTAGGGTTAGGGTTATCATCAGGCCTAGGATAGTGTTAGGGTTAGGGTTAGGGTTAGCATCAGTTCAAGGATAGTGTTAGGGTTAGCGTTAGGGTTAGCATCTGCCCTAGGATAGTGTTAGGGTTAGGGTTAGCATCAGCCCTAGGATAGTGTTAGGGTTAGAGTTAGGGTTAGCATCAGGCCCCGGATAGTGTTAGGGTTAGGGTTAGCATCAGCCCAAGGATAGTGTTAGGGTTAGGGTTAGGGTTAGCATCTGCCGTAGGATATTGTTAGGGTTAGGGTTAGGGTTAGCATCAGCCCAAGGATTGTGTTAGGGTTAGGGTTAGCATCAGCCTTAGGATAGTGTTAGGGTTAGGGTTAGGGTTAGCATCAGGCCCAGGATAGTGTTAGGGTTAGGGTTAGCATCAGCCCTAGGATAGTGTGAGGGTTAGGGTTAGGGTTATCATCAGGCCTAGGATAGTGTTAGGGTTAGGGTTAGCATCAGCCCTAGGATAATGTTAGGGTTAGGGTTAGGGTTAGCATCAGCCCTAGGATAGTGTTAGGGTTAGGGTTAGCATCAGCCCTAGGATAGTGTTAGGGTTAGGGTTAGGGTTAGCATCAGGCCTAGGATAGTGTTAGGGTTAGGGTTAGCATCAGCCCTAGGATAGTGTTAGGGTTAGTGTTAGGGTTAGCAACAGCCCTTGGAGAGTGTTAGGGTTAGGGTTAGGGTTAGCATCAGCCCTAGGATAGTGTTAGTGTTAGGGTTAGCATCAGCCCTAGGATAGTGTTAGGGTTAGGGTTAGCATCAGCCCTAGGATAGTGTTAGGGTTAGGGTTAGGGTTAGCATCAGCCCTAGGATAGTGTTAAGGTTAGGGTTAGGGTTATCATAAGGCCTAGGATAGTGTGAGGGCTAGGGTTAGCATCAGACTTAGGATAGTGTTAGGGTTAGGGTTAGGGTTAGCATCAGCCCTAGGATAGTGTTAGGGTTAGGGTTAGCATCAGCCCTAGGATAGTGTTAGGGTTAGGGTTAGGGTTAGCATCAGCCCTAGGATAGTGTTAGGGTTAGGGTTAGCATCAGCCCTTGGATAGTGTTAGGGTTAGGGTTAGAGTTAGCATCAGCCCTAGGATAGTGTTAGGGTTAGGGTTAGCATCAACCGTAGGATAGAGTTAGGGTTAGGGTTAGGGTTAGCATCAGGCCTAGGATAGTGTTATGGTTAGGGTTAGCATCAGCACTAGGATAGTGTTAGGGTTAGGGTTCGGGTTAGCATCAGCCGTAGGATAGTGTTAGGGTTAGGGTTAGCCTCAGCCCTAAGGTAGTGTTAGAGTTAGGGTTAGGGTTAGCATCAGCCCTAGGATAGTGTTAGGGTTAGGGTTAGGGTTAGCATCAGCCCTTGGAGAGTGTTAGGGTTAGGTTTAGGGTTAGCATCAGCCCTAGGATAGTGTTAGTGTTAGGGTTAGCATCAGCCCTAGGATAGTGTTAGGGTTAGGGTTAGCATCAGCCCTAGGAGAGTGTAAGGGTTAGGGTTAGGGTTAGCATCAGGCCTAGGATAGTGTTAGTGTTAGGGTTAGCATCAGCCCTAGGATAGTGTTAGGGTTAGGGTTAGGGTTAGCATCCGCCCTAGGATAATGTTAGGTTTAGGGTTAGGGTTACCATCAGCCCTAGGATAGTGTTAGTGTTAGGGTTAGCATCAGCCCTAGGATAGTGTTAGGGATAGGGTTAGGGCTAGCATCCGCCCTAGGATAGTGTTAGGGTTAGGGTTAGGGTTAGCATCAGCCCTAGGATAGTGTTAGGGTTAGGGTTAACATAAACCCTAGGATAGTGTTAGGGTTAGGTTTAGGGTTCGCATCAGTTCAAGGATAGTGTTTGGGTTAGCGTTAGGGTTAGCATCTGCCCTAGGATAGTGTTAGGGTTAGGGTTAAGGTTAGCATCAGCCCAAGGATAGTGTTAGGGTAAGGGTTAGCATCAGCCCTAGGATAGTGTTAGGGTTAGGGTTAGGGTTAGCATCAGGCCCAGGATAGTGTTAGGGTTAGGGTTAGCATCAGCCCAAGGATAGTGTTAGGGTTAGGGTTAGGGTTAGCATCAGCCCTAGGATAGTGTTAGGGTTAGGGTAAACATCAACCCTAGGATAGTGTTTGGGTTAGGGTTAGGGTTAGCATCAGCCCTAGGATAGTGTTAGGGTTAGGGTTAGGGTTAGCATCAGCCCTATGATAGTGTTAGTGTTAGGGTTAGCATCAGCCCTAGGATAGTGTTAGAGTTAGGGTTAGGGTTAGCATCAGCCCTAGGATAGTGCTAGGGTTAGGGTTAGCAGCAGCCCTGGGATAGTGTTAGGGATAGGGTTAGGGCTAGCATCCGCCCTAGGATAGTGTTAGGGTTAGGGTTAGGGTTAGCATCAGCCCTAGGATAGTGTTAGGGTTAGGGTTAACATAAACCCTAGGATAGTGTTAGGGTTAGGGTTAGGGTTACCATCAGTTCAAGGATAGTGTTAGGGTTAGCGTTAGGGTTAACATCTGCCCTAGGATATTGTTAGGGTTAGGGTTAGGGTTAGCATCAGCCCAAGGATATTGTTAGGGTTAGGGTTAGCATCAGCCCTAGGATAGTGTTAGGGTTAGGGTTAGGGTTAGCATCAGGCCCAGGATAGTGTTAGGGTTAGGGTTAGCATCAGCCCAAGGATAGTGTTAGGGTTAGGGTTAGGGTTAGCATCTGCCCTAGGATATTGTTATGGTTAGGGTTAGGGTTAGCATCAGCCCAAGGATAGTGTTAGGGTTAGGGTTAGCATCAGCCCTAGGATAGTGTTAGGGTTAGGGTTAGGGTTAGCATCAGGCCCAGGATAGTGTTAGGGTTAGGGTTAGCATCAGCCCAAGGATAGTGTTAGGGTTAGGGTTAGGGTTATCATCAGGTCTAGGATAGTGTTAGGGTTTGGGTTAGCATCAAACCTAGGATAGTGTCTGGGTTAGGGTTAGGGTTAGCATCAGCCCTAGGATAGTGTTAGGGTTAGGGTTAGCCTCAGCCCTAGGAGAGTGTTAGGGTTAGGGATTGGGTTGGCATCAGGCCTAGGATAGTGTTACGGTTAGGGTTAGGGTTAGCATCAGCCCTAGGATAGTGTTAGGGTAAGGGTTAGCATCAGCCCTAGGATAGTGTCAGGGTTAGGGTTAGGGTTATCATCAGGCCTAGGATAGTGTTAGGGTTAGGGTTAGCAGCAGCTCTAGGATAGTGTTAGGGTTAGGGTTAGGGTTAGCATAAGCCCTAGGATAGTGTTAAGGTTAGGGTTATGGTTATCATCAGGCCTAGTATAGTGTGAGGTCTAGGGTTAGCATCAGACTTAGGATAGTGTTAGGGTTAGGGTTAGGGTTAGCATCAGCCCTAGGATAGTGTTAGGGTTAGGGTTAGCATCAGCCCTAGGATAGTGTTACGGTTAGGGTTACGGTTATCATCAGGCCTAGGATAGTGTTAGGGTTAGGGTTAGCATCAGCCCTAGGATAGTGTTAGGGTTAGGGTTAGGGTTAGCATCAGCCCTAGGATAGTGTTAGGGTTAAGGTTAGCATCAGCCCTAGGATAGTGTTAGGGTTAGGGTTAGGGTTAGCATCAGGCCTAGGATAGTGTTAGGGTTAGGGTTAGCATCAGCCCTAGGAGAGTGTTAGGGTTAGGGTTAGGGTTAGCATCAGCCGTAGGATAGTGTTAGGGTTAGGGTTAGCCTCAGCCCTAAGATAGTGTTAGAGTTAGGGTTAGGGTTAGCATCAGCCCTAGGATAGTGTTAGGGTTAGGGTTAGGGTTAGCATCAGCCGTTGGAGAGTGTTTGGGTTAGGATTAGGGTTAGCATCAGCCCTAGGATAGTGTTAGTGTTAGGGTTAGCATCAGCCCTAGGATAGTGTTAGGGTTAGGGTTAGCATCAGCCGTAGGATAGTGTTAGGGTTAGGGTTAGGGTTAGCAGCAGGCCTAGGATAGTGTTAGTGTTAGGGTTAGCATCAGCCCTAGGATAGTGTTAGGGTTAGGGTTAGGGTTAGCATCAGGCCTAGGATAGTGTTAGTGTTAGGGTTAGCATCTGCCCTAGGATAGTGATAGGGTTAGGGTTAGGGTTAGCATCAGCCCAAGGATAGTGTTAGGTTAGGGTTAGCATCAGCCCTAGGATAGTGTTAGGGTTAGGGTTAGGGTTAGCATCAGGCCCAGGATAGTGTTAGGGTTAGGGTTAGCATCAGCCCAAGGATAGTGTTAGGGTTAGGGTTAGTGTTAGCATCAGCCCTAGGATAGTGTTAGGGTTAGGGTTAGCATCAACCCTAGGATAGTGTTTGGGTTAGGGTTAGGGTTAGCATCAGCCCTAGGATAGTGATAGGGTTAGGGTTAGGGTTAGCATGAGCCCTAGGATAGTGTTAGTGTTAGGGTTAACATCAGCCCTAGGATAGTGTTAGGGTTAGGGTTAGGGTTAGCATCACCCCTAGGATAGTGTTAGGGTTAGGGTTAGCATCAGCCCTAGGATAGTGTTAGGGTTAGGGTTAGGGTTAACATCAGCCCCAGGATAGTGTTAGGGTTAGGGTTAGCATCAGCCCTAGGTTAGTGTTAGGGTTAGGGTTAGGGTTAGCATCAGCCCTAGGATAGTGTTAGCGTTAGAGTTAGCATCAGCCCTAGGATAGTGTTAGGGTTAGGGTCAGGGTTAGCATCAGCCCTATTATAGTGTTAGGGTTAGGGTTAGAATCAACACTAGGATAGTGTTAGTGTTAGGGTTAGGGTTAGCATCAGCCCTAGGATAGTGTTAGGGTTAGGGTTATCATCAGGCCTAGGATAGTGTTAGGGTTAGGGTTAGCATCAGCCCTAGGATAGTGTTAGGGTTAGGGTTAGGGTTATCATCAGGCCTAGGATAGTGATAGGGTTAGGGTTAGCATCAGCCCTAGGATAGTGTTAGGGTTAGGGTTAGGGTTATCATCAGGCCTAGGATAGTGATAGGGTTAGGGTTAGCATCAGCCCTAGGATAGTGTTAGGGTTAGGGTTAGGGTTAGCATCAGCCCTAGGTTAGTCTTAGGGTTAGGGTTAGCCTCAGCCCTAGGAGAGTGTTAGGGTTAGGGATAGGGTTAGCATCACGCCTAGGATAGTGTTAGGGTTAGGGTTAGGGTTAGCATCATCCCTAGGATACTGTTAGGGTTAGGGTTACCATCAGGCCTAGGATAGTGTTAGGTTTAGGGTTAGCATCAGCCCTAGGATAGTGTTAGGGTTAGGGTTAGGGTTAGCATCAGCCCTAGGATACTGTTAGGGTTAGGGTTAACATCAGCCCTAGGATAGTGTTAGGGTTAGGGTTAGGGTTAGCATCAGCCCTAGGATAGGGTTAGGTTTAGGGTTAGCATCAGACCTAGGATAGTGTTAGGGTTAGGGTTAGGGTTAGCATCAGCCCTAGGATAGTGTAAGTGTTAGGGTTAGGGTTAGCATCAGGCCTAGGATAGTGTTAGGGTTAGGGTTAGCATCAGCCCTATGATAGTGTTAGGGTTAGGGTTAGGTTTAGCATCAGCCCTAGGATAGTGTTAGGGTTAGGATTAGGGTTAGCATCAGCCCTAGGATAGTATTAGGGTTAGGGTTAGCATCAGCCGTAGGATAGTGTTAGGGTTAGGGTTAGGGTTAGCACCAGGCCCAGGATAGTGTTAGTGTTAGGTTTAGCATCAGCCTTAGGATAGTGTTAGGGTTAGGGTTAGGGTTAGCATCAGCCGTAGGATAGTGTTTGGGTTAGGGTTAGCCTCAGCCCTACGATAGTGTTAGAGCTAGGGTTAGGGTTAGCATCAGCCCTAGGATAGTGTTAGGGTTAGGGTTAGGGTTAGCATCAGCCCTAGGATAGTATTAGGGTTAGGGTTAGCATCAGCCGTAGGATAGTGTTAGGGTTAGGTTTAGGGTTAGCACCAGACCCAGGATAGTGTTAGTTTTAGGTTTAGCATCAGCCTTAGGATAGTGTTAGGGTTAGGGTTAGGGTTAGCATCAGCCGTAGGATAGTGTTTGGGTTAGGGTTAGCCTCAGCCCTACGATAGTGTTAGAGCTAGGGTTAGGGTTAGCATCAGCTCTAGGATAGTGTTAGGGTTAGGGTTAGGGTTAGCATCAGCCCTAGGATAGTGTTAGGGTTAGGGTTAGGGTTAGCATCCGCCCTAGGATAGTGTTAGGGTTAGGGTTAGGGTTAGCATCAGCCCTAGGATAGTGTTAGGTTTAGGGTTAACATAAACCCTAGGATAGTGTTAGGGTTAGGGTTAGGGTTATCATCAGGCCTAGGATAGTGTTAGGGTTAGGGTTAGGGTCAGCATCAGTTCAAGGATAGTGTTAGGGTTAGCGTTAGGGTTAGCATCAGCCCTAGGATATTGTTAGGGTTAGGGTTAGGGTTAGCATCAGCCCTAGGATAGTGTTAGGGTTAGGGTTAGCATCAGCCCTTGGATAGTGTTAGGGTTAGGGTTAGGGTTATCATCAGGCCTAGGATAGTGTTAGAGTTAGGGTTAGCACCAGCTCTAGGATAGTGTTAGGGTTAGGGTTAGGGTTAGCATCAGCCCTAGGATAGTGTTAAGGTTAGGGTTAGGGTTATCATCAGGCCTAGGATAGTGTGAGGGCTAGGGTTAGAATCAACTTAGGATAGTGTTAGGGTTAGGGTTAGGGTTAGCATCAGCCCTAGGATAGTGTTAGGGTTAGGGTTAGCATCAACCCTAGGAGAGTGTTAGGTTTAGGGTTAGGGTTAGCATCAGCCCTAGGATAGTGTAAGTGTTAGGGTTAGGGTTAGCATCAGGCCTAGGATAGTGTTAGGGTTAGGGTTAGCATCAGCCCTATGATAGTGTTAGGGTTAGGGTTAGGGTTAGCATCAGCCCTAGGATAGTGTTAGGGTTAGGGTTAGGGTTAGCATCAGCCCTAGGATAGTATTAGGGTTAGGGTTAGCATCAGCCGTAGGATAGTGTTAGGGTTAGGGTTAGGGTTAGCACCAGGCCCAGGATAGTGTTAGTGTTAGGTTTAGCATCAGCCTTAGGATAGTGTTAGGGTTAGGGTTAGGGTTAGCATCAGCCGTAGGATAGTGTTTGGGTTAGGGTTAGCCTCAGCCCTACGATAGTGTTAGAGCTAGGGTTAGGGTTAGCATCAGCCCTAGGATAGTGTTAGGGTTAGGGTTAGGGTTAGCATCAGCCCTAGGATAGTGTTAGTGTTAGGGTTAGCATCCGCCCTAGGATAGTGTTAGGGTTAGGGTTAGGGTTAGCATCCGCCCTAGGATAGTGTTAGGGTTAGGGTTAGGGTTAGCATCAGCCCTAGGATAGTGTTAGGTTTAGGGTTAACATAAACCCTAGGATAGTGTTAGGGTAAGGGTTAGGGTTATCATCAGGCCTAGGATAGTGTGAGGGCTAGGGTTAGCATCAGACTTAGGATAGTGTTAGGGTTAGGGTTAGGGTTAGCATCAGCCCTAGGATAGTGTTAAGGTTAGGGTTAACATAAACCCTAGGATAGTGTTAGGGTTAGGGTTAGGGTTATCATCAGGCCTAGGATAGTGTTATGGTTAGGGTTAGGGTTAGCATCAGTTCAAGGATAGTGTTAGGGTTAGCGTTAGGTTTAGCATCAGCCCTAGGATAGTGTTAGGGTTAGGGTTAGGGTTAGCATCAGCCCTAGGATAGTGTTAGGGCTAGGGTTAGCGTCAGCCCTAGGATAGTGTCAGGATTAGGGTTAGGGTTATCATCAGGCCTAGGATAGTGTTAGGGTTAGGGTTAGCATCAGCCCTAGGATAGTGTTAGGGTTAGGGTTAGGGTTAGCATCAGCCCTAGGATAGTGTTAGGGTTAGGGTTAGCATCAGTCCTAGGATAGTGTTAGGGTTAGGGGTAGGGTTAGCATCAGGCCTAGGATAGTGTTAGGGTTAGGGTTAGCATCAGCCCTAGGATAGTGTTAGGGTTAGTGTTAGGGTTAGTGTTAGGGTTATCATCAGCCGTAGGATAGTGTTAGGGTTAGGGTTAGCCTCAGCCCTAAGATAGTGTTAGAGTTAGGGTTAGGGTTAGCATCAGCCCTAGGATAATGTTAAGGGTTAGGGTTATGGTTAGCATCAGCCCTAGGATAGTGTTAGTGTTAGGGTTAGCATCAGCCCTAGGATAGTGTTAGGGTTAGGGTTAGGGTTAGCATCCGCCCTAGGATAGTGTTAGGGTTATGGTTAGGGTTAGCATCAGCCCTAGGATAGTGTTAGGGTTAGGGTTAACATAAACCCTAGGATAGTGTTAGGGTTAGGGTTAGGGTTATCATCAGGCCTACGATAGTATTAGGGTTAGGGTTAGGGTTAGCATCAGTTCAAGGATAGTGTTCGGGTTAGCGTTAGGGTTAGCATCTGCCCTAGGATAGTGTTACGGTTAGGGTTAGGGTTAGCATCAGCCCAAGGATAGTGTTAGGGTTAGGGTTAGCATCAGCCCTAGGATAGTGCTGGGTTACGGTTAGGGTTAGCATCAGGCCCAGGATAGTGTTAGGGTTAGGGTTAGAATCAGCCCAAGGATAGTGATAGGGTTAGGGTTAGGGTTAGCATCAGCCCTAGGATAGTGTTAGGGTTAGGGTTAGCATCAACCCTAGGATAGTGTTTGGGTTAGGGTTAGGGTTCGCATCAGCCGTAGGAGAGTGTTAGGGTTAGGGTTAGCCTCAGCCCTAGGAGAGTGTTAGGGTTAGGGATAGGGTTAGCATCAGGCCTAGGATAGTGTTAGGGTTAGGGTTAGGGTTAGCATCAGCCCTAGGATAGTGTTAGGGTTAGGGTTAGCATCAGGCCTAGGATAGTGTTAGGGTTAGGGTTAGCATCAGCCCTAGGATAGTGTTAGGGTTAGGGTTAGGGTTAGCATCAGCCCTAGGATAGTGTTAGGGTTATGGTTAGGGTTAGCATCAACCCTAGGATAGTGTTAGGGTAAGGGTTAGGGTTAGCATCAGGCCTAGGATAGTGTTAGGGTGAGGGTTAGCATCAACCCTAGGATAGTGTTTGGGTTAGGGTTAGGGTTCGCATCAGCCGTAGGAGAGTGTTAGGTTTAGGGTTAGCCTCAGCCCTAGGAGAGTGTTAGGGTTAGGGATAGGGTTAGCATCAGGCCTAGGATAGTGTTAGGGTTAGGGTTAGGGTTAGCATCAGCCCTAGGATAGTGTTAGGGTTAGGGTTATCATCAGGCCTAGGATAGTGTTAGGGTTAGGGTTAGCACCAGCTCTAGGATAGTGTTAGGGTTAGGGTTAGGGTTAGCATCAGCCCTAGAATAGTGTTAAGGTTAGGGTTAACATAAACCCTAGGATAGTGTTAGGGTGAGGGTTAGGGTTATCATCAGGCCTAGCATAGTGTTATGGTTAGGGTTAGGGTTAGCATCAGTTCAAGGATAGTGTTAGGGTTAGCGTTAGGTTTAGCATCAGCCCTAGGATAGTGTTAGGGTTAGGGTTAGGGTTAGCATCAGCCCTAGGATAGTGTTAGGGCTAGGGTTAGCGTCAGCCCTAGGATAGTGTCAGGGTTAGGGTTATGGTTATCATCAGGCCTAGGATAGTGTTAGGGTTAGGGTTAGCATCAGCCCTAGGAGAGTGTTAGGGTTAGGGGTAGGGTTAGCATCAGCCCTAGGATAGTGTTAGGGTTAGGGTTAGCATCAGCCCTAGGATAGTGTTAGAGTTAGGGTTAGGGTTAGCATCAGCCCTAGGATAGTGTTAGGGTTAGGGTTAGGGTTAGCATCAGCCCTAGGATAGTGTTAGTGTTAGGGTTAGCATCTGCCCTAGGATAGTGTTAGGGTTAGGGTTAGGGTTAGCATCAGCCCTAGGATAGTATTAGGGTTAGGGTTAGGGTTAGGGTTAGCGTTAGCATCAGCTCTAGGATAGTGTTAGGGTTAGGGTTAGGGTTAGCATCAGCCCTAGGATAGTGTTAGGGTTAGGGTTAGGGTTAGCATCAGCCCCAGGATAGTGTTAGGGTTAGGGTTAGTATCAGCCCTAGGATAGTTTTAGGGTTAGGGTTAGGGTTAGCATCAGCCCTAGGATAATGTTAGGGTTAGGGTTAGCATCAGCCCTAGGATAGTGTTAGGGTTAGGGTTAGGGTTAGCATCAGCCCTAGGATAGTGTTAGGGTTAGGGTTAGCATCAGCCCTAGGATAGTGTTGGGGTTAGGGTTAGGGTTAGCATCAGCCCTAGGATAGTGTTAGGGTTAGGGTTAGCATCAGCCCTAGGATAATGTTAGGGTTAGGGTTAGGGTTAGCATCAGCCCTAGGATAGTGTTAGGGTTAGGGTTAGCATGAACCCTAGGATAGTGTTAGGGTTAGGGTTAGGGTTAGCATCAGCCCTAGGATAGTGTTAGGGTTAGGGTTAGCCTCAGCCCTAGGAGAGTGTTAGGGTTAGTGATAGGGTTAGCATCAGGCCTAGGATAGTGTTAGGGTTAGGGTTAGGGTTAGCATAAGCCCTAGGATAGTGTTAGGGTTAGGGGGAGCATCAGGCCTAGGATCGTGTTAGGGTTAGGGTTAGCATCAGCCCTAGGAGAGTGTTAGGGTTAGGGTTAGGGTTAGCATCAGCCCTAGGATAGTGTTAGGGTTAGGGTTAACATCAGCCCTAGGATAGTGTTAGGGTTAGGGTTAGGGTTAGCATCAGCCGTAGGATAGTGTTAGGTTTAGGGTTAGCATCAGACCTAGGATAGTGTTAGGGTTAGGGTTAGGGTTAGCATCAGCCCTAGGATAGTGTAAGTGTTAGGGTTAGGGTTAGCATCAGGCCTAGGATAGTGTTAGGGTTACGGTTAGCATCAGCCCTATGATAGTGTTAGGGTTAGGGTTAGGGTTAGCATCAGCCCTAGGATAGTGTTAGGGTTAGGGTTAGGGTTAGCATCAGCCCTAGGATAGTATTAGGGTTAGGGTTAGCATCAGCCGTAGGATAGTGTTAGGGTTAGGGTTAGGGTTAGCACCAGGCCCAGGATAGTGTTAGTGTTAGGTTTAGCATCAGCCTTAGGATAGTGTTAGGGTTAGGGTTAGGGTTAGCATCAGCCGTAGGATAATGTTTGGGTTAGGGTTAACCTCAGCCCTACGATAGTGTTAGAGCTAGGGTTAGGGTTAGCATCAGCCCTAGGATAGTGTTAGGGTTAGGGTTAGGGTTAGCATCAGCCCTAGGATAGTGTTAGTGTTAGGGTTAGCATCCGCCCTAGGATAGTGTTAGGGTTAGGGTTAGGGTTAGCATCCGCCCTAGGATAGTGTTAGGGTTAGGGTTAGGGTTAGCATCAGCCCTAGGATAGTGTTAGGTTTAGGGTTAACATAAACCCTAGGATAGTGTTAGGGTTAGGGTTAGGGTTATCATCAGGCCTAGGATAGTGTTAGGGTTAGGGTTAGGGTTAGCATCAGTTCAAGGATAGTGTTAGGCTTAGCGTTAGGGTTAGCATCAACCCTAGGATAGTGTTAGGGTTACGGTTAGGGTTAGCATCAGCCCTAGGATAGTGTTAGGGTTAGGGTTAGCATCAGCCCTAGGATAGTGTTAGGGTTAGGGTTAGGGTTATCATCAGGCCTAGGATAGTGTTAGGGTTAGGGTAGCACCAGCTCTAGGATAGTGTTAGGGTTAGGGTTAGGGTTAGCATCAGCCCTAGGATAGTGTTAAGGTTAGGGTTAGGGTTATCATCAGGCCTAGGATAGTGTGAGGGCTAGGGTTAGCATCAGACTTAGGATAGTGTTAGGGTTAGGGTTAGGGTTAGCATCAGCCCTAGGATAGTGTTAAGGTTAGGGTTAACATAAACCCTAGGATAGTGTTAGGGTTAGGGTTAGGGTTATCATCAGGCCTAGGATAGTTTTATGGTTAGGGTTAGGGTTTGCATCAGTTCAAGGATAGTGTTAGGGTTAGCGTTATGTTTAGCATCAGCCCTAGGATAGTGTTAGGGTTAGGGTTAGGGTTAGCATCAGCCCTAGGATATTGTTAGGGCTAGGGTTAGCGTCAGCCCTAGGATAGTGTCAGGGTTAGGGTTAGGGTTATCATCAGGCCTAGGATAGTGTTAGGGTTAGGGTTAGCATCAGCCCTAGGATAGTGTTAGGGTTAGGGTTAGGGTTAGCATCAGCCCTAGGATAGTGTTAGGGTTAGGGTTAGCATCAGGCGTAGGATCGTGTTAGGGTTAGGGTTAGCATCAGCCCTAGGATTTTGTTAGGGTTAGGGTTAGGGTTAACATCAGCCCTAGGATAGTGTTAGGTTTAGGGTTAGGGTTAGCATCAGCCGTAGGATAGTGTTAGGTTTAGGGTTAGCATCAGACCTAGGATAGTGTTAGGGTTAGGGTTAGGGTTAGCATCAGCCCTAGGATAGTGTTAGGGTTAGGGTTAGGGTTAGCATCAGGCCTAGGATAGTGTTAGGGTTAGGGTTAGCATCAGCCCTATGATAGTGTTAGGGTTAGGGTTAGGGTTAGCATCAGCCCTAGGATAGTGTTAGGGTTAGGGTTAGTGTTAGCATCAGCCCTAGGATAGTATTAGGGTTAGGGTTAGCATCAGCCGTAGGATAGTGTTAGGGTTAGGGTTAGGGTTAGCACCAGGCCCAGGATAGTGTTAGTGTTAGGTTTAGCATCAGCCTTAGGATAGTGTTAGGGTTAGGGTTAGGGTTAGCATCAGCCGTAGGATAGTGTTTGGGTTAGGGTTAGCTTCAGCCCTACGATAGTGTTAGAGCTAGGGTTAGGGTTAGCATCAGCCCTAGGATAGTGTTAGGGTTAGGGTTAGGGTTAGCATCAGCCCTAGGATAGTATTAGGGTTAGGGTTAGCATCAGCCGTAGGATAGTGTTAGGGTTAGGGTTAGGGTTAGCACCAGACCCAGGATAGTGTTAGTGTTAGGTTTAGCATCAGCCTTAAGATAGTGTTAGGGTTAGGGTTAGGGTTAGCATCGGCCGTAGGATAGTGTTTGGGTTAGGGTTAGCCTCAGCCCTACGATAGTGTTAGAGCTAGGGTTAGGGTTAGCATCAGCTCTAGGATAGTGTTAGGGTTAGGGTTAGGGTTAGCATCAGCCCTGGGATAGTGTTAGGGTTAGGGTTAGGGTTAGCATCCGCCCTAGGATAGTGTTAGGGTTAGGGTTAGGGTTAGCATCAGCCCTAGGATAGTGTTAGGTTTAGGGTTAACATAAACCCTAGGATAGTGTTAGGGTTAGGGTTAGGTTTATCATCAGGCCTAGGATAGTGTTATGGTTAGGGTTAGGGTTAGCCTCAGTTCAAGGATAGTGTTAGGGTTAGCGTTAGGGTTAGCATCAGCCCTAGGATAGTGTTAGGGTTAGGGTTAGGGTTAGCATCAGCCCTAGGATAGTGTTAGTGTTAGGGTTAGCATCAGCCCTAGGATAGTGTCAGGGTTAGGGTTAGGGTTATCATCAGGCCTAGGATAGTGTTAGGGTTAGGGTTAGCACCAGCTCTAGGATAGTGTTAGGGTTAGGGTTAGGGTTAGCATCAGCCCTAGGATAGTGTTAAGGTTAGGGTTAGGGTTATCATCAGGCCTAGGATAGTGTGAGGGCTAGGGTTAGCATCAGCCCTAGGAGAGTGTTAGGGTTAGGGTTAGGGTTAGCATCAGCCCTAGGATAGTGTTAGGGTTAGGGATAGCATCAGCCCTAGGATAGTGTTAGAGTTAGGGTTAGGGTTAGCATCAGCCCTAGGATAGTGTTAGGGTTAGGGTTAGGGTTAGCATCAGCCCTAGGATAGTGTTAGTGTTAGGGTTAGAATCAGCCCTAGGATAGTGTTAGGGTTAGGGTTAGGGTTAGCATCAGCCCTAGGATAGTATTAGGGTTAGGGTTAGGGTTAGGGTTAGCGTTAGCATCAGCTCTAGGATAGTGTTAGGGTTAGGGTTAGGGTTAGCATCAGCCCTAGGATAGTGTTAGGGTTAGGGTTAGGGTTAGCATCAGCCCCAGGATAGTGTTAGGGTTAGGGTTAGTATCAGCCCTAGGATAGTGTTAGGGTTAGGGTTAGGGTTAGCATCAGCCCTAGGATAGTGTTAGGGTTAGGGTTAGCATCAGCCCTAGGATAGTGTTAGGGTTAGGGTTAGGGTTAGCATCAGCCCTAGGATAGTGTTAGGGTTAGGGTTAGCATCAGCCCTAGGATAGTGTTAGGGTTAGGGTTAGGGTTAGCATCAGCCCTAGGATAGTGTTAGGGTTAGGGTTAGCATCAGCCCTAGGATAATGTTAGGGTTAGGGTTAGGGTTAGCATCAGCCCTGGGATAGTGTTATGGTTAGGGTTAGCATAAACCCTAGGATAGTGTTAGGGTTAGGGTTAGGGTTAGCATCAGCCCTAGGATAGTGTTAGGGTTAGGGTTAGCATCAGCCCTAGGATAATGTTAGGGTTAGTGATAGGGTTAGCATCAGGCCTAGGATAGTGTTAGGGTTAGGGTTAGGGTTAGCATCAGCCCTAGGATATTGTTAGGATTAGGGTTAGCATCAGGCCTAGGATCGTGTTAGGGTTAGGGTTAGCATCAGCCCTAGGAGAGTGTTAGGGTTAGGGTTAGGGTTAGCATCAGCCCTAGGATAGTGTTAGGGTTAGGGTTAGCATCAGCCCTAGGATAGTGTTAGGGTTAGGGTTAACATAAACCCTAGGATAGTGTTAGGGTTAGAGTTAGGGTTATCATCAGGCCTAGGATAGTGTTAGGGTTAGGGTTAGGGTTAGCATCAGTTCAAGGATAGTTTTAGGGTTAGCGTTAGGGTTAGCATCAGCCCTAGGGTAGTGTTAGGGTTAGGGTTAGGGTTAGCATCAGCCCTAGGATAGTGTTAGAGTTAGGGTTAGCATCAGCCCTAGGTAGTGTTAGGGTTATGGTTAGGGTTATCATCAGGCCTAGGATAGTGTTAGTGTTAGGGTTAGCATCAGCCCTAGGATAGTGTTAGGGTTAGGGTTAGGGTTAGCATCAGCCCTAGGATAGTGTTAGGGTTAGGGTTAGCATCAGCCCTAGGATAGTGTTAGGGTTAGGGTTAGGGTTAGCATCAGCCCAAAGTTAGTGTTAGGGTTAGGGTTAGCATCAGCCCTAGGATAGTGTTAGGGTTAGGGTTAGGGTTAGCATCAGCCCTAGGATAGTGTTAGGGTTAGGGTTAGCATCAGCCCTAGGATAGTGTTCGGGTTAGGGTTAGGGTTAGCATCAGGCCTAGGATAGTGTTATGGTTAGGGTTAGCATCAGCCCTAGGATAGTGTTAGGGTTAGGGTTAGCATCAGCCCTAGGATATTATTAGGGTTAGGGTTAGCATCAACCCTAGGATAGTGTTAGGGTTAGAGTTAGGGTTAGCACCAGGCTTAGGATAGTGTTAGTGTTAGGGTTACCATCAGCCTTAGGATAGTGTTAGGGTTAGGGTTAGGGTTAGCATCAGCCGTAGGATAGTGTTAGGGTTAGGGTTAGCCTCAGCCCTAGGATAGTGTTAGCGTTAGGGTTAGGGTTAGCATCAGCCCTAGGATAGTGTTAGGGGTAGGGTTAGGGTTAGCATCAGCCCTAGGATAGTGTTAGTGTTAGGGTTAGCATCAGCCCTAGGATAGTGTTAGGGTTAGGGTTAGGGTTAGCATCAGCCCTAGGATAATATTAGTGTTAGCGTCACGGTTAGGTTTAGGGTTAGCATCAGCTCTAGGATACTGTTAGGGTTAGGGTTAGTGTTGGGTTAGCATCCGCCGTAGGATAGTGTTAGGGTTAGGGTTAGGGTTAGCATCAGCCCTAGGATAGTGTTAGGGTTAGGGCTAGCATCAGCCCTGGGATAATGTTAGGGTTAGCGTTAGGGTTAGCATCAGCCCTAGGATAGTGTTAGGGTTAGGGTTATGGTTATCATCAGGCCTAGGATAGTGTTAGCGTTAGGGTTAGCATCAGCCCTAGGATAGTGTTAGGGTTAGGGTTAGGGTTAGCATCAGCCCTAGGATAGTGTTAGGGTTAGGGTTAGCATCAGCCCTAGGATAGTGTTAGGGTTAGGGTTAGGGTTAGCATCAGCCCTAGGATAGTGTTAGGGTTAGGGTTAGCATCAGCCCTAGGATAGTGTTAGGGTTAGGGTTAGGGTTAGCATCAGCCCTAGAATAGTGTTAGGGTTAGGGTTAGCCTAAGCCCTAAGATAGTGTTAGAGTTAGGGTTAGGGTTAGCATCAGCCCTAGGATAATGTTAGGGTTAGGGTTAGGGTTAGCATCAGCCCTAGGATAGTGTTAGTGTTAGGGTTAGCATCAGCCCTAGGATAGTGTTAGGGTTAGGGTTAGGGTTAGCATCCGCCCTAGGATAGTGTTAGGGTTAGGGTTAGGGTTAGCATCAGCCCTAGGATAGTGTTAGGGTTAGGGTTAACATAAACCCTTGGATAGTGTTAGGGTTAGGGTTAGGGTTATCATCAGGGCTAGGATAGTGTTAGGGTTAGGGTTAGGGTTAGCATCAGCCCTAGGATAGTGTTAGGGTTAGGGTTAGCATCAGCCGTAGGATAGTTTCAGGGTTAGGGTTAGGGTTATCATCAGGCCTAGGATAGTGTTAGGGTTAGGGTTAGGGTTAGCATCAGCCCTAGGATTGTGTTAGGGTTAGGGTTAGCATCAGCCGTAGGATAGTGTCAGGGTTAGGGTTAGGGTTATCATCAGGCCTAGGATAGTGTTAGGGTTAGGGTTAGGGTTAGCATCAGCCTTAGGATAGTGTTAGGGTTAGGGTTAGGGTTAGCATCAGTTCAAGGATAGTGTTAGGGTTAGCGTTAGGGTTAGCATCTGCCCTAGGATAATGTTAGGCTTAGGGTTAGGGTTAGCATCAGCCCAAGGATAGTGTTAGGGTTAGGGTTAGCATCAGCCCTAGGATAGTGTTAGGGTTAGGGTTAGGGTTAGCATCAGGCCCAGGATAGTGTTAGGGTTAGGGTTAGCATCAGCCCAAGTATAGTGTTAGGGTTAGGGTTATGGTTATCATCTGCCCTAGGATATTGTTAGGGTTAGGATTAGGGTTAGCATCAGCCCAAGGATAGTGTTAGGGTTAGGGTTAGCATCAGCCCTAGGATAGTGTTAGGGTTAGGGTTAGGGTTAGCATCAGGCCCAGGATAGTGTTAGGGTTAGGGTTAGCATCAACCCAAGGATAGTGTTAGGTTTAGGGTTAGGGTTAGCATCAGCCCTAGGATAGTGTTAGGGTTAGGGTTAGCATCAACCCTAGGATAGTGTTTGGGTTAGGGTTACGGTTAGCATCAGCCCTAGGATAGTGTTAGGGTTAGGGTTAGCCTCAGCCCTAGGAGAGTGTTACGGTTAGGGATAGGGTTAGCCTCAGGCCTAGAATAGTGTTAGGGTTAGGGTTAGGGTTAGCATCAGCCCTAGGATAGTGTTAGGGTTAGGGTTAGCATCAGCCGTAGGATAGTGTCAGGGTTAGGGTTAGGGTTATCATCAGGCCTAGGATAGTGTTAGGGTTAGGGTTAGGGTTAGCATCAGCCCTAGGATAGTGTTAGGGTTAGGGTTAGGGTTAGCATCAGTTCAAGGATAGTGTTAGGGTTAGCGTTAGGGTTAGCATCTGCCCTAGGATATTGTTAGGGTTAGGGTTAGGGTTAGCATCAGCCCAAGGTTAGTGTTAGGGTTAGGGTTAGCATCAGCCCTAGGATAGTGTTAGGGTCAGGGTTAGGGTTAGCATCAGGCCCAGGATAGTGTTAGGGTTAGGGTTAGCATCAGCCCAAGGATAGTGTTAGGGTTAGGGTTAGGGTTAGCATCAGCCCTAGGATAGTGTTAGGGTTAGGGTTAGCATCAACCCTAGGATAGTGTTTGGGTTAGGGTTAGGGTTAGCATCAGCCCTAGGATAGTGTTAGGGTTAGGGTTAGCCTCAGCCCTAGGAGAGTGTTAGGGTTAGGGATAGGGTTAGCTTCAGTCCTAGGATAGTGTTAGGGTTAGGGTTAGGGTTAGCATCAGCCCTAGGATAGTGTTAGGGTTAGGGTTAGCATCAGCCCTAGGATAGTGTCAGGGTTAGGGTTAGGGTTATCATCAGGCCTAGGATAGTGTTAGGGTTAGGGTTAGGGTTATCATCACGCCTAGGATAGTGTTAGGGTTAGGGTTAGGGTTAGCATCAGTTCAAGGATAGTGTTAGGGTTAGCGTTAGGGTTAGCATCTGCCCTAGGATATTGTTAGGGTTAGGGTTACGGTTAGCATCAGCCCTAGGATATTATTAGGGTTAGGGTTAGCATCAACCCTAGGATAGTGTTAGGGTTAGAGTTAGGGTTAGCACCAGGCTTAGGATAGTGTTAGTGTTAGGGTTACCATCAGCCTTACGATAGTGTTAGGGTTAGGGTTATGTTAGCATCAGCCGTAGGATAGTGTTAGGGTTAGGGTTAGCCTCAGCCCTAGGATAGTGTTAGCGTTAGGGTTAGGGTTAGCATCAGCCCTAGGATAGTGTTAGGGGTAGGGTTAGGGTTAGCATCAGCCCTAGTATAGTGTTAGTGTTAGGGTTAGCATCAGCCCTAGGATAGTGTTAGGGTTAGGGTTAGGGTTAGCATCAGCCCTAGGATAATATTAGGGTTAGCGTCACGGTTAGGTTTAGGGTTAGCATCAGCTCTAGGATACTGTTAGGGTTAGGGTTAGTGTTGGGTTAGCATCCGCCCTAGGATAGTGTTAGGGTTAGGGTTAGGGTTAGCATCAGCCCTAGGATAGTGTTAGGGTTAGGGCTAGCATCAGCCCTGGGATAATGTTAGGGTTAGCGTTAGGGTTAGCATCAGCCCTAGGATAGTGTTAGGGTTAGGGTTAGGGTTATCATCAGGCCTAGGATAGTGTTAGCGTTAGGGTTAGCATCAGCCCTAGGATAGTGTTCGGGTTAGGGTTAGGGTTAGCATCAGCCCTAGGATAGTGTTAGGGTTAGGGTTAGGGTTAGCATCAGCCCTAGGATAGTGTTAGGGTTAGGGTTAGCCTAAGCCCTAAGATAGTGTTAGAGTTAGGGTTAGGGTTAGCATCAGCCCTAGGATAATGTTAGGGTTAGGGTTAGGGTTAGCATCAGCCCTAGGATAGTGTTAGTGTTAGGGTTAGCATCAGCCCTAGGATAGTGTTAGGGTTAGGGTTAGGGTTAGCATCCGCCCTAGGATAGTGTTAGGGTTAGGGTTAGGGTTAGCATCAGCCCTAGGTTAGTGTTAGGGTTAGGGTTAGCCTCAGCCCTAGGAGAGTGTTAGGGTTAGGGATAGGGTTAGCATCAGGCCTAGGATAGTGTTAGGGTTAGGGTTAGGGTTAGCATCAGCCCTAGGATAGTGTGAGGGTTAGGGTTAGCATCAGGCCTAGGATAGTGTTAGGGTTAGGGTTAGGGTTAGCATCAGCCCTAGGATAGTGTTAGGGTTATGGTTAGGGTTAGCATCAACCCTAGGATAGTGTTAGGGTAAGGGTTAGGGTAAGCATCAGGCCTAGGATAGTGTTAGGGTTACTGTTAGAATCAGCCCTAGGATAGTGTTAGGGTTAGGGTTAAGTTTAGCATCAGCCCTAGGATAGTGTTAGGGTTAGGGTTAGGGTTAGCATCAGCCCTAGGATAGTGTTAGGGTTAGGGTTAGGGTTAGCATCAGTCCTAGGATAGTGTTAGGGTTAGGGTTAGCATCAGCCCTAGGATAGTGTTAGGGTTAGGGTTAGGGTTATCATCAGGCCTAGGATAGTCTTAGGTTTATGGTTAGCATCGGCCCTAGGATAGTGTTAGGGTTAGGGTTAGGGTTAGCATCAGCCCTAGGATAGTGTTAGGGTTAGGGTTAGCATCAGCCCTAGGATAGTGTTAGGGTTAGGGTTAGGGTTAGCATCAGGCCTAGTATAGTGTTAGGGTTAGGGTTAGCATCAACCCTAGGATAGTGTTAGGGTTAAGGTTAGGGTTAGCATCAGCCGTAGGATAGTTTAGGGTTAGGATTACCCTCAGCCCTAAGATAGTGTTAGAGTTAGGGTTAGGGTTAGCATCAGCCCTAGGATAGTGTTAGGGTTAGGGTTAGGGTTCGCATCAGCCCTAGGATAGTGTTAGGGTTAGGGTTAGCATCAGCCCTAGGACAGTGTTAGTGTTAGGGTTAGGGTTAGCATCAGGCCCAGGATAGTGGTAGGGTTAGGGTTAGCATCAGCCCTAGGATAGTGTTAGGGTTAGGGTTAACATAAACCCTAGGATAGTGTTAGGGTTAGAGTTAGGGTTATCATCAGGCCTAGGATAGTGTTAGGGTTAGGGTTAGGGTTAGCATCAGTTCAAGGATAGTTTTAGGGTTAGCGTTAGGGTTAGCATCAGCCCTAGGATAGTGTTAGGGTTAGGGTTAGGGTTAGCATCAGCCCTAGGATAGTGTTAGGGTTAGGGTTAGCATCAGCCCTAGGATACTGTTAGGGTTAGGGTTAGGGTTATCATCAGGCCTAGGATAGTGTTAGTCTTAGGGTTAGCATCAGCCCTAGGATAGTGTTAGGGTTAGGGTTAGGGTTAGCATGAGCCCAAGGATAGTGTTAGGGTTAGGGTTAGTATCAGCCCTAGGATAGTGTTAGCGTTAGGGTTAGGGTTAGCATCAGGCCTACGATAGTGTTAGGGTTAGGGTTAACATCAGCCCTAGGATAGTGTTAGGGTTAGGGTTAGGGTTATCATCAGGCCTATGATAGTGTTAGGGTTAGGGTTAGCATCAGCCCTAGGATAGTGTTAGGGTTAGGGTTAGGGTTAGCATCAGCCCTAGGATAGTGTTAGGGTTAGGGTTAGCATCAGCCCTAGGATAGTGTTAGGGTTAGGGGTAGGGTTAGCATCAGGCCTAGGATAGTGTTATGGTTAGGGTTAGCATCAGCCCTAGGATAGTGTTAGGGTTAGGGTTAGCATCAGCCCTAGGATATTATTAGGGTTAGGGTTAGCATCAACCCTAGGATAGTGTTAGGGTTAGAGTTAGGGTTAGCACCAGGCTTAGGATAGTGTTAGTGTTAGGGTTACCATCAGCCTTAGGATAGTGTTAGGGTTAGGGTTAGGGTTAGCATCAGGCGTAGGATAGTGTTAGGGTTAGGGTTAGCCTCAGCCCTAGGATAGTGTTAGCGTTAGGGTTAGGGTTAGCATCAGCCCTAGGATAGTGTTAGGGGTAGGGTTAGTGTTAGCATCAGCCCTAGGATAGTGTTAGTGTTAGGGTTTGCATCAGCCCTAGGATATTGTTAGGGTTAGGGTTAGGGTTAGCATCAGCCCTAGGATAATATTAGGGTTAGCGTCACGGTTAGGTTTAGGGTTAGCATCAGCTCTAGGATACTGTTAGGGTTAGGCTTAGTGTTCGGTTAGCATCCGCCCTAGGATAGTGTTAGGGTTAGGGTTAGGGTTAGCATCAGCCCTAGGATAGTGTTAGGGTTAGGGCTAGCATCAGCCCTGGGATAATGTTAGGGTTAGCGTTAGGGTTAGCATCAGCCCTAGGATAGTGTTAGGGTTAGGGTTATGGTTATCATCAGGCCTAGGATAGTGTTAGCGTTAGGGTTAGCATCAGCCCTAGGATAGAGTTAGGGTTAGGGTTAGGGTTAGCATCAGCCCTAGGATAGTGTTAGGGTTAGGGTTAGCATCAGCCCTAGGATAGTGTTAGGGTTAGGGTTAGGGTTAGCATCAGCCCTAGGATAGTGTTAGTGTTAGGGTTAGCATCAGCCCTAGGATAGTGTTAGGGTTAGGGTTAGGGTTAGCATCAGCCCTAGGATAGTGTTAGGGTTAGCGTTAGCCTAAGCCCTTAGATAGTGTTAGAGTTAGGGTTAGGATTAGCATCAGCCCTAGGATAATGTTAGGGTTAGGGTTAGGGTTAGCATCAGCCCTAGGATAGTGTTAGTGTTAGGGTTAGCATCAGCCCTAGGATAGTGTTAGGGTTAGGGTTAGGGTTAGCTTCCGCCCTAGGATAGTGTTAGGGTTAGGGTTAGGGTTAGCATCAGCCCTAGGATAGTGTTAGGGTTAGGGTTAACATAAACCCTTGGATAGTGTTAGGGTTAGGGTTAGGGTTATCATCAGGGCTAGGATAGTGTTAGGGTTAGGGTTAGGGTTAGCATCAGTTCAAGGATAGTGTTAGGGTTAGCGTTAGGGTTAGCATCTGCCCTAGGATAATGTTAGGCTTAGGGTTAGGGTTAGCATCAGCCCAAGGATAGTGTTAAGGTTAGGGTTAGCATCAGCCCTAGGATAGTGTTAGGGTTAGGGTTAGGCTTAGCATCAGCCCTAGGATAGTGTTAGGGTAAGGGTTAGGGTTAGCATCAGGCCTAGGATAGTGTTAGGGTTACGGTTAGAATCAGCCCTAGGATAGTGTTAGGGTTAGGGTTAAGTTTAGCATCAGCCCTAGGATAGTGTTAGGGTTAGGGTTAGGGTTAGCATCAGCCCTAGGCTAGTGTTAGGGTTAGGGTTAGGGTTAGCATCAGTCCTAGGATAGTGTTAGGGTTAGGGTTAGCATCAGCCCTAGGATAGTGTTAGGGTTAGGGTTAGGGTTATCATCAGGCCTAGGATAGTCTTAGGGTTATGGTTAGCATCAGCCCTAGGATAGTGTTAGGGTTAGGGTTAGGGTTAGCATCAGCCCTAGGATAGTGTTAGGGTTTGGGTTAGCATCAGCCCTAGGATAGTGTTAGGGTTAGGGTTAGGGTTAGCATCAGGCCTAGGATAGTGTTAGGGTTAGGGTTAGCATCAGCCCTAGGATAGTGTTAGGGTTAAGGTTAGGGTTAGCATCAGCCGTAGGATAGTTTAGGGTTAGGGTTACCCTCAGCCCTAAGATAGTGTTAGAGTTAGGGTTAGGGTTAGCATCAGCCCTAGGATAGTGTTAGGGTTAGGGTTAGGGTTCGCATCAGCCCTAGGACAGTGTTAGGGTTAGGGTTAACATCAGCCCTAGGATAGTGTTAGGGTTAGGGTTAGGGTTAGCATCAGCCCTAGGATAGTGTTAGGGTTAGGGTTAGCATCAGCCCCAGGACAGTGTTAGTGTTAGGGTTAGGGTTAGCATCAGGCCCAGGATAGTGGTAGGGTTAGGGTTAGCATCAGCCCTAGGATAGTGTTAGGGTTAGGGTTAACATAAACCCTAGGATAGTGTTAGGGTTAGAGTTAGGGTTATCATCAGGCCTAGGATAGTGTTAGGGTTAGGGTTAGGGTTAGCATCAGTTCAAGGATAGTTTTAGGGTTAGCGTTAGGGTTAGCATCAGCCCTAGGATAGTGTTAGGGTTAGGGTTAGGGTTAGCATCAGCCCTAGGATAGTGTTACGGTTAGGGTTAGCATCAGCCCTAGGATAGTGTTAGGGTTAGGGTTAGGGTTATCATCAGGCCTAGGATAGTGTTAGTGTTAGGGTTAGCATCAGCCCTAGGATAGTGTTAGGGTTAGGGTTAGGGTTAGCATGAGCCCAAGGATAGTGTTAGGGTTAGGGTTAGCATCAGCCCTAGGATAGTGTTAGCGTTAGGGTTAGGGTTAGCATCAGGCCTAGGATAGTGTTAGGGTTAGGGTTAACATCAGCCCTAGGATAGTGTTAGGGTAAGGGTTAGGGTTATCATCAGGCCTATGATAGTGTTAGGGTTAGGGTTAGCATCAGCCCTAGGATAGTGTTAGGGTTAGGGTTAGGGTTAGCATCAGCCCTAGGATAGTGTTATGGTTAGGGTTAGCATCAGCCCTAGGATAGTGTTAGGGTTAGGGTTAGGGTTAGCATCAGGCCTAGGATAGTGTTATGGTTAGGGTTAGCATCAGCCCTAGGATAGTGTTAGGGTTAGGGTTAGCATCAGCCCTAGGATATTATTAGGGTTAGGGTTAGCATCAACCCTAGGATAGTGTTAGCGTTAGAGTTAGGGTTAGCACCAGGCTTAGGATAGTGTTAGTGTTAGGGTTACCATCAGCCTTAGGATAGTGTTAGGGTTAGGGTTAGGGTTAGCATCAGGCGTAGGTTAGTGTTAGGGTTAGGGTTAGCCTCAGCCCTAGGATAGTGTTAGCGTTAGGGTTAGGGTTAGCATCAGCCCTAGGATAGTGTTAGGGGTAGGGTTAGGGTTAGCATCAGCCCTAGGATAGTGTTAGTGTTAGGGTTAGCATCAGCCCTAAGATAGTGTTAGGGTTAGGGTTAGGGTTAGCATCAGCCCTAGAATAATATTAGGGTTAGCGTCACTTTTAGGTTTAGGGTTAGCATCAGCTCTAGGATACTGTTAGGGTTAGGGTTAGTGTTGGGTTAGCATCCGCCCTAGGATAGTGTTAGGGTTAGGGTTAGGGTTAGCATCAGCCCTAGGATAGTGTTAGGGTTAGGGCTAGCATCAGCCCTGGGATAATGTTAGGGTTAGCGTTAGGGTTAGCATCAGCCCTAGGATAGTGTTAGGGTTAGGGTTATGGTTATCATCAGGCCTAGGATAGTGTTAGCGTTAGGGTTAGCATCAGCCCTAGGATAGAGTTAGGGTTAGGGTTATGGTTAGCATCAGCCCTAGGATAGTGTTAGGGTTAGGGTTAGCATCAGCCCTAGGATAGTGTTAGGGTTAGGGTTAGGGTTAGCATCAGCCCTAGGATAGTGTTAGGGTTAGGGTTAGCATCAGCCCTAGGATAGTGTTAGGGTTAGGGTTAGGGTTAGCATCAGCCCTAGGATAGTGTTAGGGTTAGCGTTAGCCTAAGCCCTAAGATAGTGTTAGAGTTAGGGTTAGGGTTAGCATCAGCCCTAGGATAATGTTAGGGTTAGGGTTAGGGTTAGCATCAGCCCTAGGATAGTGTTAGTGTTAGGGTTAGCATCAGCCCTAGGATAGTGTTAGGATTAGGGTTAGGGTTAGCTTCCGCCCTAGGATAGTGTTAGGGTTAGGGTTAGGGTTAGCATCAGATCTAGGATAGTGTTAGGGTTAGGGTTAACATAAACCCTTGGATAGTGTTAGGGTTAGGGTTAGGGTTATCATCAGGGCTAGGATAGTGTTAGGGTTAGGGTTAGGGTTAGCATCAGTTCAAGGATAGTGTTAGGGTTAGCGTTAGGGTTAGCATCTGCCCTAGGATAATGTTAGGCTTAGGGTTAGGGTTAGCATCAGCCCAAGGATAGTGTTAAGGTTAGGGTTAGCATCAGCCCTAGGATAGTGTTAGGGTTAGGGTTAGGGTTAGCATCAGGCCCAGGATAGTGTTAGGGTTAGGGTTAGCATCAGCCCAAGTATAGTGTTAGGGTTAGGGTTATGGTTAGCATCTGCCCTAGGATATTGTTAGGGTTAGGGTTAGGGTTAGCATCAGCCCAAGGATAGTGTTAGGGTTAGGGTTAGCATCAGCCCTAGGATAGTGTAAGGTTAGGGTTAGGGTTAGCATCAGGCCCAGGATAGTGTTAGGGTTAGGGTTAGCATCAGCCCAAGGATAGTGTTAGGTTTAGGGTTAGGGTTAGCATCAGCCCTAGGATAGTGTTAGGGTTAGGGTTAACATCAACCCTAGGATAGTGTTTGGGTTAGGGTTAGGGTTAGCCTCAGCCCTAGGAGAGTGTTAGGGTTAGGGATAGGGTTAGCATCAGGCCTAGGATAGTGTTAGGGTTAGGGTTAGGGTTAGCATCAGCCCTAGGATAGTGTTAGGGTTAGGGTTAGCATCAGCCCTAGGATAGTGTCAGGGTTAGGGTTAGGGTTATCATCAGGCCTAGGATAGTGTTAGGGTTAGGGTTAGGGTTATCATCAGGCCTAGGATAGTGTTAGGGTTAGGGTTAGGTTTAGCATCAGTTCAAGGATAGTGTTAGGGTTAGCGTTAGGGTTAGCATCTGCCCTAGTATATTGTTAGGGTTAGGGTTAGGGTTAGCATCAGCCCAAGGTTAGTGTTAGGGTTAGGGTTAGCATCAGCCCTAGGATAGTGTTAGGGTCAGGGTTAGGGTTAGCATCAGGCCCAGGATAGTGTTAGGGTTAGGGTTAGCATCAGCCCAAGGATAGTGTTAGGGTTAGGGTTAGGGTTAGCATCAGCCCTAGGATAGTGTTAGGGTTAGGGTTAGCATCAACCCTAGGATAGTGTTTGGGTTAGGGTTAGGGTTAGCATCAGCCCTAGGATAGTGTTAGGGTTAGGGTTAGCCTCAGCCCTAGGAGAGTGTTAGGGTTAGGGATAGGGTTAGCATCAGTCCTAGGATAGTGTTTGGGTTAGGGTTAGGGTTAGCATCAGCCCTAGGATAGTGTTAGGGTTAGGGTTAGCATCAGCCCTAGGATAGTGTCAGGGTTAGGGTTAGGGTTATCATCAGGCCTAGGATAGTGTTAGGGTTAGGGTTAGGGTTATCATCAGGCCTAGGATAGTGTTAGGGTTAGGGTTAGGGTTAGCAGCAGTTCAAGGATAGTGTTAGGGTTAGCGTTAGGGTTAGCATCTGCCCTAGGATATTGTTAAGGTTAGGGTTAGGGTTAGCATCAGCCCAAGGTTAGTGTTAGGGTTAGGGTTAGCATCAGCCCTAGGATAGTGTTAGGGTCAGGGTTAGGGTTAGCATCAGGCCCAGGATAGTGTTATGGTTAGGGTTAGCATCAGCCCTAGGATAGTGTTAGGGTTAGGGTTAGCATCAGCCCTAGGATATTATTAGGGTTAGGGTTAGCATCAACCCTAGGATAGTGTTAGGGTTAGAGTTAGGGTTAGCACCAGGCTTAGGATAGTGTTAGTGTTAGTGTTACCATCAGCCTTAGGATAGTGTTAGGGTTAGGGTTAGGGTTAGCATCAGCCGTAGGATAGTGTTAGGGTTAGGGTTAGCCTCAGCCCTAGGATAGTGTTAGCGTTAGGGTTAGGGTTAGCATCAGCCCTAGGATAGTGTTAGGGGTAGGGTTAGGGTTAGCATCAGCCCTAGGATAGTGTTAGTGTTAGGGTTAGCATCAGCCCTAGGATAGTGTTAGGGTTGGGGTTAGGGTTAGCATGAGCCCTAGGATAATATTAGGGTTAGCGTCACGGTTAGGTTTAGGGTTAGCATCAGCTCTAGGATACTGTTAGGGTTAGGGTTAGTGTTGGGTTAGCATCCGCCCTAGGATAGTGTTAGGGTTAGGGTTAGGGTTAGCATCAGCCCTAGGATAGTGTTAGGGTTAGGGCTAGCATCAGCCCTGGGATAATGTTAGGGTTAGCGTTAGGGTTAGCATCAGCCCTAGGATAGTGTTAGGGTTAGGGTTAGGGTTATCATCAGGCCTAGGATAGTGTTAGCGGTAGGGTTAGCATCAGCCCTCGGATAGTGTTAGGGTTAGGGATAGGGTTAGCATCAGCCCTAGGATAGTGTTAGGGTTAGGGTTAGCATCAACCCTAGGATAGTGTTAGGGTTAGGGTTAGGGTTAGCATCAGCCCTAGGATAGTGTTAGGGTTAGGGTTAGCATCAGCCCTAGGATAGTGTTAGGGTTAGGGTTAGGGTTAGCATCAGCCCTAGGATAGTGTTAGGGTTAGGGTTAGCCTAAGCCCTAAGATAGTGTTAGAGTTAGGGTTAGGGTTAGCATCAGCCCTAGGATAATGTTAGGGTTAGTGTTAGGGTTAGCATCAGCCCTAGGATAGTGTTAGTGTTAGGGTTAGCATCAGCCCTAGGATAGTGTTAGGGTTAGGGTTAGGGTTAGCATCCGCCCTAGGATAGTGTTAGGGTTAGGGTTAGGGTTAGCATCAGCCCTAGGATAGTGTTAGGGTTAGGGTTAACATAAACCCTTGGATAGTGTTAGGGTTAGGGTTATGGTTATCATCAGGCCTAGGATAGTGTTAGCGTTAGGGTTAGCATCAGCCCTAGGATAGAGTTAGGGTTAGGGTTAGGGTTAGCATCAGCCCTAGGATAGTGTTAGGGTTAGGGTTAGCATCAGCCCTAGGATAGTGTTAGGGTTAGGGTTAGGGTTAGCATCAGCCCTAGGATAGTGTTAGGGTTAGGGTTAGCATCAGCCCTAGGATAGTGTTAGGGTTAGGGTTAGGGTTAGCATCAGCCCTAGGATAGTGTTAGGGTTAGCGTTAGCCTAAGCCCTAAGATAGTGTTAGAGTTAGGGTTAGGGTTAGCATCAGCCCTAGGATAATGTTAGGGTTAGGGTTAGGGTTAGCATCAGCCCTAGGATAGTGTTAGTGTTAGGGTTAGCATCAGCCCTAGGATAGTGTTAGGATTAGGGTTAGGGTTAGCTTCCGCCCTAGGATAGTGTTAGGGTTAGGGTTAGGGTTAGCATCAGATCTAGGATAGTGTTAGGGTTAGGGTTAACATAAACCCTTGGATAGTGTTAGGGTTAGGGTTAGGGTTATCATCAGGGCTAGGATAGTGTTAGGGTTAGGGTTAGGGTTAGCATCAGTTCAAGGATAGTGTTAGGGTTAGCGTTAGGGTTAGCATCTGCCCTAGGATAATGTTAGGCTTAGGGTTAGGGTTAGCATCAGCCCAAGGATAGTGTTAAGGTTAGGGTTAGCATCAGCCCTAGGATAGTGTTAGGGTTAGGGTTAGGGTTAGCATCAGGCCCAGGATAGTGTTAGGGTTAGGGTTAGCATCAGCCCAAGTATAGTGTTAGGGTTAGGGTTATGGTTAGCATCTGCCCTAGGATATTGTTAGGGTTAGGGTTAGGGTTAGCATCAGCCCAAGGATAGTGTTAGGGTTAGGGTTAGCATCAGCCCTAGGATAGTGTTAGGGTTAGGGTTAGGGTTAGCATCAGGCCCAGGATAGTGTTAGGGTTAGGGTTAGCATCAGCCCAAGGATAGTGTTAGGTTTAGGGTTAGGGTTAGCATCAGCCCTAGGATAGTGTTAGGGTTAGGGTTAGCATCAACCCTAGGATAGTGTTTGGGTTAGGGTTAGGGTTAGCATCAGCCCGAGGATAGTGTTAGGGTTAGGGTTAGCCTCAGCCCTAGGAGAGTGTTAGGGTTAGGGATAGGGTTAGCATCAGGCCTAGGATAGTGTTAGGGTTAGGGTTAGGGTTAGCATCAGCCCTAGGATAGTGTTAGGGTTAGGGTTAGCATCAGCCCTAGGATAGTGTCAGGGTTAGGGTTAGGGTTATCATCAGGCCTAGGATAGTGTTAGGGTTAGGGTTAGGGTTATCATCAGGCCTAGGATAGTGTTAGGGTTAGGGTTAGGTTTAGCATCAGTTCAAGGATAGTGTTAGGGTTAGCGTTAGGGTTAGCATCTGCCCTAGTATATTGTTAGGGTTAGGGATAGGGTTAGCATCAGCCCAAGGTTAGTGTTAGGGTTAGGGTTAGCATCAGCCCTAGGATAGTGTTAGGGTCAGGGTTAGGGTTAGCATCAGGCCCAGGATAGTGTTAGGGTTAGGGTTAGTATCAGCCCAAGGATAGTGTTAGGGTTAGGGTTAGGGTTAGCATCAGCCCTAGGATAGTGTTAGGGTTAGGGTTAGCATCAACCCTAGGATAGTGTTTGGGTTAGGGTTAGGGTTAGCATCAGCCCTAGGATAGTGTTAGGGTTAGGGTTAGCCTCAGCCCTAGGAGAGTGTTAGGGTTAGGGATAGGGTTAGCATCAGTCCTAGGATAGTGTTAGGGTTAGGGTTAGGGTTAGCATCAGCCCTAGGATAGTGTTAGGGTTAGGGTTAGCATCAGCCCTAGGATAGTGTCAGGGTTAGGGTTAGGGTTATCATCAGGCCTAGGATAGTGTTAGGGTTAGGGTTAGGGTTATCATCAGGCCTAGGATAGTGTTAGGGTTAGGGTTAGGGTTAGCATCAGTTCAAGGATAGTGTTAGGGTTAGCGTTAGGGTTAGCATCTGCCCTAGGATATTGTTAAGGTTAGGGTTAGGGTTAGCATCAGCCCAAGGTTAGTGTTAGGGTTAGGGTTAGCATCAGCCCTAGGATAGTGTTAGGGTCAGGGTTAGGGTTAGCATCAGGCCCAGGATAGTGTTATGGTTAGGGTTAGCATCAGCCCTAGGATAGTGTTAGGGTTAGGGTTAGCATCAGCCCTAGGATATTATTAGGGTTAGGGTTAGCATCAACCCTAGGATAGTGTTAGGGTTAGAGTTAGGGTTAGCACCAGGCTTAGGATAGTGTTAGTGTTAGGGTTACCATCAGCCTTAGGATAGTGTTAGGGTTAGGGTTAGGGTTAGCATCAGCCGTAGGATAGTGTTAGGGTTAGGGTTAGCCTCAGCCCTAGGATAGTGTTAGCGTTAGGGTTAGGGTTAGCATCAGCCCTAGGATAGTGTTAGGGGTAGGGTTAGGGTTAGCATCAGCCCTAGGATAGTGTTAGTGTTAGGGTTAGCATCAGCCCTAGGATAGTGTTAGGGTTGGCGTTAGGGTTAGCATGAGCCCTAGGATAATATTAGGGTTAGCGTCACGGTTAGGTTTAGGGTTAGCATCAGCTCTAGGATACTGTTAGGGTTAGGGTTAGTGTTGGGTTAGCATCCGCCCTAGGATAGTGTTAGGGTTAGGGTTAGGGTTAGCATCAGCCCTAGGATAGTGTTAGGGTTAGGGCTAGCATCAGCCCTGGGATAATGTTAGGGTTAGCGTTAGGGTTAGCATCAGCCCTAGGATAGTGTTAGGGTTAGGGTTAGGGTTATCATCAGGCCTAGGATAGTGTTAGCGGTAGGGTTAGCATCAGCCCTTGGATAGTGTTAGGGTTAGGGATAGGGTTAGCATCAGCCCTAGGATAGTGTTAGGGTTAGGGTTAGCATCAACCCTAGGATAGTGTTAGGGTTAGGGTTAGGGTTAGCATCAGCCCTAGGATAGTGTTAGGGTTAGGGTTAGCATCAGCCCTAGGATAGTGTTAGGGTTAGGGTTAGGGTTAGCATCAGCCCTAGGATAGTGTTAGGGTTAGGGTTAGCCTAAGCCCTAAGATAGTGTTAGAGTTAGGGTTAGGGTTAGCATCAGCCCTAGGATAATGTTAGGGTTAGTGTTAGGGTTAGCATCAGCCCTAGGATAGTGTTAGTGTTAGGGTTAGCATCAGCCCTAGGATAGTGTTAGGGTTAGGGTTAGGGTTAGCATCCGCCCTAGGATAGTGTTAGGGTTAGGGTTAGGGTTAGCATCAGCCCTAGGATAGTGTTAGGGTTAGGGTTAACATAAACCCTTGGATAGTGTTAGGGTTAGGGTTAGGGTTATCATCAGGGCTAGGATAGTGTTAGGGTTATGGTTAGGGTTAGCATCAGTTCAAGGATAGTGTTAGGGTTAGCGTTAGGGTTAGCATCTGCCCTAGGATAATGTTAGGCTTAGGGTTAGGGTTAGCATCAGCCCAAGGATAGTGTTAGGGTTAGGGTTAGCATCAGCCCTAGGATAGTGTTAGGGTTAGGGTTAGGGTTAGCATCAGGCCCAGGATAGTGTTAGGGTTAGGGTTAGCATCAGCCCAAGGATAGTGTTAGGGTTAGGGTTATGGTTAGCATCAGGCCCAGGATAGTGTTAGGGTTAGGGTTAGCATCAGCCCAAGGATAGTGTTAGGGTTAGGGTTATGGTTAGCATCTGCCCTAGGATATTGTTAGGGTTAGGGTTAGGGTTAGCATCAGCCCAAGGATAGTGTTAGGGTTAGGGTTAGCATCAGCCCTAGGATAGTTTTAGGGTTAGGGTTAGGGTTAGCATCAGGCCCAGGATAGTGTTAGTGTTAGGGTTAGCATCAGCCCAAGGATAGTGTTAGGTTTAGGGTTAGGGTTAGCATCAGCCCTATGATAGTGTTAGGGTTAGGGTTAGCATCAACCCTAGGATAGTGTTTGGGTTAGGGTTAGGGTTAGCATCAGCCCTAGGATAGTGTTAGGGTTAGGGTTAGCCTCAGCCCTAGGAGAGTGTTAGGGTTAGGGATAGGGTTAGCATCAGGCCTAGGATAGTGTTAGGGTTAGGGTTAGGGTTAGCATCAGCCCTACGATAGTGTTAGGGTTAGGGTTAGCATCAGCCCTAGGATAGTGTCAGGGTTAGGGTTAGGGTTATCATCAGGCCTAGGATAGTGTTAGGGTTAGGGTTAGGGTTTTCATCAGGCCTAGGATAGTGTTAGGGTTATTGTTAGGGTTAGCATCAGTTCAAGGATAGTGTTAGGGTTAGCGTTAGGGTTAGCATCTGCCCTAGGATATTGTTAGGGTTAGGGTTAGGGTTAGCATCAGCCCAAGGTTAGTGTTAGGGTTAGGGTTAGCATCAGCCCTAGGATAGTGTTAGGGTCAGGGTTAGGGTTAGCATCAGGCCCAGGATAGTGTTAGGGTTAGGGTTAGCATCAGCCCAAGTATAGTGTTAGGGTTAGGGTTATGGTTAGCATCTGCCCTAGGATATTGTTAGGGTTAGGGTTAGGGTTAGCATCAGCCCAAGGATAGTGTTAGGGTTAGGGTTAGCATCAGCCCTAGGATAGTGTTAGGGTTAGGGTTAGGGTTAGCATCAGGCCCAGGATAGTGTTAGGGTTAGGGTTAGCATCAGCCCAAGGATAGTGTTAGGTTTAGGGTTAGGGTTAGCATCAGCCCTAGGATAGTGTTAGGGTTAGGGTTAGCATCAACCCTAGGATAGTGTTTGGGTTAGGGTTAGGGTTAGCATCAGCCGTAGGATAGTGTTAGGGTTAGGGTTAGCCTCAGCCCTAGGAGAGTGTTAGGGTTAGGGATAGGGTTAGCACCAGGCCTAGGATAGTGTTAGGGTTAGGGTTAGGGTTAGCATCAGCCCTAGGATAGTGTTAGGGTTAGGGTTAGCATCAGCCATAGGATAGTGTCAGGGTTAGGGTTAGGGTTATCATCAGGCCTAGGATAGTGTTAGGGTTAGGGTTAGGGTTATCATCAGGCCTAGGATAGTGTTAGGGTTAGGGTTAGGTTTAGCATCAGTTCAAGAATAGTGTTAGGGTTAGCGTTAGGGTTAGCATCTGCCCTAGGATATTGTTAGGGTTAGGGTTAGGGTTAGCATCAGCCCAAGGTTAGTGTTAGGGTTAGGGTTAGCATCAGCCCTAGGATAGTGTTAGGGTCAGGGTTAGGGTTAGCATCAGGCCCAGGATAGTGTTAGGGTTAGGGTTAGCATCAGCCCAAGGATAGTGTTAGGGTTAGGGTTAGGGTTAGCATCAGCCCTAGGATAGTGTTAGGGTTAGGGTTAGCCTCAGCCCTAGGAGAGTGTTAGGGTTAGGGATAGGGTTAGCATCAGGCCTAGGATAGTGTTAGGGTTAGGGTTAGGGTTAGCATCAGCCCTACGATAGTGTTAGGGTTAGGGTTAGCATCAGCCCTAGGATAGTGTCAGGGTTAGGGTTAGGGTTATCATCAGGCCTAGGATAGTGTTAGGGTTAGGGTTAGGGTTTTCATCAGGCCTAGGATAGTGTTACGGTTATTGTTAGGGTTAGCATCAGTTCAAGGATAGTGTTAGGGTTAGCGTTAGGGTTAGCATCTGCCCTAGGATATTGTTAGGGTTAGGGTTAGGGTTAGCATCAGCCCAAGGTTAGTGTTAGGGTTAGGGTTAGCATCAGCCCTAGGATAGTGTTAGGGTCAGGGTTAGGGTTAGCATCAGGCCCAGGATAGTGTTAGGGTTAGGGTTAGCATCAGCCCAAGTATAGTGTTAGGGTTAGGGTTATGGTTAGCATCTGCCCTAGGATATTGTTAGGGTTAGGGTTAGGGTTAGCATCAGCCCAAGGATAGTGTTAGGGTTAGGGTTAGCATCAGCCCTAGGATAGTGTTAGGGTTAGGGTTAGGGTTAGCATCAGGCCCAGGATAGTGTTAGGGTTAGGGTTAGCATCAGCCCAAGGATAGTGTTAGGTTTAGGGTTAGGGTTAGCATCAGCCCTAGGATAGTGTTAGGGTTAGGGTTAGCATCAACCCTAGGATAGTGTTTGGGTTAGGGTTAGGGTTAGCATCAGCCGTAGGATAGTGTTAGGGTTAGGGTTAGCCTCAGCCCTAGGAGAGTGTTAGGGTTAGGGATAGGGTTAGCATCAGGCCTAGGATAGTGTCAGGGTTAGGGTTAGGGTTAGCATCAGCCCTAGGATAGTGTTAGGGTTAGGGTTAGCATCAGCCCTAGGATAGTGTCAGGGTTAGGGTTAGGGTTATCATCAGGCCTAGGATAGTGTTAGGGTTAGGGTTAGGGTTATCATCAGGCCTAGGATAGTGTTAGGGTTAGGGTTAGGTTTAGCATCAGTTCAAGGATAGTGTTAGGGTTAGCGTTAGGGTTAGCATCTGCCCTAGGATATTGTTAGGGTTAGGGTTAGGGTTAGCATCAGCCCAAGGTTAGTGTTAGGGTTAGGGTTAGCATCAGCTCTAGGATAGTGTTAGGGTCAGGGTTAGGGTTAGCATCAGGCCCAGGATAGTGTTAGGGTTAGGGTTAGCATCAGCCCAAGGATAGTGTTAGGGTTAGGGTTAGGGTTAGCATCAGCCCTAGGATAGTGTTAGGGTTAGGGTTAGCATCAACCCTAGGATAGTGTTTGGGTTAGGGTTAGGGTTAGCATCAACCCTAGGATAGTGTTAGGGTTAGGGTTAGGGTTATCATCAGGCCTAGGATAGTGTTAGGGTTAGGGTTAGGGTTAGCGTCTGCCCTAGGTTATTGTTAGGGTTAGGGTTAGGGATAGCATCAGCCCAAGGATTGTGTTAGGGTTAGGGTTAGCATCAGCCCTAGGATAGTGTTAGGGTTAGGGTTAGGGTTAGCATCAGGCCCAGGATAGTGTTAGGGTTAGGGTTAGCATCAGCCCAAGGATAGTGTTAGGGTTAGGGTTATGGTTAGCATCAGCCCTAGGATAGTGTTGGGGTTAGGGTTAGCATCAACCCTAGGATAGTGTTAGGGTTAGGGTTAGGGTTATCATCAGGCCCAGGATAGTGTTAGGGTTAGGGTTAGCATCAGCCCTAGGATAGTGTTAGGGTTAAGTTTAGGGTTAGCATCAGCCCTAGGATAGTGTTAGGGTTAGGGTTAGCATCAGCCCTAGGATAGTGTTAGGGTTAGGGTTAGGGTTAGCATCAGGCCTAGGATAGTGTTATGGGTTAGGGTTAGCATCAGCCCTAGGATAGTGTTAGGGTTAGGGTTTGGGTTATCATCAGCCGTAGGATAGTGTTAGGGTTAGGGTTAGCCTCATCCCTAAGATAGTGTTAGAGTTAGGGTTAGGGTTAGCATCAGCCCTAGGATAGTGTTAGGGTTAGGGTTAGGGTTAGCATCAGCCCTTGGAGAGTGTTAGGGTTAGGGTTAGGGTTAGTATCAGCCCTAGGATAGTGTTAGTGTTAGGGTTAGCATCAGCCCTAGGATAGTGTTAGGGTTAGGGTTAGCATCAGCCCTAGGATAGTGTCAGGGTTAGGGTTAGGGTTAGCATCAGCCCTAGGATAGTGTTAGGGTTAGGGTTATCATCAGCCCTAGGATAGTGTTAGGGTTAGGGTTAGGGTTAGCATCAGCCCTAGGATAGTGTTAGGGTTAGGGTTAGCATCAGCCCTAGGACAGTGTTAGTGTTAGGGTTAGGGTTAGCATCAGGCCCAGGATAGTGGTAGGGTTAGGGTTAGCATCAGCCCTAGGATAGTGTTAGGGTTAGGGTTAACATAAACCCTAGGATAGTGTTAGGGTTAGGGTTAGATCATCAGGCCTAGGATAGTGTTAGGGTTAGGGTTAGGGTTAGCATCAGTTCAAGGATAGTTTTAGGGTTAGCGTTAGGGTTAGCATCAGCCCTAGGATAGTGTTAGGGTTAGGGTTAGGGTTAGCATCAGCCCTAGGATAGTGTTAGGGTTAGGGTTAGCATCAGCCCTAGGATAGTGTTAGGGTTAGGGTTAGGGTTATCATCTGGCCTAGGATAGTGTTAAGGTTAGGGTTAGCATCAGCCCTAGGATAGTGTTAGGGTTAGGGTTAGGGTTAGCATGAGCCCAAGGATAGTGTTAGGGTTAGGGTTAGCATCAGCCCTAGGATAGTGTTAGCGTTAGGGTTAGGGTTAGCATCAGGCCTAGGATAGTGTTAGGGTTAGGGTTAGGGTTAGCATCAGCCCTACGATAGTGTTAGGGTTAGGGTTAGCATCAGCCCTAGGATATTGTCAGGGTTAGGGTTAGGGTTATCATCAGGCCTAGGATAGTGTTAGGGTTAGGGTTAGGGTTTTCATCAGGCCTAGGATAGTGTTAGGGTTATTGTTAGGGTTAGCATCAGTTCAAGGATAGTGTTAGGGTTAGCGTTAGGGTTAGCATCTGCCCTAGGATATTGTTAGGGTTAGGGTTAGGGTTAGCATCAGCCCAAGGTTAGTGTTAGGGTTAGGGTTAGCATCAGCCCTAGGATAGTGTTAGGGTCAGGGTTAGTGTTAGCATCAGGCCCAGGATAGTGTTAGGGTTAGGGTTAGCATCAGCCCAAGTATAGTGTTAGGGTTAGGGTTATGGTTAGCATCTGCCCTAGGATATTGTTAGGGTTAGGGTTAGGGTTAGCATCAGCCCAAGGATAGTGTTAGGGTTAGGGTTAGCATCAGCCCTAGGATAGTGTTAGGGTTATGGTTAGGGTTAGCATCAGGCCCAGGATAGTGTTAGGGTTAGGGTTAGCATCAGCCCAAGGATAGTGTTAGGTTTAGGGTTAGGGTTAGCATCAGCCCTAGGATAGTGTTAGGGTTAGGGTTAGCATCAACCCTAGGATAGTGTTTGGGTTAGGGTTAGGGTTAGCATCAGCCGTAGGATAGTGTTAGGGTTAGGGTTAGCCTCAGCCCTAGGAGAGTGTTAGCGTTAGGGATAGGGTTAGCATCAGGCCTAGGATAGTGTTAGGGTTAGGGTTAGGGTTAGCATCAGCCCTAGGATAGTGTTAGGGTTAGGGTTAGCATCAGCCCTAGGATAGTGTCAGGGTTAGGGTTAGGGTTATCATCAGGCCTAGGATAGTGTTAGGGTTAGGGTTAGGGTTATCATCAGGCCTAGGATAGTGTTAGGGTTAGGGTTAGGTTTAGCATCAGTTCAAGGATAGTGTTAGGGTTAGCGTTAGGGTTAGCATCTGCCCTAGGATATTGTTAGGGTTAGGGTTAGGGTTAGCATCAGCCCAAGGTTAGTGTTAGGGTTAGGGTTAGCATCAGCCCTAGGATAGTGTTAGGGTCAGGGTTAGGGTTAGCATCAGGCCCAGGATAGTGTTAGGGTTAGGGTTAGCATCAGCCCAAGGATAGTGTTAGGGTTAGGGTTAGGGTTAGCATCAGCCCTAGGATAGTGTTAGGGTTAGGGTTAGCCTCAGCCCTAGGAGAGTGTTAGGGTTAGGGATAGGGTTAGCATCAGGCCTAGGATAGTGTTAGGGTTAGGGTTAGGGTTAGCATCAGCCCTACGATAGTGTTAGGGTTAGGGTTAGCATCAGCCCTAGGATAGTGTCAGGGTTAGGGTTAGGGTTATCATCAGGCCTAGGATAGTGTTAGGGTTAGGGTTTGGGTTTTCATCAGGCCTAGGATAGTGTTACGGTTATTGTTAGGGTTAGCATCAGTTCAAGGATAGTGTTAGGGTTAGCGTTAAGGTTAGCATCTGCCCTAGGATATTGTTAGGGTTAGGGTTAGGGTTAGCATCAGCCCAAGGTTAGTGTTAGGGTTAGGGTTAGCATCAGCCCTAGGATAGTGTTAGGGTCAGGGTTAGGGTTAGCATCAGGCCCAGGATAGTGTTAGGGTTAGGGTTAGCATCAGCCCAAGTATAGTGTTAGGGTTAGGGTTATGGTTAGCATCTGCCCTAGGATATTGTTAGGGTTAGGGTTAGGGTTAGCATCAGCCCAAGGATAGTGTTAGGGTTAGGGTTAGCATCAGCCCTAGGATAGTGTTAGGGTTATGGTTAGGGTTAGCATCAGGCCCAGGATAGTGTTAGGGTTAGGGTTAGCATCAGCCCAAGGATAGTGTTAGGTTTAGGGTTAGGGTTAGCATCAGCCCTAGGATAGTGTTAGGGTTAGGGTTAGCATCAACCCTAGGATAGTGTTTGGGTTAGGGTTAGGGTTAGCATCAGCCGTAGGATAGTGTTAGGGTTAGGGTTAGCCTCAGCCCTAGGAGAGTGTTAGGGTTAGGGATAGGGTTAGCATCAGGCCTAGGATAGTGTTAGGGTTGGGGTTAGGGTTACCATCAGCCCTAGGATAGTGTTAGGGTTAGGGTTAGCATCAGCCCTAAGATAGTGTCAGGGTTAGGGTTAGGGTTATCATCAGGCCTAGGATAGTGTTAGGGTTAGGGTTAGGGTTATCATCAGGCCTAGGATAGTGTTAGGGTTAGGGTTAGGGTTATCATCAGGCCTAGGATAGTGTTAGGGTTAGGGTTAGGTTTAGCATCAGTTCAAGGATAGTGTTAGGGTTAGCGTTAGGGTTAGCATCTGCCCTAGGATATTGTTAGGGTTAGGGTTAGGGTTAGCATCAGCCCAAGGTTAGTGTTAGGGTTAGGGTTAGCATCAGCCCTAGGATAGTGTTAGGGTCAGGGTTAGGGTTAGCATCAGGCCCAGGATAGTGTTAGGGTTAGGGTTAGCATCAGCCCAAGGATACTGTTAGGGTTAGGGTTAGGGTTAGCATCAGCCCTAGGATAGTGTTAGGGTTAGGGTTAGCATCAACCCTAGGATAGTGTTTGGGTTAGGGTTAGGGTTAGCATCAGCCCTAGGATAGTGTTAGGGTTAGGGTTACCCTCAGCCCTAGGAGAGTGTTAGGGTTAGGGATAGGGTTAGCATCAGTCCTAGGATAGTGTTAGGGTTAGGGTTAGGGTTAGCATCAGCCCTAGGATAGTGTTAGGGTTAGGGTTAGCATCA
Organism: Lemur catta; assembly: GCF_020740605.2. Lineage (NCBI taxonomy): Eukaryota > Metazoa > Chordata > Mammalia > Primates > Lemuridae > Lemur > Lemur catta. The sequence continues at coordinate 1,700,901 of NW_025423857.1, read as the reverse complement.
GCCCTAGGATAGTGTCAGGGTTAGGGTTAGGGTTATCATCAGGCCTAGGATATTGTTAGGGTTAGGGTTAGGGTTATCATCAGGCCTAGGATAGTGTTAGGGTTAGGGTTAGGGTTAGCATCAGTTCAAGGATAGTGTTAGGGTTAGCGTTAGGGTTAGCATCTGCCCTAGGAAATTGTTAAGGTTAGGGTTAGGGTTAGCATCAGCCCAAGGTTAGTGTTAGGGTTAGGGTTAGCATCAGCCCTAGGATAGTGTTAGGGTCAGGGTTAGGGTTAGCATCAGGCCCAGGATAGTGTTATGGTTAGGGTTAGCATCAGCCCTAGGATAGTGTTAGGGTTAGGGTTAGCATCAGCCCTAGGATATTATTAGGGTTAGGGTTAGCATCAACCCTAGGATAGTGTTAGGGTTAGAGTTAGGGTTAGCACCAGGCTTAGGATAGTGTTAGTGTTAGGGTTACCATCAGCCTTAGGATAGTGTTAGGGTTAGGTTTAGGGTTAGCATCAGCCGTAGGATAGTGTTAGGGTTAGGGTTAGCCTCAGACCTAGGATAGTGTTAGCGTTAGGGTTAGGGTTAGCATCAGCCCTAGGATAGTGTTAGGGGTAGGGTTAGGGTTAGCATCAGCCCTAGGATAGTGTTAGTGTTAGGGTTAGCATCAGCCCTAGGATAGTGTTAGGGTTGGGATTAGGGTTAGCATGAGCCCTAGGATAATATTAGGGTTAGCGTCACGGTTAGGTTTAGGGTTAGCATCAGCTCTAGGATACTGTTAGGGTTAGGGTTAGTGTTGGGTTAGCATCCGCCCTAGGATAGTGTTAGGGTTAGGGTTAGGGTTAGCATCAGCCCTAGGATAGTGTTAGGGTTAGGGCTAGCATCAGCCCTGGGATAATGTTAGGGTTAGCGTTAGGGTTAACATCAGCCCTAGGATAGTGTTAGGGTTAGGGTTAGGGTTATCATCAGGCCTAGGATAGTGTTAGCGGTAGGGTTAGCATCAGCCCTAGGATAGTGTTAGGGTTAGGGATAGGGTTAGCATCAGCCCTAGGATAGTGTTAGGGTTAGGGTTAGCATCAGACCTAGGATAGTGTTAGGGTTAGGGTTAGGGTTAGCATCAGCCCTAGGATAGTGTTAGGGTTAGGGTTATCATCAGGCCTAGGATAGTGTTAGGGTTAGGGTTAGGGTTATCATCAGGCCTAGGATAGTGTTAGGGTTAGGGTTAGGGTTAGCATCTGCCCTAGGTTATTGTTAGGGTTAGGGTTAGGGATAGCATCAGCCCAAGGATAGTGTTAGGGTTAGGGTTAGCATCAGCCCTAGGATAGTGTTAGGGTTAGGGTTAGGGTTAGCATCAGGCCCAGGATAGTGTTAGGGTTAGGGTTAGCATCAGCCCAAGGATAGTGTTAGGGTTAGGGTTATGGTTAGCATCATCCCTAGGATAGTGTTAGGGTTAGGGTTAGCATCAACCCTAGGATAGTGTTAGGGTTAGGGTTAGGGTTATCATCAGGCCCAGAATAGTGTTAGGGTTAGGGTTAGCATCAGCCCTAGGATAGTGTTAGGGTTAAGTTTAGGGTTAGCATCAGCCCTAGGATAGTGTTAGGTTTAGGGTTAGCATCAGCCCTAGGATAGTGTTAGGGTTAGGGTTAGGGTTAGCATCAGGCCTAGGATAGTGTTATGGGTTAGGGTTAGCATCAGCCCTAGGATAGTGTTAGGGTTAGGGTTTGGGTTATCATCAGCCGTAGGATAGTGTTAGGGTTAGGGTTAGCCTCATCCCTAAGATAGTGTTAGAGTTAGGGTTAGGGTTAGCATCAGCCCTAGGATAGTGTTAGGGTTAGGGTTAGGGTTAGCATCAGCCCTTGGAGAGTGTTAGGGTTAGGGTTAGGGTTAGTATCAGCCCTAGGATAGTGTTAGTGTTAGGGTTAGCATCAGCCCTAGGATAGTGTTAGGGTTAGGGTTAGCATCAGCCCTAGGATAGTGTCAGGGTTAGGGTTAGGGTTAGCATCAGCCCTAGGATAGTGTTAGGGTTAGGGTTATCATCAGCCCTAGGATAGTGTTAGGGTTAGGGTTAGGGTTAGCATCAGCCCTAGGATAGTGTTAGGGTTAGGGTTAGCATCAGCCCTAGGACAGTGTTAGTGTTAGGGTTAGGGTTAGCATCAGGCCCAGGATAGTGGTAGGGTTAGGGTTAGCATCAGCCCTAGGATAGTGTTAGGGTTAGGGTTAACATAAACCCTAGGATAGTGTTAGGGTTAGGGTTAGATCATCAGGCCTAGGATAGTGTTAGGGTTAGGGTTAGGGTTAGCATCAGTTCAAGGATAGTTTTAGGGTTAGCGTTAGGGTTAGCATCAGCCCTAGGATAGTGTTAGGTTTAGGGTTAGGGTTAGCATCAGCCCTAGGATAGTGTTAGGGTTAGGGTTAGCATCAGCCCTAGGATAGTGTTAGGGTTAGGGTTAGGGTTATCATCTGGCCTAGGATAGTGTTAAGGTTAGGGTTAGCATCAGCCCTAGGATAGTGTTAGGGTTAGGGTTAGGGTTAGCATGAGCCCAAGGATAGTGTTAGGGTTAGGGTTAGCATCAGCCCTAGGATAGTGTTAGCGTTAGGGTTAGGGTTAGCATCAGGCCTAGGATAGTGTTAGGGTTAGGGTTAGCATCAGCCCTAGGATAGTGTTAGGGTTAGGGTTAGGGTTATCATCAGGCTTATGATAGTGATAGGGTTAGGGTTAGCATCAGCCCTAGGATAGTGTTAGGGTTAGGGTTAGGGTTAGCATCAGCCCTAGGATAGTGTTAGGGTTAGGGTTAGCATCAGCCCTAGGATAGTGTTAGGGTTAGGGTTAGGGTTAGCATCAGGCCTAGGATAGTGTTATGGTTAGGGTTAGCATCAGCCCTAGGATAGTGTTAGGGTTAGGGTTAGGGTTATCATCAGGCCTATGATAGTGTTAGGGTTAGGGTTAGCATCAGCCCTAGGATAGTGTTAGGGTTAGGGTTAGGGTTAGCGTCAGCCCTAGGATAGTGTTAGGGTTAGGGTTACTGTTAGCATCAGCCCTAGGATATTATTAGGGTTAGGGTTAGCATCAGCCCTAGGATAGTGTTAGGGTTAGAGTTAGGGTTAGCACCAGGATTAGGATAGTGTTAGTGTTAGGGTTACCATCAGACTTAGGATAGTGTTAGGGTTAGGGTTAGGGTTAGCATCAGCCGTAGGATAGTGTTAGGGTTAGGGTTAGCCTCAGCCCTAGGATAGTGTTAGCGTTAGGGTTAGGGTTAGCATCAGCCCTAGGATAGTGTTAGGGGTAGGGTTAGGGTTAGCATCAGCCCTAGGATAGTGTTAGTGTTAGGGTTAGCATCAGCCCTAGGATAGTGTTAGGGTTAGGGTTAGGGTTAGCATCAGCCCTAGGATAATATTAGGGTTAGCGTCACGGTTAGGTTTAGGGTTAGCATCAGCTCTAGGATAGTGTTAGGGTTAGGGTTAGGGTTGAGTTAGCATCCGCCCTAGGATAGTGTTAGGGTTAGTGTTAGGGTTAGCATCAGCCCTAGGATAGTGTTAGGGTTAGGGTTAGCATCAGCCCTGGGATAATGTTAGGGTTAGCGTTAGGGTTAGCATCAGCCCTAGGATAGTGTTAGGGTTAGGGTTAGGGTTATCATCAGGCCTAGGATAGTGTTAGGGTTAGGGTTAGCATCAGCCCTAGGATAGTGTTAGGGTTAGGGTTAGGGTTAGCATCAGCCCTAGGATAGTGTTAGGGTTAGGGTTAGCATCAGCCCTAGGATAGTGTTAGGGTTAGGGTTAGGGTTAGCATCAGCCCTAGGATAGTGTTAGGGTTAGGGTTAGCATCAGCCCTAGGATAGTGTTAGGGTTAGGGTTAGGGTTAGCATCAGCCCTAGGATACTGTTAGGGTTAGGGTTAGCCTAAGCCCTAAGATAGTGTTAGAGTTAGGGTTAGGGTTAGCATCAGCCCTAGGATAATGTTAGGGTTAGTGTTAGGGTTAGCATCAGCCCTAGGATAGTGTTAGTGTTAGGGTTAGCATCAGCCCTAGGATAGTGTTAGGGTTAGGGTTAGGGTTAGCATCTGCCCTAGGATAGTGTTAGGGTTAGGGTTAGGGTTAGCATCAGCCCTAGGATAGTGTTAGGGTTAGGGTTAGGGTTATCATCAGGGCTAGGATAGTGTTAGGGTTAGGGTTAGGGTTAGCATCAGTTCAAGGATAGTGTTAGGGTTAGCGTTAGGGTTAGCATCTGCCCTAGGATAATGTTAGGCTTAGGGTTAGGGTTAGCATCAGCCCAAGGATAGTGTTAGGGTTAGGGTTAGCATCAGCCCTAGGATAGTGTTAGGGTTAGGGTTAGGGTTAGCATCAGGCCCAGGATAGTGTTAGGGTTAGGGTTAGCATCAGCCCAAGGATAGTGTTAGGGTTAGGGTTATGGTTAGCATCTGCCCTAGGATAATGTTAGGGTTAGGGTTAGGGTTAGCATCAGCCCAAGGATAGTGTTAGGGTTAGGGTTAGCATCAGCCCTAGGATAGTGTTAGGGTTAGGGTTAGGGTTAGCATCAGGCCCAGGATAGTGTTAGGGTTAGGGTTAGCATCAGCCCAAGGATAGTGTTAGGTTTAGGGTTAGGGTTAGCATCAGCCTTAGGATAGTGTTAGGGTTAGGGTTAGCATCAACCCTAGGATAGTGTTTGGGTTAGCGTTAGGGTTAGCATCAGCCCTAGGATAGTGTTAGGGTTAGGGTTAGCCTCAGCCCTAGGAGAGTGTTAGGGTTAGGGATAGGGTTAGCATCAGGCCTAGGATAGTGTTAGGGTTAGGGTTAGGGTTAGCATCAGCCCTAGGATAGTTTATGGTTAGGGTTAGCATCAGCCCTAGGATAGTGTCAGGGTTAGGTTTAGGGTTATCATCAGGCCTAGGATAGTGTTAGGGTTAGGGTTAGTGTTATCATCAGGCCTAGGATAGTGTTAGGGTTAGGGTCAGGGTTAGCATCAGTTCAAGGATAGTGTTAGGGTTAGCGTTAGGTTTAGCATCTGCCCTAGGATATTGTTAGGGTTAGGGTTAGGGTTAGCATCAGCCCAAGGATAGTGTTAGGGTTAGGGTTAGCATCAGCTCTAGGATAGTGTTAGGGTCAGGGTTAGGGTTAGCATCAGGCCCAGGATAGTGTTAGGGTTAGGGTTAGCATCAGCCCAAGGATAGTGTTAGGGTTAGGGTTAGGGTTAGCATCAGCCCTAGGATAGTGTTAGGGTTAGGGTTAGCATCAACCCTAGGATACTGTTTGGGTTAGGGTTAGGGTTAGCATCAGCCCTAGGATAGTGTTAGGGTTAGGGTTAGCCTCAGCCCTAGGAGAGTGTTAGGGTTAGGGATAGGGTTAGCATCAGTCCTAGGATAGTGTTAGGGTTAGGGTTAGCATCAGCCCTAGGATAGTGTTAGCGTTAGGGTTAGCATCAGCCCTAGGATAGTGTCAGGGTTAGGGTTAGGGTTATCATCAGGCCTAGGATAGTGTTAGGGTTACGGTTAGCATCAGCTCTAGGATAGTTTTAGGGTTAGGGTTAGGGTTAGCATCAGCCCTAGGATAGTGTTAAGGTTAGGGTTATGGTTATCATCAGGCCTAGTATAGTGTGAGGTCTAGGGTTACCATCAGACTTAGGATAGTGTTAGGGTTAGGGTTAGGGTTAGCATCAACCCTAGGATAGTGTTAGGGTTAGGGTTAGCATCAGCCCTAGGATAGTGTTATGGTTAGGGTTAGGGTTATCATCAGGCCTAGGATAGTGTTAGGGTTAGGGTTAGCATCAGCCCTAGGATAGTGCTGGGTTAGGTTTAGGGTTAACATCAGCCCTAGGATAGTGTTAGGGTTAGGGTTAGCATCAGCCCTAGGATAGTGTTAGGATTAGGGTTAGGGTTAGCATCAGGCCTAGGATAGTGTTAGGGTTAGGGTTAGCATCAGCCCTAGGATAGTGTTAGGGTTAGGGTTAGGGTTATCATCAGCCGTAGGATAGTGTTAGGGTTAGGGTTAGCCTCAGCCCTAAGATAGTGTTAGAGTTAGGGTTAGGGTTAGCATCAGCCGTAGGATAGTGTTAGGGTTAGGGTTAGGGTTAGCATCAGCCCTTGGAGAGTGTTAGGGTTAGGGTTAGGGTTAGCATCAGCCCTAGGATAGTGTTAGGGTTAGGGTTAGCATCAGCCCTAGGATAGTGTTAGGGTTAGGGTTAGGGTTAGCATCAGCCCTAGGATAGTGTTAAGGTTAGGGTTAGCCTAAGCCCTAAGATAATGTTAGAGTTAGGGTTAGGGTTAGCATCAGGGCTAGGATAGTGTTAGGGTTAGGGTTAGGGTTAGCATCAGTTCAAGGATAGTGTTAGGGTTAGCGTTAGGGTTAGCATCTGCCCTAGGATAATGTTAGGCTTAGGGTTAGGGTTAGCATCAGCCCAAGGATAGTGTTAGGGTTAGGGTTAGCATCAGCCCTAGGATAGTGTTAGGGTTAGGGTTAGGGTTAGCATCAGGCCCAGGATAGTGTTATGGTTAGGGTGAGCATCAGCCCAAGCATAGTGTTAGTGTTAGGGTTATGGTTAGCATCTGCCCTAGGATATTGTTAGGGTTAGGGTTAGGGTTAGCATCAGCCCAAGGATAGTGTTAGTGTTAGGGTTAGCATCAGCCCTAGGATAGTGTTAGGGTTAGGGTTAGGGTTAGCATCGGCCCAGGATAGTGTTAGGGTTAGGGTTAGCATCAGCCCAAGGATAGTGTTAGGGTTAGGGTTAGGGTTAGCATCAGCCCTAGGATAGTGTTAGGGTTAGGGTTAGCATCAACACTAGGATAGTGTTTGGGTTAGGGTTAGGGTTAGCATCAGCCCTAGGATAGTGTTAGGGTTAGGGTTAGCCTCAGCCCTAGGAGAGTGTTAGGGTTAGGGATAGGGTTAGCATGAGGCCTAGGATAGTGTTAGGGTTAGGGTTAGCATCAGCCCTAGGATAGTGTCAGGGTTAGGGGTAGGGTTATCATCAAGCCTAGGATAGTGTTAGGGTTAGGGTTAGGGTTAGCATCAGGCCCAGGATAGTGTTAGGGTTAGGGTTAGCATCAGCCCAAGGATAGTGTTAGGGTTAGGGTTAGGGTTAGCATCAGCCCTAGGATAGTGTTAGGGTTAGGGTTAGCATCAACCCTAGGATAGTGTTTGGGTTAGGGTTAGGGTTAGCATCAGCCCTAGGATAGTGTTAGGGTTAGGGTTAGCCTCAGCCCTAAGAGAGTGTTAGGGTTAGGGATAGGGTTAGCATCAGGCCTAGGATAGTGTTAGGGTTAGCGTTAGGGTTAGCATCAGCCCTAGGATACTGTTATGGTTAGGGTTAGCATCAGCCCTAGGATAGTGTCAGGGTTAGGGTTAGGGTTATCATCAGGCCTATGATAGTGTTAGGGTTAGGGTTAGGGTTATCATCAGGCCTAGGATAGTGTTAGGGTTAGGGTTAGGGTTAGCATCAGTTCAAGGATAGTGATAGGGTTAGCGTTAGGGTTAGCATCTGCCCTAGGATATTGTTAGGGTTAGGGTTAGGGTTAGCATCAGCCCAAGGATAGTGTTAGGGTTAGGGTTAGCATCAGCTCTAGGATAGTGTTAGGGTCAGGGTTAGGGTTAGCATCAGGCCCAGGATAGTGTTAGGGTTAGGGTTAGCATCAGCCCAAGGATAGTGTTAGGGTTAGGGTTAGGGTTAGCATCAGCCCTAGGATAGTGTTAGGGTTAGGGTTAGCATCAACCCTAGGATAGTGTTTGGGTTAGGGTTAGGGTTAGCATCAGCCCTAGGATAGTGTTAGGGTTAGGGTTAGCCTCAGCCCTAGGAGAGTGTTAGGGTTAGGGATAGGGTTAGCATCAGTCCTAGGATAGTGTTAGGGTTAGGGTTAGGGTTAGCATCAGCCCTAGGATAGTGTTAGCGTTAGGGTTAGCATCAGCCCTAGGATAGTGTTCAGGGTTAGGGTTAGGGTTAGCATCAGCCCTAGGATATTATTAGGGTTAGGGTTAGCATCAACCCTAGGATAGTGTTAGGGTTAGAGTTAGGGTTAGCACCAGGCTTAGGATAGTGTTAGTGTTAGGGTTACCATCAGCCTTAGGATAGTGTTAGGGTTAGGTTTAGGGTTAGCATCAGCCGTAGGATAGTGTTAGGGTTAGGGTTAGCCTCAGACCTAGGATAGTGTTAGCGTTAGGGTTAGGGTTAGCATCAGCCCTAGGATAGTGTTAGGGGTAGGGTTAGGGTTAGCATCAGCCCTAGGATAGTGTTAGTGTTAGGGTTAGCATCAGCCCTAGGATAGTGTTAGGGTTGGGATTAGGGTTAGCATGAGCCCTAGGATAATATTAGGGTTAGCGTCACGGTTAGGTTTAGGGTTAGCATCAGCTCTAGGATACTGTTAGGGTTAGGGTTAGTGTTGGGTTAGCATCCGCCCTAGGATAGTGTTAGGGTTAGGGTTAGGGTTAGCATCAGCCCTAGGATAGTGTTAGGGTTAGGGCTAGCATCAGCCCTGGGATAATGTTAGGGTTAGCGTTAGGGTTAACATCAGCCCTAGGATAGTGTTAGGGTTAGGGTTAGGGTTATCATCAGGCCTAGGATAGTGTTAGCGGTAGGGTTAGCATCAGCCCTAGGATAGTGTTAGGGTTAGGGATAGGGTTAGCATCAGCCCTAGGATAGTGTTAGGGTTAGGGTTAGCATCAGACCTAGGATAGTGTTAGGGTTAGGGTTAGGGTTAGCATCAGCCCTAGGATAGTGTTAGGGTTAGGGTTATCATCAGGCCTAGGATAGTGTTAGGGTTAGGGTTAGGGTTATCATCAGGCCTAGGATAGTGTTAGGGTTAGGGTTAGGGTTAGCATCTGCCCTAGGTTATTGTTAGGGTTAGGGTTAGGGATAGCATCAGCCCAAGGATAGTGTTAGGGTTAGGGTTAGCATCAGCCCTAGGATAGTGTTAGGGTTAGGGTTAGGGTTAGCATCAGGCCCAGGATAGTGTTAGGGTTAGGGTTAGCATCAGCCCAAGGATAGTGTTAGGGTTAGGGTTATGGTTAGCATCATCCCTAGGATAGTGTTAGGGTTAGGGTTAGCATCAACCCTAGGATAGTGTTAGGGTTAGGGTTAGGGTTATCATCAGGCCCAGAATAGTGTTAGGGTTAGGGTTAGCATCAGCCCTAGGATAGTGTTAGGGTTAAGTTTAGGGTTAGCATCAGCCCTAGGATAGTGTTAGGTTTAGGGTTAGCATCAGCCCTAGGATAGTGTTAGGGTTAGGGTTAGGGTTAGCATCAGGCCTAGGATAGTGTTATGGGTTAGGGTTAGCATCAGCCCTAGGATAGTGTTAGGGTTAGGGTTTGGGTTATCATCAGCCGTAGGATAGTGTTAGGGTTAGGGTTAGCCTCATCCCTAAGATAGTGTTAGAGTTAGGGTTAGGGTTAGCATCAGCCCTAGGATAGTGTTAGGGTTAGGGTTAGGGTTAGCATCAGCCCTTGGAGAGTGTTAGGGTTAGGGTTAGGGTTAGTATCAGCCCTAGGATAGTGTTAGTGTTAGGGTTAGCATCAGCCCTAGGATAGTGTTAGGGTTAGGGTTAGCATCAGCCCTAGGATAGTGTCAGGGTTAGGGTTAGGGTTAGCATCAGCCCTAGGATAGTGTTAGGGTTAGGGTTATCATCAGCCCTAGGATAGTGTTAGGGTTAGGGTTAGGGTTAGCATCAGCCCTAGGATAGTGTTAGGGTTAGGGTTAGCATCAGCCCTAGGACAGTGTTAGTGTTAGGGTTAGGGTTAGCATCAGGCCCAGGATAGTGGTAGGGTTAGGGTTAGCATCAGCCCTAGGATAGTGTTAGGGTTAGGGTTAACATAAACCCTAGGATAGTGTTAGGGTTAGGGTTAGATCATCAGGCCTAGGATAGTGTTAGGGTTAGGGTTAGGGTTAGCATCAGTTCAAGGATAGTTTTAGGGTTAGCGTTAGGGTTAGCATCAGCCCTAGGATAGTGTTAGGTTTAGGGTTAGGGTTAGCATCAGCCCTAGGATAGTGTTAGGGTTAGGGTTAGCATCAGCCCTAGGATAGTGTTAGGGTTAGGGTTAGGGTTATCATCTGGCCTAGGATAGTGTTAAGGTTAGGGTTAGCATCAGCCCTAGGATAGTGTTAGGGTTAGGGTTAGGGTTAGCATGAGCCCAAGGATAGTGTTAGGGTTAGGGTTAGCATCAGCCCTAGGATAGTGTTAGCGTTAGGGTTAGGGTTAGCATCAGGCCTAGGATAGTGTTAGGGTTAGGGTTAGCATCAGCCCTAGGATAGTGTTAGGGTTAGGGTTAGGGTTATCATCAGGCTTATGATAGTGATAGGGTTAGGGTTAGCATCAGCCCTAGGATAGTGTTAGGGTTAGGGTTAGGGTTAGCATCAGCCCTAGGATAGTGTTAGGGTTAGGGTTAGCATCAGCCCTAGGATAGTGTTAGGGTTAGGGTTAGGGTTAGCATCAGGCCTAGGATAGTGTTATGGTTAGGGTTAGCATCAGCCCTAGGATAGTGTTAGGGTTAGGGTTAGGGTTATCATCAGGCCTATGATAGTGTTAGGGTTAGGGTTAGCATCAGCCCTAGGATAGTGTTAGGGTTAGGGTTAGGGTTAGCGTCAGCCCTAGGATAGTGTTAGGGTTAGGGTTACTGTTAGCATCAGCCCTAGGATATTATTAGGGTTAGGGTTAGCATCAGCCCTAGGATAGTGTTAGGGTTAGAGTTAGGGTTAGCACCAGGATTAGGATAGTGTTAGTGTTAGGGTTACCATCAGACTTAGGATAGTGTTAGGGTTAGGGTTAGGGTTAGCATCAGCCGTAGGATAGTGTTAGGGTTAGGGTTAGCCTCAGCCCTAGGATAGTGTTAGCGTTAGGGTTAGGGTTAGCATCAGCCCTAGGATAGTGTTAGGGGTAGGGTTAGGGTTAGCATCAGCCCTAGGATAGTGTTAGTGTTAGGGTTAGCATCAGCCCTAGGATAGTGTTAGGGTTAGGGTTAGGGTTAGCATCAGCCCTAGGATAATATTAGGGTTAGCGTCACGGTTAGGTTTAGGGTTAGCATCAGCTCTAGGATAGTGTTAGGGTTAGGGTTAGGGTTGAGTTAGCATCCGCCCTAGGATAGTGTTAGGGTTAGTGTTAGGGTTAGCATCAGCCCTAGGATAGTGTTAGGGTTAGGGTTAGCATCAGCCCTGGGATAATGTTAGGGTTAGCGTTAGGGTTAGCATCAGCCCTAGGATAGTGTTAGGGTTAGGGTTAGGGTTATCATCAGGCCTAGGATAGTGTTAGTGTTAGGGTTAGCATCAGCCCTAGGATAGTGTTAGGGTTAGGGTTAGGGTTAGCATCAGCCCTAGGATAGTGTTAGGGTTAGGGTTAGCATCAGCCCTAGGATAGTGTTAGGGTTAGGGTTAGGGTTAGCATCAGCCCTAGGATAGTGTTAGGGTTAGGGTTAGCATCAGCCCTAGGATAGTGTTAGGGTTAGGGTTAGGGTTAGCATCAGCCCTAGGATACTGTTAGGGTTAGGGTTAGCCTAAGCCCTAAGATAGTGTTAGAGTTAGGGTTAGGGTTAGCATCAGCCCTAGGATAATGTTAGGGTTAGTGTTAGGGTTAGCATCAGCCCTAGGATAGTGTTAGTGTTAGGGTTAGCATCAGCCCTAGGATAGTGTTAGGGTTAGGGTTAGGGTTAGCATCTGCCCTAGGATAGTGTTAGGGTTAGGGTTAGGGTTAGCATCAGCCCTAGGATAGTGTTAGGGTTAGGGTTAGGGTTATCATCAGGGCTAGGATAGTGTTAGGGTTAGGGTTAGGGTTAGCATCAGTTCAAGGATAGTGTTAGGGTTAGCGTTAGGGTTAGCATCTGCCCTAGGATAATGTTAGGCTTAGGGTTAGGGTTAGCATCAGCCCAAGGATAGTGTTAGGGTTAGGGTTAGCATCAGCCCTAGGATAGTGTTAGGGTTAGGGTTAGGGTTAGCATCAGGCCCAGGATAGTGTTAGGGTTAGGGTTAGCATCAGCCCAAGGATAGTGTTAGGGTTAGGGTTATGGTTAGCATCTGCCCTAGGATAATGTTAGGGTTAGGGTTAGGGTTAGCATCAGCCCAAGGATAGTGTTAGGGTTAGGGTTAGCATCAGCCCTAGGATAGTGTTAGGGTTAGGGTTAGGGTTAGCATCAGGCCCAGGATAGTGTTAGGGTTAGGGTTAGCATCAGCCCAAGGATAGTGTTAGGTTTAGGGTTAGGGTTAGCATCAGCCTTAGGATAGTGTTAGGGTTAGGGTTAGCATCAACCCTAGGATAGTGTTTGGGTTAGCGTTAGGGTTAGCATCAGCCCTAGGATAGTGTTAGGGTTAGGGTTAGCCTCAGCCCTAGGAGAGTGTTAGGGTTAGGGATAGGGTTAGCATCAGGCCTAGGATAGTGTTAGGGTTAGGGTTAGGGTTAGCATCAGCCCTAGGATAGTTTATGGTTAGGGTTAGCATCAGCCCTAGGATAGTGTCAGGGTTAGGTTTAGGGTTATCATCAGGCCTAGGATAGTGTTAGGGTTAGGGTTAGTGTTATCATCAGGCCTAGGATAGTGTTAGGGTTAGGGTCAGGGTTAGCATCAGTTCAAGGATAGTGTTAGGGTTAGCGTTAGGTTTAGCATCTGCCCTAGGATATTGTTAGGGTTAGGGTTAGGGTTAGCATCAGCCCAAGGATAGTGTTAGGGTTAGGGTTAGCATCAGCTCTAGGATAGTGTTAGGGTCAGGGTTAGGGTTAGCATCAGGCCCAGGATAGTGTTAGGGTTAGGGTTAGCATCAGCCCAAGGATAGTGTTAGGGTTAGGGTTAGGGTTAGCATCAGCCCTAGGATAGTGTTAGGGTTAGGGTTAGCATCAACCCTAGGATACTGTTTGGGTTAGGGTTAGGGTTAGCATCAGCCCTAGGATAGTGTTAGGGTTAGGGTTAGCCTCAGCCCTAGGAGAGTGTTAGGGTTAGGGATAGGGTTAGCATCAGTCCTAGGATAGTGTTAGGGTTAGGGTTAGCATCAGCCCTAGGATAGTGTTAGCGTTAGGGTTAGCATCAGCCCTAGGATAGTGTCAGGGTTAGGGTTAGGGTTATCATCAGGCCTAGGATAGTGTTAGGGTTACGGTTAGCATCAGCTCTAGGATAGTTTTAGGGTTAGGGTTAGGGTTAGCATCAGCCCTAGGATAGTGTTAAGGTTAGGGTTATGGTTATCATCAGGCCTAGTATAGTGTGAGGTCTAGGGTTACCATCAGACTTAGGATAGTGTTAGGGTTAGGGTTAGGGTTAGCATCAACCCTAGGATAGTGTTAGGGTTAGGGTTAGCATCAGCCCTAGGATAGTGTTATGGTTAGGGTTAGGGTTATCATCAGGCCTAGGATAGTGTTAGGGTTAGGGTTAGCATCAGCCCTAGGATAGTGCTGGGTTAGGTTTAGGGTTAACATCAGCCCTAGGATAGTGTTAGGGTTAGGGTTAGCATCAGCCCTAGGATAGTGTTAGGATTAGGGTTAGGGTTAGCATCAGGCCTAGGATAGTGTTAGGGTTAGGGTTAGCATCAGCCCTAGGATAGTGTTAGGGTTAGGGTTAGGGTTATCATCAGCCGTAGGATAGTGTTAGGGTTAGGGTTAGCCTCAGCCCTAAGATAGTGTTAGAGTTAGGGTTAGGGTTAGCATCAGCCGTAGGATAGTGTTAGGGTTAGGGTTAGGGTTAGCATCAGCCCTTGGAGAGTGTTAGGGTTAGGGTTAGGGTTAGCATCAGCCCTAGGATAGTGTTAGGGTTAGGGTTAGCATCAGCCCTAGGATAGTGTTAGGGTTAGGGTTAGGGTTAGCATCAGCCCTAGGATAGTGTTAAGGTTAGGGTTAGCCTAAGCCCTAAGATAATGTTAGAGTTAGGGTTAGGGTTAGCATCAGGGCTAGGATAGTGTTAGGGTTAGGGTTAGGGTTAGCATCAGTTCAAGGATAGTGTTAGGGTTAGCGTTAGGGTTAGCATCTGCCCTAGGATAATGTTAGGCTTAGGGTTAGGGTTAGCATCAGCCCAAGGATAGTGTTAGGGTTAGGGTTAGCATCAGCCCTAGGATAGTGTTAGGGTTAGGGTTAGGGTTAGCATCAGGCCCAGGATAGTGTTATGGTTAGGGTGAGCATCAGCCCAAGCATAGTGTTAGTGTTAGGGTTATGGTTAGCATCTGCCCTAGGATATTGTTAGGGTTAGGGTTAGGGTTAGCATCAGCCCAAGGATAGTGTTAGTGTTAGGGTTAGCATCAGCCCTAGGATAGTGTTAGGGTTAGGGTTAGGGTTAGCATCGGCCCAGGATAGTGTTAGGGTTAGGGTTAGCATCAGCCCAAGGATAGTGTTAGGGTTAGGGTTAGGGTTAGCATCAGCCCTAGGATAGTGTTAGGGTTAGGGTTAGCATCAACACTAGGATAGTGTTTGGGTTAGGGTTAGGGTTAGCATCAGCCCTAGGATAGTGTTAGGGTTAGGGTTAGCCTCAGCCCTAGGAGAGTGTTAGGGTTAGGGATAGGGTTAGCATGAGGCCTAGGATAGTGTTAGGGTTAGGGTTAGCATCAGCCCTAGGATAGTGTCAGGGTTAGGGGTAGGGTTATCATCAAGCCTAGGATAGTGTTAGGGTTAGGGTTAGGGTTAGCATCAGGCCCAGGATAGTGTTAGGGTTAGGGTTAGCATCAGCCCAAGGATAGTGTTAGGGTTAGGGTTAGGGTTAGCATCAGCCCTAGGATAGTGTTAGGGTTAGGGTTAGCATCAACCCTAGGATAGTGTTTGGGTTAGGGTTAGGGTTAGCATCAGCCCTAGGATAGTGTTAGGGTTAGGGTTAGCCTCAGCCCTAAGAGAGTGTTAGGGTTAGGGATAGGGTTAGCATCAGGCCTAGGATAGTGTTAGGGTTAGCGTTAGGGTTAGCATCAGCCCTAGGATACTGTTATGGTTAGGGTTAGCATCAGCCCTAGGATAGTGTCAGGGTTAGGGTTAGGGTTATCATCAGGCCTATGATAGTGTTAGGGTTAGGGTTAGGGTTATCATCAGGCCTAGGATAGTGTTAGGGTTAGGGTTAGGGTTAGCATCAGTTCAAGGATAGTGATAGGGTTAGCGTTAGGGTTAGCATCTGCCCTAGGATATTGTTAGGGTTAGGGTTAGGGTTAGCATCAGCCCAAGGATAGTGTTAGGGTTAGGGTTAGCATCAGCTCTAGGATAGTGTTAGGGTCAGGGTTAGGGTTAGCATCAGGCCCAGGATAGTGTTAGGGTTAGGGTTAGCATCAGCCCAAGGATAGTGTTAGGGTTAGGGTTAGGGTTAGCATCAGCCCTAGGATAGTGTTAGGGTTAGGGTTAGCATCAACCCTAGGATAGTGTTTGGGTTAGGGTTAGGGTTAGCATCAGCCCTAGGATAGTGTTAGGGTTAGGGTTAGCCTCAGCCCTAGGAGAGTGTTAGGGTTAGGGATAGGGTTAGCATCAGTCCTAGGATAGTGTTAGGGTTAGGGTTAGAGTTAGCATCAGCCCTAGGATAGTGTTAGCGTTAGGGTTAGCATCAGCCCTAGGATAGTGTTCAGGGTTAGGGTTAGGGTTATCATCAGGCCTAGGATAGTGTTAGGGTTAGGGTTAGCATCAGCTCTAGGATAGTGTTAGGGTTAGGGTTAGGGTTAGCATCAGCCCTAGGATAGTGTTAAGGTTAGGGTTATGGTTATCATCAGGCCTAGTATAGTGTGAGGTCTAGGGTTACCATCAGACTTAGGATAGTGTTAGGGTTAGGGTTAGGGTTAGCATCAACCCTAGGATAGTGTTAGGGTTAGGGTTAGCATCAGCCCTAGTATAGTGTTAGGGTTAGGGTTAGGGTTATCATCAGGCCTAGGATAGTGTTAGGGTTAGGGTTAGCATCAGCCCTAGGATAGTGCTGGGTTTGTTTTAGGGTTAGCATCAGCCCTAGGATAGTGTTAGGGTTAGGGTTAGCATCAGCCCTAGGATAGTGTTAGGGTTAGGGTTAGGGTTAGCATCAGGCCTAGGATAGTGTTAGGGTTAGGGTTAGCATCAGCCCTAGGATAGTGTTAGGGTTAGGGTTAGGGTTATCATCAGCCGTAGGATAGTGTTAGGGTTAGGGTTAGCCTCAGCCCTAAGATAGTGTTAGAGTTAGGGTTAGGGTTAGCATCAGCCGTAGGATAGTGTTAGGGTTAGGGTTAGGGTTAGCATCAGCCCTTGGAGAGTGTTAGGGTTAGGGTTAGGGTTAGCATCAGCCCTAGGATAGTGTTAGGGTAGGGTTAGCATCAGCCCTAGGATAGTGTTAGGGTTAGGGTTAGGGTTAGCATCAGCCATAGGATAGTGTTAGGGTTAGGGTTAGGCTAAGCCCTAAGATAGTGTTAGAGTTAGGGTTAGGGTTAGCATCAGGGCTAGGATAGTGTTAGGGATTGGGTTAGGGTTAGCATCAGTTCAAGGATAGTGTTAGGGTTAGCGTTATGGTTAGCATCTGCCCTAGGATAATGTTAGGCTTAGGGTTAGGGTTAGCATCAGCCCAAGGATAGTGTTAGGGTTAGGGTTAGCATCAGCCCTAGGATAGTGTTAGGGTTAGGGTTAGGGTTAGCATCAGGCCCAGGATAGTGTTAGGGTTAGGGTGAGCATCAGCCCAAGCATAGTGTTAGGGTTAGGGTTATGGTTAGCATCTTCCCTAGGATACTGTTAGGGTTAGGGTTAGGGTTAGCATCAGCCCAAGGATAGTGGTAGTGTTAGGGTTAGCATCAGCCCTAGGATAGTGTTAGGGTTAGGGTTAGCGTTAGCATCAGGCCCAGGAGAGTGTTAGGGTTAGGGTTCGCATCAGCCCAAGGATAGTGTTAGGGTTAGGGTTAGGGTTAGCATCAGCCCTAGGATAGTGTTAGGGTTAGGGTTAGCATCAACCCTAGGATAGTGTTTGGGTTAGGGTTAGGGTTAGCATCAGCCCTAGGATAGTGTTAGGGTTAGGGTTAGCCTCAGCCCTAGTAGAGTGTTAGGGTTAGGGATAGGGTTAGCATGAGGCCTAGGATAGTGTTAGGGTTAGGGTTAGGGTTAGCATCAGCCCTAGGATAGTGTTAGGGTTAGGGTTAGCATCAGCCCTAGGATAGTGTTAGGGTTAGGATTACGGTTATCATCAGGCCTAGGATAGTGTTAGGGTTAGGGTTAGCATCAGCCCTAGGATAGTGTTAGGGTTAGGTTTAGGGTTAGCATCAGCCCTAGGATAGTGTTAGGGTTAGGGTTAGCATCAGCCCTAGGATAGTGTTAGGGTTAGGGTTAGGGTTAGCATCAGGCCTAGGATAGTGTTAGGGTTAGGGTTAGCATCAGCCCTAGGATAGTGTTAGGGTTAGGGTTAGGGTTATCATCAGCCGTAGGATAGTGTTAGGGTTAGGGTTAGCCTCAGCCCTAAGATAGTGTTAGAGTTAGGGTTAGGGTTAGCATCAGCCCTAGGATAGTGTTAGGGTTAGGGTTAGGGTTAGCATCAGCCCTTGGAGAGTGTTAGGGTTAGGGTTAGTGTTAGCATCAGCCCTAGGATAGTGTTAGTGTTAGGGTTAGCATCAGCCCTAGGATAGTGTTAGGGTTAGGGTTAGCATCAGGCCTAGGATAGTGTCAGGGTTAGGGTTAGGGTTAGCATCAGGCCTAGGATAGTGTTAGTGTTAGGGTTAGCCTCAGCCCTAGGATAGTGTTAGCGTTAGGGTTAGGGTTAGCATCAGCCCTAGGATAGTGTTAGGGTTAGGTTTAGGGTTAGCATCAGCCCTAGGATAGTGTTAGGGTTAGGGTTAGCATCAGCCCTAGGATAGTGTTAGGGTTAGGGTTAGGGTTAGCATCAGGCCTAGGATAGTGTTAGGGTTAGGGTTACCATCAGCCCTAGGATAGTGTTAGTGTTAGGGTTAGCATCAGCCCTAGGATAGTGTTAGGGTTAGGGTTAGGGTTAGCATCAGCCCTAGGATAATATTAGGGTTAGCGTCACGGTTAGTTTTAGGGTTAGCATCAGCTCTAGGATAGTGTTAGGTTTAGGGTTAGGGTTGGGTTAGCATCCGCCCTAGGATAGTGTTAGGGTTAGGGTTAGGGTTAGCATCAGCCCTAGGATAGTGTTAGTGTTAGGGTTAGCATCAGCCCTAGGATAGTGTTAGGGTGAGGGTTAGGGTTAGCATCCGCCCTAGGATAGTGTTAGGGTTAGGGTTAGGGTTAGCATCAGCCCTAGGATAGTGTTAGGGTTAGGGTTAACATAAAACCTAGGATAGTGTTAGGGTTAGGGTTAGGGTTATCATCAGGCCTAGGATAGTGTTAGGGTTAGGGTTAGGGTTAGCATCAGGCCCAGGATAGTGTTAGGGTTAGGGTTATCATCAGGCCTAGGATAGTGTTAGGGTTAGGGTTAGGGTTAGCATCAGTTCAAGGATAGTGTTAGGGTTAGCGTTAGGGTTAGCATCTGCCCTAGTATATTGTTAGGGTTAGGGTTAGGGATAGCATCAGCCCAAGGATAGTGTTAGGGTTAGGGTTAGCATCAGCCCTAGGATAGTGTTAGGGTTAGGGTTAGGGTTAGCATCAGGCCCAGGATAGTGTTAGGGTTAGGGTTAGCATCAGCCCAAGGATAGTGTTAGGGTTAGGGTTAGGGTTAGCATCAGCCCTAGGATAGTGTTAGGGTTATGGTTAGCATCAACCCTAGGATAGTGTTTGGGTTAGGGTTAGGGTTAGCATCAGCCCTAGGATAGTGTTAGGGTTAGGGTTAGCCTCAGCCCTAGGAGAGTGTTAGGGTTAGGGATAGGGTTAGCATCAGGCCTAGGATAGTGTTAGGGTTAGGGTTAGGGTTAGCATCAGCCCTAGGATAGTGTTAGGGTTAGGGTTAGCATCAGCCCTAGGATAGTGTCAGGGTTAGGGTTAGGGTTATCATTAGGCCTAGGATAGTGTTAGGGTTAGGGTTAGCATCAGCTCTAGGATAGAGTTAGGGTTAGGGTTAGGGTTAGCATCAGCCCTAGGATAGTGTTAAGGTTAGGGTTATGGTTATCATCAGGCCTAGTATAGTGTGAGGTCTAGGGTTAGCATCAGACTTAGGATAGTGTTAGGGTTAGGGTTAGGGTTAGCATCAGCCCTAGGATAGTGTTAGGGTTAGGGTTAGGGTTAGCATCAGCCCTAGGATAGTGCTGGGTTAGTTTTAGGGTTAGCATCAGCCCTAGGATAGTGTTAGGGTTAGGGTTAGCATCAGCCCTAGGATAGTGTTAGGGTTAGGGTTAGGGTTAGCATCAGGCCTAGGATAGTGTTAGGGTTAGGGTTAGCATCAGACCTAGGATAGTGTTAGGGTTAGGGTTAGGGTTATCATCAGCCGTAGGATAGTGTTAGGGTTAGGGTTAGCCTCAGCCCTAGGATAGTGTTAGGGTTAGGGTTAGGGTTAGCATCAACCCTAGGATAGTGTTAGGGTTAGGGTTAGCATCAGCCCTAGTATAGTGTTAGGGTTAGGGTTAGGGTTATCATCAGGCCTAGGATAGTGTTAGGGTTAGGGTTAGCATCAGCCCTAGGATAGTGCTGGGTTTGTTTTAGGGTTAGCATCAGCCCTAGGATAGTGTTAGGGTTAGGGTTAGCATCAGCCCTAGGATAGTGTTAGGGTTAGGGTTAGGGTTAGCATCAGGCCTAGGATAGTGTTAGGGTTAGGGTTAGCATCAGCCCTAGGATAGTGTTAGGGTTAGGGTTAGGGTTATCATCAGCCGTAGGATAGTGTTAGGGTTAGGGTTAGCCTCAGCCCTAAGATAGTGTTAGAGTTAGGGTTAGGGTTAGCATCAGCCGTAGGATAGTGTTAGGGTTAGGGTTAGGGTTAGCATCAGCCCTTGGAGAGTGTTAGGGTTAGGGTTAGGGTTAGCATCAGCCCTAGGATAGTGTTAGGGTAGGGTTAGCATCAGCCCTAGGATAGTGTTAGGGTTAGGGTTAGGGTTAGCATCAGCCCTAGGATAGTGTTAGGGTTAGGGTTAGGCTAAGCCCTAAGATAGTGTTAGAGTTAGGGTTAGGGTTAGCATCAGGGCTAGGATAGTGTTAGGGTTAGGGTTAGGGTTAGCATCAGTTCAAGGATAGTGTTAGGGTTAGCGTTATGGTTAGCATCTGCCCTAGGATAATGTTAGGCTTAGGGTTAGGTTTAGCATCAGCCCAAGGATAGTGTTAGGGTTAGGGTTAGCATCAGCCCTAGGATAGTGTTAGGGTTAGGGTTAGGGTTAGCATCAGGCCCAGGATAGTGTTAGGGTTAGGGTGAGCATCATCCCAAGCATAGTGTTAGGGTTAGGATTATGGTTAGCATCTTCCCTAGGATACTGTTAGGGTTAGGGTTAGGGTTAGCATCAGCCCAAGGATAGTGGTAGTGTTAGGGTTAGCATCAGCCCTAGGATAGTGTTAGGGTTAGGGTTAGCGTTAGCATCAGGCCCAGGATAGTGTTAGGGTTAGGGTTCGCATCAGCCCAAGGATAGTGTTAGGGTTAGGGTTAGGGTTAGCATCAGCCCTAGGATAGTGTTAGGGTTAGGGTTAGCATCAACCCTAGGATAGTGTTTGGGTTAGGGTTAGGGTTAGCATCAGCCCTAGGATAGTGTTAGGGTTAGGGTTAGCCTCAGCCCTAGGAGAGTGTTAGGGTTAGGGATAGGGTTAGCATGAGGCCTAGGATAGTGTTAGGGTTAGGGTTAGGGTTAGCATCAGCCCTAGGATAGTGTTAGGGTTAGGGTTAGCATCAGCCCTAGGATAGTGTTAGGGTTAGGATTACGGTTATCATCAGGCCTAGGATAGTGTTAGGGTTAGGGTTAGCATCAGCCCTAGGATAGTGTTAGGGTTAGGTTTAGGGTTAGCATCAGCCCTAGGATAGTGTTAGGGTTAGGGTTAGCATCAGCCCTAGGATAGTGTTAGGGTTAGGGTTAGGGTTAGCATCAGGCCTAGGATAGTGTTAGGGTTAGGGTTAGCATCAGCCCTAGGATAGTGTTAGGGTTAGGGTTAGGGTTATCATCAGCCGTAGGATAGTGTTAGGGTTAGGGTTAACCTCAGCCCTAAGATAGTGTTAGAGTTAGGGTTAGGGTTAGCATCAGCCCTAGGATAGTGTTAGGGTTAGGGTTAGGGTTAGCATCAGCCCTTGGAGAGTGTTAGGGTTAGGGTTAGTGTTAGCATCAGCCCTAGGATAGTGTTAGTGTTAGGGTTAGCATCAGCCCTAGGATAGTGTTAGGGTTAGGGTTAGCATCAGGCCTAGGATAGTATCAGGGTTAGGGTTAGGGTTAGCATCAGGCCTAGGATAGTGTTAGTGTTAGGGTTAGCCTCAGCCCTAGGATAGTGTTAGCGTTAGGGTTAGGGTTAGCATCAGCCCTAGGATAGTGTTAGGGTTAGGTTTAGGGTTAGCATCAGCCCTAGGATAGTGTTAGGGTTAGGGTTAGCATCAGCCCTAGGATAGTGTTAGGGTTAGGGTTAGGGTTAGCATCAGGCCTAGGATAGTGTTAGGGTTAGGGTTACCATCAGCCCTAGGATAGTGTTAGTGTTAGGGTTAGCATCAGCCCTAGGATAGTGTTAGGGTTAGGGTTAGGGTTAGCATCAGCCCTAGGATAATATTAGGGTTAGCGTCACGGTTAGTTTTAGGGTTAGCATCAGCTCTAGGATAGTGTTAGGTTTAGGGTTAGGGTTGGGTTAGCATCCGCCCTAGGATAGTGTTAGGGTTAGGGTTAGGGTTAGCATCAGCCCTAGGATAGTGTTAGTGTTAGGGTTAGCATCAGCCCTAGGATAGTGTTAGGGTTAGGGTTAGGGTTAGCATCCGCCCTAGGATAGTGTTAGGGTTAGGGTTAGGGTTAGCATCAGCCCTAGGATAGTGTTAGGGTTAGGGTTAACATAAACCCTAGGATAGTGTTAGGGTTAGGGTTAGGGTTATCATCAGGCCTAGGATAGTGTTAGGGTTAGGGTTAGGGTTAGCATCAGGCCCAGGATAGTGTTAGGGTTAGGGTTATCATCAGGCCTAGGATAGTGTTAGGGTTAGGGTTAGGGTTAGCATCAGTTCAAGGATAGTGTTAGGGTTAGCGTTAGGGTTAGCATCTGCCCTAGTATATTGTTAGGGTTAGGGTTAGGGTTAGCATCAGCCCAAGGATAGTGTTAGGGTTAGGGTTAGCATCAGCCCTAGGATAGTGTTAGGGTTAGGGTTAGGGTTAGCATCAGGCCCAGGATAGTGTTAGGGTTAGGGTTAGCATCAGCCCAAGGATAGTGTTAGGGTTAGGGTTAGGGTTAGCATCAGCCCTAGGATAGTGTTAGGGTTATGGTTAGCATCAACCCTAGGATAGTGTTTGGGTTAGGGTTAGGGTTAGCATCAGCCCTAGGATAGTGTTAGGGTTAGGGTTAGCCTCAGCCCTAGGAGAGTGTTAGGGTTAGGGATAGGGTTAGCATCAGGCCTAGGATAGTGTTAGGGTTAGGGTTAGGGTTAGCATCAGCCCTAGGATAGTGTTAGGGTTAGGGTTAGCATCAGCCCTAGGATAGTGTCAGGGTTAGGGTTAGGGTTATCATTAGGCCTAGGATAGTGTTAGGGTTAGGGTTAGCATCAGCTCTAGGATAGAGTTAGGGTTAGGGTTAGGGTTAGCATCAGCCCTAGGATAGTGTTAAGGTTAGGGTTATGGTTATCATCAGGCCTAGTATAGTGTGAGGTCTAGGGTTAGCATCAGACTTAGGATAGTGTTAGGGTTAGGGTTAGGGTTAGCATCAGCCCTAGGATAGTGTTAGGGTTAGGGTTAGGGTTAGCATCAGCCCTAGGATAGTGCTGGGTTAGTTTTAGGGTTAGCATCAGCCCTAGGATAGTGTTAGGGTTAGGGTTAGCATCAGCCCTAGGATAGTGTTAGGGTTAGGGTTAGGGTTAGCATCAGGCCTAGGATAGTGTTAGGGTTAGGGTTAGCATCAGACCTAGGATAGTGTTAGGGTTAGGGTTAGGGTTATCATCAGCCGTAGGATAGTGTTAGGGTTAGGGTTAGCCTCAGCCCTAAGATAGTGTTAGAGTTAGGGTTAGGGTTAGCATCAGCCGTAGGATAGTGTTAGGGTTAGGGTTAGGGTTAGCATCAGCCCTTGGAGAGTGTTAGGGTTAGGGTTAGGGTTAGCATCAGCCCTAGGATAGTGTTAGGGTAGGGTTAGCATCAGCCCTAGGATAGTGTTAGGGTTAGGGTTAGGGTTAGCATCAGCCCTAGGATAGTGTTAGGGTTAGGGTTAGGCTAAGCCCTAAGATAGTGTTAGAGTTAGGGTTAGGGTTAGCATCAGGGCTAGGATAGTGTTAGGGTTAGGGTTAGGGTTAGCATCAGTTCAAGGATAGTGTTAGGGTTAGCGTTATGGTTAGCATCTGCCCTAGGATAATGTTAGGCTTAGGGTTAGGGTTAGCATCAGCCCAAGGATAGTGTTAGGGTTAGGGTTAGCATCAGCCCTAGGATAGTGTTAGGGTTAGGGTTAGGGTTAGCATCAGGCCCAGGATAGTGTTAGGGTTAGGGTGAGCATCAGCCCAAGCATAGTGTTAGGGTTAGGGTTATGGTTAGCATCTTCCCTAGGATATTGTTAGGGTTAGGGTTAGGGTTAGCATCAGCCCAAGGATAGTGGTAGTGTTAGGGTTAGCATCAGCCCTAGGATAGTGTTAGGGTTAGGGTTAGCGTTAGCATCAGGCCCAGGATAGTGTTAGGGTTAGGGTTCGCATCAGCCCAAGGATAGTGTTAGGGTTAGGGTTAGGGTTAGCATCAGCCCTAGGATAGTGTTAGGGTTAGGGTTAGCATCAACCCTAGGATAGTGTTTGGGTTAGGGTTAGGGTTAGCATCAGCCCTAGGATAGTGTTAGGGTTAGGGTTAGCCTCAGCCCTAGGAGAGTGTTAGGGTTAGGGATAGGGTTAGCATGAGGCCTAGGATAGTGTTAGGGTTAGGGTTAGGGTTAGCATCAGCCCTAGGATAGTGTTAGGGTTAGGGTTAGCATCAGCCCTATGATAGTGTCAGGGTTAGGTTTAGGGTTATCATCAAGCCTAGGATAGTGTTAGGGTTAGGGTTAGGGTTATCATCAGGCCTAGGATAGTGTTAGGGTTAGGGTTAGGGTTAGCATCAGTTCAAGGATAGTGTTAGGGTTAGCGTTAGGGTTAGCATCTGCCCTAGGATATTGTTAGGGTTAGGGTTAGGGTTAGCATCAGCCCAAGGATAGTGTTAGGGTTAGGGTTAGCATCAGTCCTGGGATAGTGTTAGGGTTAGGGTTATTGTTAGCATCAGGCCCAGGATAGTGTTAGGGTTAGGGTTAGCATCAGCCCAAGGATAGTGTTAGGGTTAGGGTTAGGGTTAGCATCAGCCCTAGGATAGTGTTAGGGTTAGGGTTAGCATCAACCCTAGGATAGTGTTTGGGTTAGGGTAAGGGTTAGCATCAGCCCTAGGATAGTGTTAGGGTTAGGGTTAGCCTCAGCCCTAGGAGAGTGTTAGGGTTAGGGATAGGGTTAGCATCAGGCCTAGGATAGTGTTAGGGTTAGGGTTAGGGTTAGCATCAGTCCTAGGATAGTGTTAGGGTTAGGGTTAGCATAAGCCCTAGGATAGTGTCAGGGTTAGGGTTAGGGTTATCATTAGGCCTAGGATAGTGTTAGGGTTAGGGTTAGCATCAGCTGTAGGATAGTGTTAGGGTTACGGTTAGGGTTAGCACCAGCCCTAGGATAGTGTTAAGGTTAGGGTTGTGGTTATCATCAGGCCTAGTATAGTGTGAGGTCTAGGGTTAGCATCAGATTTAGGATAGTGTTAGGGTTAGGGTTAGGGTTAGCATCAGCCCTAGGATAGTGTTAGGGTTAGGGTTAGCATCAGCCCTAGGATAGTGTTAGGGTTAGGATTACGGTTATCATCAGGCCTAGGATAGTGTTAGGGTTAGGGTTAGCATCAGCCCTAGGATAGTGTTAGGGTTAGGTTTAGGGTTAGCATCAGCCCTAGGATAGTGTTAGGGTTAGGGTTAGCATCAGCCCTAGGATAGTTTTAGGGTTAGGGTTAGGGTTAGCATCAGGCCTAGGATAGTGTTAGGGTTAGGGTTAGCATCAGCCCTAGGATAGTGTTAGGGTTAGGGTTAGGGTTATCATCAGCCGTAGGATAGTGTTAGGGTTAGGGTTAGCCTCAGCCCTAAGATAGTGTTAGAGTTAGGGTTAGGGTTAGCATCAGCCCTAGGATAATATTAGGGTTAGCGTCACGGTTAGGTTTAGGGTTAGCATCAGCTCTAGGATAGTGTTAGGTTTAGGGTTAGGGTTGGGTTAGCATCCGCCCTAGGATAGTGTTAGGGTTAGGGTTAGGGTTAGCATCAGCCCTAGGATAGTGTTAGTGTTAGGGTTAGCATCAGCCCTAGGATAGTGTTAGGGTTAGGGTTAGGGTTAGCATCCGCCCTAGGATAGTGTTAGGGTTAGGGTTAGGGTTAGCATCAGCCCTAGGATAGTGTTAGGGTTAGGGTTAACATAAACCCTAGGATAGTGTTAGGGTTAGGGTTAGGGTTATCATCCGGCCTAGGATAGTGTTAGGGTTAGGGTTAGGGTTAGCATCAGGCCCAGGATAGTGTTAGGGTTAGGGTTATCATCAGACCTAGGATAGTGTTAGGGTTAGGGTTAGGGTTAGCATCAGTTCAAGGATAGTGTTAGGGTTAGCGTTAGGGTTAGCATCTGCCCTAGTATATTGTTAGGGTTAGGGTTAGGGTTAGCATCAGCCCAAGGATAGTGTTAGGGTTAGGGTTAGCATCAGCCCTAGGATAGTGTTAGGGTTAGGGTTAGGGTTAGAATCAGGCCCAGGATAGTGTTAGGGTTAGGGTTAGCATCAGGCCAAGGATAGTGTTAGGGTTAGGGTTAGGGTTAGCATCAGCCCTAGGATAGTGTTAGGGTTAGGGTTAGCATCAACCCTAGGATAGTGTTTGGGTTAGGGTAAGGGTTAGCATCAGCCCTAGGATAGTGTTAGGGTTAGGGTTAGCCTCAGCCCTAGGAGAGTGTTAGGGTTAGGGATAGGGTTAGCATCAGGCCTAGGATAGTGTTAGGGTTAGGGTTAGGGTTAGCATCAGCCCTAGGATAGTGTTAGGGTTAGGGTTAGCATCAGCCCTAGGATAGTGTCAGGGTTAGGGTTAGGATTATCATTAGGCCTAGGATAGTGTTAGGGTTAGGGTTAGCATCAGCTCTAGGATAGTGTTAGGGTTAGGGTTAGGGTTAGCATCAGCCCTAGGATAGTGTTAAGGTTAGGGTTATGGTTATCATCAGGCCTAGTATAGTGTGAGGTCTAGGGTTAGCATCAGACTTAGGATAGTGTTAGGGTTAGGGTTAGGGTTAGCATCAGCCCTAGGATAGTGTTAGGGTTAGGGTTAGGGTTATCATCAGGCCTAGGATAGTGTTAGGGTTAGGGTTAGCATCAGCCCTAGGATAGTGTTAGGGTTAGGTTTAGGGTTAGCATCAGCCCTAGGATAGTGTTAGGGTTAGGGTTAGCATCAGCCCTAGGATAGTGTTAGGGTTAGGGTTAGGGTTAGCATCAGGCCTAGGATAGTGTTAGGGTTAGGGTTAGCATCAGCCCTAGGATAGTGTTAGGGTTAGGGTTAGGGTTATCATCAGCCGTAGGATAGTGTTAGGGTTAGGGTTAGCCTCAGCCCTAAGATAGTGTTAGAGTTAGGGTTAGCGTTAGCATCAGCCCTAGGATAGTGTTAGGGTTAGGGTTAGGGTTAGCATCAGCCCTTGGAGAGTGTTAGGGTTAGGGTTAGTGTTAGCATCAGCCCTAGGATAGTGTTAGTGTTAGGGTTAGCATCAGCCCTAGGATAGTGTTAGGGTTAGGGTTAGCATCAGCCCTAGGATAGTGTCAGGGTTAGGGTTAGGGTTAGCATCAGGCCTAGGATAGTGTTAGTGTTAGGGTTAGCCTCAACCCTAGGATAGTGTTAGCGTTAGGGTTAGGGTTAGCATCAGCCCTAGGATAGTGGTAGGGGTAGGGTTAGGGTTACCATCAGCCCTAGGATAGTGTTAGTGTTAGGGTTAGCATCAGCCCTAGGATAGTGTTAGGGTTAGGGTTAGGGTTAGCATCAGCCCTAGGATAATATTAGGGTTAGCGTCACGGTTAGGTTTAGGGTTAGCATCAGCTCTAGGATAGTGTTAGGGTTAGGGTTAGGGTTGGGTTAGCATCCGCCCTAGGATAGTGTTAGGGTTAGGGTTAGGGTTAGCATCAGCCCTAGGATAGTGTTAGTGTTAGGGTTAGCATCAGCCCTAGGATAGTGTTAGGGTTAGGGTTAGGGTTAGCATCCGCCCTAGGATAGTGTTAAGGTTAGGGTTAGGGTTAGCATCAGCCCTAGGATAGTGTTAGGGTTAGGGTTAACATAAACCCTAGGAGAGTGTTAGGGTTAGGGTTAGGGTTATCATCAGGCCTAGGATAGTGTTAGGGTTAGGGTTAGGGTTAGCATCAGGCCCAGGATAGTGTTATTGTTAGGGTTAGCATCAGCCCAAGGATAGTGTTAGGGTTAGGATTACGGTTAGCATTAGCCCTAGGATAGTGTTAGGGTTAGGGTTAGCATCAACCCTAGGATAGTGTTTTGGTTAGGGTTAGGGTTAGCATCAGCCCTAGGATAGTGTTAGGGTTATGGTTAGCCTCAGCCCTAGGAGAGTGTTAGGGTTAGGGATAGGGTTAGCATCAGGCCTAGGATAGTGTTAGGGTTAGCGTTAGGGTTAGCATCAGCCCTAGGATAGTGTTAGGGTTAGGGTTAGCATCAGCCCTAGGATAGTGTCAGGGTTAGGGTTAGGGTTATCATCAGGCCTACGATAGTGTTAGGGTTAGGGTTAGCATCAGCTCTAGGATAGTGTTAGGGTTAGGGTTAGGGTTAGCATCAGCCCTAGGATAGTGTTAAGGTTAGGGTTATGGTTATCATCAGGCCTAGTATAGTGGGAGGTCTAGGGTTAGCATCAGACTTAGGATAGTGTTAGCGTTAGGGTTAGGGTTAGCATCAGCCCTAGGATAGTGTTAGGGTTAGGGTTAGCATCAGCCCTAGGATAGTGTTAGGGTTAGGGTTAGGGTTATCATAAGGCCTAGGATAGTGTTAGGGTTAGGGTTAGCATCAGCCCTAGGATAGTGTTAGGGTTAGGGTTAAGGTTAGCATCAGCCCTAGGATAGTGTTAGGGTTAGGGTTAGCATCAGCCCTAGGATAGTGTTAGGGTTAGGGTTAGGGTTAGCATCAGGCCTAGGATAGTGTTAGGGTTAGGGTTAGCATCAGCCCTAGGATAGTGTTAGGGTTAGGGTTAGGGTTAGCATCAGCCGTAGGATAGTGTTAGGGTTAGGGTTAGCCTCAGCCCTAAGATAGTGTTAGAGTTAGGGTTAGGGTTAGCATCAGCCCTAGGATAGTGTTAGGGTTAGGGTTAGGGTTAGCATCAGCCCGTGGAGAGTGTTAGGGTTAGGGTTAGGGTTAGCATCAGCCCAAGGATAGTGTTAGTGTTAGGGTTAGCATCAGCACTAGGATACTGTTAGGGTTAGGGTTAGCATCAGCCCTAGGATAGTGTTAGGGTTAGTGTTAGGGTTAGCATCAGGCCTAGGATAGTGTTAGTGTTAGGGTTAGCATCAGCCCTAGGATAGTGTTAGGGTTAGGGTTAGGGTTAGCATCCGCCCTAGGATAATGTTAGGGTTAGGGTTAGGGTTAGCATCAGCCCTAGGATAGTGTTAGTGTTAGGGTTAGCATCAGCCCTAGGATAGTGTTAGGGTTAGGGTTAGGGTTAGCATCCGCCCTAGGATAGTGTTAGGGTTAGTGTTAGGGTTAGCATCAGCCCTAGGATAGTGTTAGGGTTAGGGTTAACATAAACCCTAGGATAGTGTTAGGGTTAGGGTTAGGGTTATCATCAGGCCTAGGATAGTGTTAGGGTTAGGGTTAGGGTTAGCATCAGTTCAAGGATAGTTTTAGGGTGAGCGTTAGGGTTAGCATCTGCCCTAGGATAGTGTTAGGGTTAGGGTTAGGGTTAGCATCAGCCCAAGGATAGTGTTAGGGTTAGGGTTAGCATCAGCCCTAGGATAGTGTTAGGGTTAGGGTTAGCATCAGCCCAAGGATAGTGTTAGGGTTAGGGTTAGGGTTAGCATCAGCCCTAGGATAGTGTTAGGGTTAGGGTTAGCATCAACACTAGGATAGTGTTTGGGTTAGGGTTAGGGTTAGCATCAGCCCCAGGATAGTGTTAGGGTTAGGGTTAGGGTTAGCATCAGCCCTAGGATAGTGTTACTGTTAGGGTTAGCATCAGCCCTAGGATAGTGTTAGGGTTAGGGTTAGGGTTAGCATTAGCCCTAGGATAGTGTTAGGGTTAGGGTTAGCATCAGCCCTAGGATAGTGTTAGGGTTAGGGTTAGGGTTAGCATCAGCCCTAGGATAGTGTTAGGGTTAGGGTTAGCATCAGCCCTAGGTTAGTGTTAGGGTTAGGGTTAGGGATAGCATCAGCCCTAGGATAGTGTTAGGGTTAGGGTTAGCATCAGCCCTAGGATACTGTTAGGGTTAGGGTTAGGGTTAGCATCAGCCCTAGGATAGTGTTAGGGTTAGGGTTAGCATCAACCCTAGGATAGTGTTAGGGTTAGGGTAAGGGTTAGGATCAGCCCTAGGATAGTGTTAGGGTTAGGGTTAGCATCACCCCTAGGATAGTGTTAGGGTTAGGGTTAGGGTTAGCATCAGCCCTTGGAGAGTGTTAGGGTTAGGGTTAGGGTTAACTTCAGCCCTAGGATAGTGGTAGTGTTAGGGTTAGCATCAGCCCTAGGATAGTGTTAGGGTTAGGGATAGGGTTAGCATCCGCCCTAGGATAGTGTTAGGTTTAGGGTTAGGGTTAGCATCAGCCCTAGGATAGTGTTAGGGTTAGGGTTAACATAAACCCTAGGATAGTGTTAGGGTTAGGGTTAGGGTTATCATCAGGCCTAGGATAGTGTTAGGGTTAGGGTTAGGGTTAGCATCAGTTCAAGGATAGTGTTAGGGTTAGCGTTAGGGTTAGCATCTGCCCTAGGATATTGTTAGGGTTAGGGTTAGGGTTAGCATCAGCCCAAGGATAGTGTTAGGGTTAGGGTTAGCATCAGCCCTAGGATAGTGTTAGGGTTAGGGTTAGGGTTAGGGTTGGCATCAGGCCCAGGATAGTGTTAGGGTTAGGGTTAGCATCAGCCCTAGGATAGTGTTAGGGTTAGGGTTAGCATCAGCCCTAGGATAGTGTCAGGGTTAGGGTTAGGGTTATCATCAGGCCTAGGATAGTGTTAGGGTTAGGGTTAGCATCAGCTCTAGGATAGTGTTAGAGTTAGGGTTAGGGTTAGCATCAGCCCTAGGATAGTGTTAAGGTTAGGGTTATGGTTATCATCAGGCCTAGTATTGTGTGAGGTCTAGGGTTAGCATCAGACTTAGGATAGTGTTAGGGTTAGGGTTAGGGTTAGCATCAGCCCTAAGATAGTGTCAGGGTTAGGGTTAGGGTTATCATCAGGCCTAGGATAGTGTTAGGGTTAGGGTTAGCATCAGCTCTAGGATAGTGTTAGGGTTAGGGTTAGGGTTAGCATCAGCCCTAGGATAGTGTTAAGGTTAGGGTTATGGTTATCATCAGGCCTAGTATTGTGTGAGGTCTAGGGTTAGCATCAGACTTAGGATAGTGTTAGGGTTAGGGTTAGGGTTAGCATCAGCCCTAAGATAGTGTCAGGGTTAGGGTTAGGGTTATCATCAGGCCTAGGATAGTGTTAGGGTTAGGGTTAGCATCAGCTCTAGGATAGTGTTAGGGTTAGGGTTAGGGTTAGCATCAGCCCTAGGATAGTGTTAAGGTTAGGGTTATGGTTATCATCAGGCCTAGTATTGTGTGAGGTCTAGGGTTAGCATGAGACTTAGGATAGTGTTAGGGTTAGGGTTAGGGTTAGCATCAGCCCTAGGATAGTGTTAGGGTTAGGGTTAGCATCAGCCCTAGGATAGTGTTAGGGTTAGGGTTAGGGTTATCATCAGGCCTAGGATAGTGTTAGGGTTAGGGTTAGCATCAGCCCTAGGATAGTGTTAGGGTTAGGGTTAGGGTTAGCATCAGCCCTAGGATAGTGTTAGGGTTAGGGTTAGCATCAGCCCTAGGATAGTGTTAGGGTTAGGGTTAGGGTTAGCATCAGCCCTAGGATAGTGTTAGGGTTAGGGTTAGCATCAGCCCTAGGATAGTGTTAGGGTTAGGGTTAGGGTTAGCATCAGCCGTAGGATAGTGTTAGGGTTAGGGTTAGCCTCAGCCCTAAGATAGTGTTAGAGTTAGGGTTAGGGTTAGCATCAGCCCTAGGATAGTGTTAGGGTTAGGGTTAGGGTTAGCATCAGCCCGTGGAGAGTGTTAGGGTTAGGGTTAGGGTTAGCATCAGCCCAAGGATAGTGTTAGTGTTAGGGTTAGCATCAGCCCTAGGATAGTGTTAGGGTTAGGGTTAGCATCAGCCCTAGGATAGTGTTAGGGTTAATGTTAGGGTTAGCATCAGGCCTAGGATAGTGTTAGTGTTAGGGTTAGCATCAGCCCTAGGATAGTGTTAGGGTTAGGGATAGGGTTAGCATCCGCCCTAGGATAATGTTAAGGTTAGGGTTAGGGTTAGCATCAGCCCTAGGATAGTGTTAGTGTTAGGGTTAGCATCAGCCCTAGGATAGTGTTAGGGTTAGTGTTAGGGTTAGCATCCGCCCTAGGATAGTGTTAGGGTTAGTGTTAGGGTTAGCATCAGCCCTAGGATAGTGTTAGGGTTAGGGTTAACATAAACCCTAGGATAGTGTTAGGGTTAGGGTTAGGGTTATCATCAGGCCTAGGATAGTGTTATGGTTAGGGTTAGGGTTAGCATCAGTTCAAGGATAGTGTTAGGGTGAGCGTTAGGGTTAGCATCTGCCCTAGGATAGTGTTAGGGTTAGGGTTAGGGTTAGCATCAGCCCAAGGATAGTGTTAGGTTTAGGGTTAGCATCAGCCCTAGGATAGTGTTAGGGTTAGGGTTAGCATAAGCCCAAGGATAGTGTTAGGGTTAGGGTTAGGGTTAGCATCAGCCCTAGGATAGTGTTAGGGTTAGGGTTAGCATCAACCCTAGGATAGTGTTTGGGTTAGGGTTAGGGTTAGCATCAGCCCCAGGATAGTGTTAGGGTTAGGGTTAGGGTTAGCATCAGCCCTAGGATAGTGTTAATGTTAGGGTTAGCATCAGCCCTAGGATAGTGTTAGGGTTAGGGTTACGGTTAGCATTAGCCCTAGGATAGTGTTAGGGTTAGGGTTAGCATCAGCCCTAGGATAGTGTTAGGGTTAGGGTTAGGGTTAGCATCAGCCCTAGGATAGTGTTAGGGTTAGGGTTAGCATCAGCCCTAGGTTAGTGTTAGGGTTAGGGTTAGGGATAGCATCAGCCCTAGGATAGTGTTAGGGTTAGGGTACTGTTAGGGTTAGGGTTAGGGTTAGCATCAGCCCTAGGATAGTGTTAGGGTTAGGGTTAGCATCAACCCTAGGATAGTGTTAGGGTTAGGGTTAGGGTTAGCATCAGCCCTAGGATAGTGTTAGGGTTAGGGTTAGCATCAGCCCTTGGAGAGTGTTAGGGTTAGGGTTAGGGTTAACTTCAGCCCTAGGATAGTGGTAGTGTTAGGGTTAGCATCAGCCCTAGGATAGTGTTAGGGTTAGGGTTAGGGTTAGCATCCGCCCTAGGATAGTGTTAGGTTTAGGGTTAGGGTTAGCATCAGCCCTAGGATAGTGTTAGGGTTAGGGTTAACATAAACCCTAGGATAGTGTTAGGGTTAGGGTTAGGGTTATCATCAGGCCTAGGATAGTGTTAGGGTTAGGGTTAGGGTTAGCATCAGTTCAAGGATAGTGTTAGGGTTAGCGTTAGGGTTAGCATCTGCCCTAGGATATTGTTAGTTTTAGGGTTAGGGTTAGCATCAGCCCAAGGATAGTGTTAGGGTTAGGGTTAGCATCAGCCCTAGGATAGTGTTAGTGTTAGGGTTAGGGTTAGCATCAGGCCCAGGATAGTGTTAGGGTTAGGGTTAGCATCAGCCCAAGGATAGTGTTAGGGTTAGGGTTAGGGTTAGCATCAGCCCTAGGATAGTGTTAGGGTTAGGGTTAGCATCAACCCTAGGATAGTGTTTGGGTTAGGGTAAGGGTTAGCATCAGCCCTAGGATAGTGTTAGGGTTAGGGTTAGCCTCAGCCCTAGGAGAGTGTTAGGGTTAGGGATAGGGTTAGCATCAGGCCTAGGATAGTGTTAGGGTTAGGGTTAGGGTTAGCATCAGCCCTAGGATAGTGTTAGGGTTAGGGTTAGCATCAGCCCTAGGATAGTGTCAGGGTTAGGGTTAGGGTTATCATTAGGCCTAGGATAGTGTTAGGGTTAGGGTTAGCATCAGCTCTAGGATAGTGTTAGGGTTAGGGTTAGGGTTAGCATCAGCCCTAGGAGAGTGTTAAAGTTAGGGTTATGGTTATCATCAGGCCTAGTATAGTGTGAGGTTTAGGGTTAGCATCAGACTTAGGATAGTGTTAGGGTTAGGGTTAGGGTTAGCATCAGCCCTAGGATAGTGTTAGGGTTAGGGTTAGCATCAGCCCTAGGATAGTGTTAGGGTTAGGGTTAGGGTTATCATCAGGCCTAGGATAGTGTTAGGGTTAGGGTTAGCATCAGCCCTAGGATAGTGTTAGGGTTAGGTTTAGGGTTAGCATCAGCCCTAGGATAGTGTTAGGGTTAGGGTTAGCATCAGCCCTAGGATAGTGTTAGGGTTAGGGTTAGGGTTAGCATCAGGCCTAGGATAGTGTTAGGGTTAGGGTTAGCATCAGCCCTAGGATAGTGTTAGGGTTAGGGTTAGGGTTATCATCAGCCGTAGGATAGTGTTAGGGTTAGGGTTAGCCTCAGCCCTAAGATAGTGTTAGAGTTAGGTTTAGGGTTAGCATCAGCCCTAGGATAGTGTTAGGGTTAGGGTTAGGGTTAGCATCAGCCCTTGGAGAGTGTTAGGGTTAGGGTTAGTGTTAGCATCAGCCCTAGGATAGTGTTAGTGTTAGGGTTAGCATCAGGCCTAGGATAGTGTTAGGGTCAGGGTTAGCATCAGCCCTAGGATAGTGTCAGGGTTAGGGTTAGGGTTAGCATCAGGCCTAGGATAGTGTTAGTGTTAGGGTTAGCCTCAGCCCTAGGATAATGTTAGCGTTAGGGTTAGGGTTAGCATAAGCCCTAGGATAGTGTTAGGGGTAGGGTTAGGGTTACCATCAGCCCTAGGATAGTGTTAGTGTTAGGGGTTAGCATCAGCCCTAGGATAGTGTTAGGGTTAGGGTGAGGGTTAGCATCAGCCCTAGGATATATTAAGGTTTGCGTCACGGTTAGGTTTAGGGTTAGCATCAGCTCTAGGATAGTGTTAGGGTTAGGCTTAGGGTTGGGTTAGCATCCGCCCTAGGATAGTGTTAGGGTTAGGGTTAGGGTTAGCATCAGCCCTAGGATAGTGTTAGGGTTAGGGTTAGCATCAGCCCTGGGATATTGTTAGGGTTAGCGTTAGGGTTAGCATCAGCCCTAGGATAGTGTTAGGGTTAGGGTTAGGGTGATCATCAGGCCTAGGATAGTGTTAGGGTTAGGGTTAGCATCAGCCCTAGGATAGTGTTAGGGTTAGGGTTAGCCTAAGCCTTAAGATAGAGTTAGAGTTAGGGTTAGGGTTAGCATCAGCCCTAGGATAATGTTAGGGTTAGGCTTTGGGTTAGCATCAGCCCTAGGATAGTGTTAGTGTTAGGGTTAGCATCAGCCCTAGGATAGTGTTAGGGTTAGGGTTAGAGTTAGCTTCAGCCCTAGGATAGTGTTAGTGTTAGGGTTAGGGTTAGCATCAGCCATAGGATAGTGTTAGGGTTAGGGTTAACATAAACCCTAGGATAGTGTTAGGGTTAGGGTTAGGGTTATCATCAGGGCTAGGATAGTGTTAGGGTTATGGTTAGGGTTAGCATCAGTTCAAGGATAGTGTTAGGGTTAGCGTTAGGGTTAGCATGTGCCCTAGGATAATGTTAGGCTTAGGGTTAGGGTTAGCATCAGCCCAAGGATAGTGTTAGGGTTAGGGTTAGCATCAGCCCTAGGATAGTGTTAATGTTAGGGTTAGGGTTAGCATCAGGCCCAGGATAGTGTTAGTGTTAGGGATAGCATCAGCCCAAGGATAGTGTTAGGGTTAGGGTTAGGGTTAGCATCAGCCCTAGGATAGTGTTAGGGTTAGGGTTAGCCTCAGCCCTAGGAGAGTGTTAGGGTTAGGGATAGGGTTAGCATCAGGCCTAGGATAGTGTTAGGGTTAGGGTTAGGGTTAGCATCAGCCCTAGGATAGTGTTAGGGTTAGGGTTATCATCAGCCCTAGGATAGTGTCAGGGTTAGGGTTAGGGTTATCATCAGGCCTGGGATAGTGTTAGGGTTAGGGTTAGGGTTATCATCAGGCCTAGGATAGTGTTAGGGTTAGGGTTAGGGTTAGCATCAGTTCAAGGATAGTGTTAGGGTTAGCGTTAGGATTAGCATCTGCCCTAGGATATTGTTAGGGTTAGGGTTAGGGTTAGCATCATCCCAAGGATAGTGTTAGGGTTAGGGTTAGCATCAGCCCTAGGATAGTGTTAGGGTTAGGGTTAGGGTTAGCATCAGGCCCAGGATAGTGTTAGGGTTAGGGTTAGCATCAGCCCAAGGATAGTGTTAGGGTTAGGGTTAGGGTTAGCATGAGCCATAGGATAGTGTTAGGGTTAGGGTTAGCATCAACCCTAGGATAGTGTTTGGGTTAGGGTTAGGGTTAGCATCAGCCCTAGGATAGTGTTAGGGTTAGGGTTAGCCTCAGCCCTAGGAGAGTGTTAGGGTTAGGGATAGGGTTAGCATCAGGCCTAGGATAGTGTTAGGGTTAGGGTTAGGGTTAGCATCAGCCCTAGGATAGTGTTAGGGTTAGGGTTAGCATCAGCCCTAGGATAGTGTCAGGGTTAGGGTTAGGGTTATCATCAGGCCTAGGATAGTGTTAGGGTTAGGGTTAGGGTTAGCATCAGCCCTAGGATAGTGTTAAGGTTAGGGTTATGGTTATCATCAGGCCTAGTATAGTGTGAGGTCTAGGGTTAGCATCAGACTTAGGATAGTATTAGCGTTAGGGTTAGGGTTAGCATCAGCCCTAGGATAGTGTTAGGGTTAGGGTTAGCATCAGCCCTAGGATAGTGTTAGGGTTAGTGTTAGGGTTATCATCAGGCCTAGGATAGTGTTATGGTTAGGGTTAGCATCAGCCCTAGGATAGTGTTAGGGTTAGGGTTAGGGTTAGCATCAGCCCTAGGATAGTGTTAGGGTTAGGGTTAGCATCAGCCCTAGGATAGTGTTAGGGTTAGGGTTAGGGTTAGCATCAGACCTAGGATAGTGTTAGGGTTAGGGTTAGCATCAGCCCTAGGATAGTGTTAGGGTTAGGGATAGGGTTATCATCAGCCGTAGGATAGTGTTAGGGGTAGGGTTAGCCTCAGCCCTAAGATAGTGTTAGAGTTAGGGTTAGGGTTAGCATCAGCCCTAGGATAGTGTTAGGGTTAGGGTTAAGGTTAGCATCAGCCCTTGGAGAGTGTTAGGGTTAGGGTTAGGGTTAGCATCAGCCCTAGGATAGTGTTAGTGTTAGGGTTACCATCAGCCCTAGGATAGTGTTAGGGTTAGGGTTAGCATCAGCCCTAGGATAGTGTCAGGGTTAGGGTTAGGGTTAGCCTCAGGCCTAGGATAGTGTTAGTGTTAGGGTTAGCATCAGCCCTAGGATAGTGTTAGGGTTAGGGTTATGGTTAGGGTTAGCATCCGCCCTAGGATAATGTTAGGGTTAGGGTTAGGGTTAGCATCAGCCCTAGGATAGTGTTAGTGTTAGGGTTAGCATCAGCCCTAGGATAGTGTTAGGGTTAGGGTTAGGGTTAGCATCCGCCCTAGGATAGTGTTAGGGTTAGGGTTAGGATTAGCATCAGCCCTAGGATAGTGTTAGGGTTAGGGTTAACATAAACCCTAGGATAGTGTTAGGGTTAGGGTTAGGGTTATCATCAGGCCTAGGATAGTGTTAGGGTTAGGGTTAGGGTTAGCATCAGTTCAAGGATAGTGTTAGGGTTAGCGTTAGGGTTAGCATCTGCCCTAGGATAGTGTTAGGGTTAGAGTTAGGGTTAGCATCAGCCCAAGGATAGTGTTAGGGTTAGGGTTAGCATCAGCCCTAGGATAGTGTTAGGGTTAGGGTTAGGGTTAGCATCAGGCCCATGATAGTGTTAGGGTTAGGGTTAGCATCAGCCCAAGGATAGTGTTAGGGTTAGGGTTAGGGTTAGCATCAGCCCTAGGATAGTGTTAGGGTTAGGGTTAGCATCAACACTAGGATAGTGTTTGGGTTAGGGTTAGGGTTAGCATCAGCCCTAGGATAGTGTTAGGGTTAGGGTTAGCATCAGCCCTAGGATAGTGTTAGGGTTAGGGTTAGGGTTAGCATCAGGCCCAGGATAGTGTTAGGGTTAGGGTTAGCCTCAGCCCTAGGAGAGTGTTAGGGTTAGGGATAGGGTTAGCATCAGGCCTAGGATAGTGTTAGGGTTAGGGTTAGGGTTAGCATCAGCCCTAGGATAGTGTTAGGGTTAGGGTTAGCATCAGCCCTAGGATAGTGTCAGGGTTAGGGTTAGGGTTATCATCAGGCCTAGGATAGTGTTAGGGTTAGGGTTAGCATCAGCTCTAGGATAGTGTTAGGGTTAGGGTTAGGGTTAGCATCAGCCCTAGGATAGTGTTAAGGTTAGGGTTATGGTTATCATCAGGCCTAGTATAGTGTGAGGTCTAGGGTTAGCATCAGACTTAGGATAGTATTAGCGTTAGGGTTAGGGTTAGCATCAGCCCTAGGATAGTGTTAGGGTTAGGGTTAGCATCAGCCCTAGGATAGTGTTAGGGTTAGTGTTAGGGTTATCATCAGGCCTAGGATAGTGTTATGGTTAGGGTTAGCATCAGCCCTAGGATAGTGTTAGGGTTAGGGTTAGGGTTAGCATCAGCCCTAGGATAGTGTTAGGGTTAGGGTTAGCATCAGCCCTAGGATAGTGTTAGGGTTAGGGTTAGGGTTAGCATCAGACCTAGGATAGTGTTAGGGTTAGGGTTAGCATCAGCCCTAGGATAGTGTTAGGGTTAGGGATAGGGTTATCATCAGCCGTAGGATAGTGTTAGGGGTAGGGTTAGCCTCAGCCCTAAGATAGTGTTAGAGTTAGGGTTAGGGTTAGCATCAGCCCTAGGATAGTGTTAGGGTTAGGGTTAGGGTTAGCATCAGCCCTTGGAGAGTGTTAGGGTTAGGGTTAGGGTTAGCATCAGCCCTAGGATAGTGTTAGTGTTAGGGTTACCATCAGCCCTAGGATAGTGTTAGGGTTAGGGTTAGCATCAGCCCTAGGATAGTGTCAGGGTTAGGGTTAGGGTTAGCCTCAGGCCTAGGATAGTGTTAGTGTTAGGGTTAGCATCAGCCCTAGGATAGTGTTAGGGTTAGGGTTATGGTTAGGGTTAGCATCCGCCCTAGGATAATGTTAGGGTTAGGGTTAGGGTTAGCATCAGCCCTAGGATAGTGTTAGTGTTAGGGTTAGCATCAGCCCTAGGATAGTGTTAGGGTTAGGGTTAGGGTTAGCATCCGCCCTAGGATAGTGTTAGGGTTAGGGTTAGGATTAGCATCAGCCCTAGGATAGTGTTAGGGTTAGGGTTAACATAAACCCTAGGATAGTGTTAGGGTTAGGGTTAGGGTTATCATCAGGCCTAGGATAGTGTTAGGGTTAGGGTTAGGGTTAGCATCAGTTCAAGGATAGTGTTAGGGTTAGCGTTAGGGTTAGCATCTGCCCTAGGATAGTGTTAGGGTTAGAGTTAGGGTTAGCATCAGCCCAAGGATAGTGTTAGGGTTAGGGTTAGCATCAGCCCTAGGATAGTGTTAGGGTTAGGGTTAGGGTTAGCATCAGGCCCATGATAGTGTTAGGGTTAGGGTTAGCATCAGCCCAAGGATAGTGTTAGGGTTAGGGTTAGGGTTAGCATCAGCCCTAGGATAGTGTTAGTGTTAGGGTTAGCATCAACACTAGGATAGTGTTTGGGTTAGGGTTAGGGTTAGCATCAGCCCTAGGATAGTGTTAGGGTTAGGGTTAGGGTTAGCATCAGCCCTAGGATAGTGTTAGGGTTAGGGTTAGCATCAGCCCAAGGATAGTGTTAGGGTTAGGGTTAGGGTTATCATCAGGCCTAGGATAGTGTTAGGTTTAGGGTTAGCATCAGCCCTAGGATAGTGTTAGGGTTAGGGTTAGGGTTAGCATCAGCCCTAGGATAGTGTTAGGGTTAGGGTTAGCATCAGCCCTAGGTTAGTGTTAGGGTTAGGGTTAGGGTTAGCATCAGCCCTAGGATAGTGTTAGGGTTAGGGTTAGCATCAGCCCTAGGATAATGTTAGGGTTAGGGTTAGGGTTAGCATCAGCCCTAGGATAGTGTTAGGGTTAGGGTTAGCATCAACCCTAGGATAGTGTTAGGGTTAGGGTTAGGGTTAGCATCAGCCCTAGGATAGTGTTAGGGTTAGGGATAGCATCAGCCCTAGGATAGTGTTAGGGTTAGGGTTAGGGTTAGCATCAGCCCTTGGAGACTGTTAGGGTTAGGGTTAGGGTTAGCTTCAGCCCTAGGATAGTGCTAGTGTTAGGGTTAGCATCTGCCCTAGGATAGTGTTAGGGTTAGGGTTAGGGTTAGCATCCGCCCTAGGATAGTGTTGGGGTTAGGGTTAGGGTTAGCATCAGCCCTAGGATAGTGTTAGGGTTAGGGTTAACATAAACCCTAGGATAGTGTTAGGGTTATGGTTAGGGTTATCATCAGGCCTAGGATAGTGTTAGGGTTAGGGTTAGGGTTAGCATCAGTTCAAAGATAGTGTTAGGGTTAGCGTTAGGGTTAGCATCATCCCTAGGATAGTGTTAGGATTAGGGTTAGCATCAGCCCTAGGATAGTGTCAGGGTTAGGGTTAGGGTTATCATCAGGCCTAGGATAGTGTTAGGGTTAGGGTTAGCATCAGCTCTAGGATAGTGTTAGGGTTAGGGTTAGGGTTAGCATCAGCCCTAGGATAGTGTTAAGGTTAGGGTTATGGTTATCATCAGGCCTAGTATAGTGTGAGGTCTAGGGTTAGGATCAGACTTAGGATAGTGTTAGGGTTAGGGTTAGGGTTAGCATGAGCCCTAGGATAGTGTTAGGGTTAGGGTTAGGGTTATCATCAGGCCTAGGATAGTGGTAGGGTTAGGGTTAGCATCAGCCCTAGGATACTGTTAGGGTTAGGGTTAGGGTTAGCATCAGCCCTAGGATAGTGTTAGGGTTAGGGTTAGGCTTAGCATCAGGCCTAGGATAGTGTTAGGGTTAGGGTTAGCATCAGCCCTAGGATAGTGTTAGGGTTAGGGTTAGGGTTAGCATCAGCCGTAGGATAGTGTTAGGGTTAGGGTTAGCCTCAGCCCTAAGATAGTGTTAGAGTTAGGGTTAGGGTTAGCATCAGCCCTAGGATAGTGTTAGGGTTAGTGTTAGGGTTAGCATCAGGCCTAGGATAGTGTTAGTGTTAGGGTTAGCATCAGCCCTAGGATAGTGTTAGGGTTAGGGTTAGGGTTAGCGTCCGCCCTAGGATAATGTTAGGGTTAGGGTTAGGGTTAGCATCAGCCCTAGGATAGTGTTAGTGTTAGGGTTAGCATCAGCCCTAGGATAGTGTTAGGGTTAGGGTTAGGGTTAGCATCCGCCCTAGGATAGTGTTAGGGTTAGCGTTAGGGTTAGCATCAGCCCTAGGATAGTGTTAGGGTTAGGGTTAACATAAACCCTAGGATAGTGTTAGGGTTAGGGTTAGGGTTATCATCAGGCCTAGGATAGTGTTAGGGTTAGGGTTAGGGTTAGCAGCAGTTCAAGGATAATGTTAGGGTGAGCGTTAGGGTTAGCATCTGCCCTAGGAATGTGTTAGGGTTAGGGTTAGGGTTAGCATCAGCCCAAGGATAGTATTAGGGTTAGGGTTAGCATCAGCCCTAGGATAGTGTTAGGGTTAGGGTTAGGGTTAGCATCAGGCCCAGGATAGTGTTAGGGTTAGGGTTAGCATCAGCCCAAGGATAGTGTTAGGGTTAGGGTTAGGGTTAGCATCAGCCCTAGGATAGTGTTAGGGTTAGGGTTAGCATCAACCCTAGGATAGTGTTTGGGTTAGGGTTAGGGTTAGCATCAGCCTCAGGATAGTGTTAGGGTTAGGGTTAGGGTTAGCATCAGCCCTAGGATAATGTTACTGTTAGGGTTAGCATCAGCCCTAAGATAGTGTTAGGGTTAGGGTTAGGGTTAGCATCAGCCCTAGGATAGTGTTAGGGTTAGGGTTAGCATCAGCCCTAGGATACTGTTAGGGTTAGGGTTAGGGTTAGCATCAGCCCTAGGATAGTGTTAGGGTTAGGGTTAGCATCAGCCCTAGGTTAGTGTTAGGGTTAGGGTTAGGGTTAGCATCAGCCCTAGGTTAGTGTTAGGGTTAGGGTTAGCATCAACCCTAGGATAGTGTTAGGGTTAGGGTTAGGGTTAGCATCAGCCCTAGGATAGTGTTAGGGTTAGGGTTAGCATCAGCCCTAGGATAGTGTTAGTGTTAGGGTTATTGTTAGCATCAGCCCTTGGAGAGTGTTAGGGTTAGGGTTAGGGTTCACTTCAGCCCTAGGATAGTGGTAGTGTTAGGGTTAGCATCAGCCCTAGGATAGTGTTAGGGTTAGGGTTAGGGTTAGCATCCACCCTAGGATAGTGTTAGGTTTAGGGTTAGGGTTAGCATCAGCCCTAGGATAGTGTTAGGGTTAGGGTTAACATAAACCCTAGGATAGTGTTAGGGTTAGGGTTAGGGTTAGCATCAGGCCTAGGATAGTGTTAGGGTTAGGGTTAGGGTTAGCATCAGTTCAAGGATAGTGTTAGGGTTAGCGTTAGGGTTAGCATCAGCCCTAGGATAGTGTTAGGGTTAGAGTTAGGGTTAGAATCAGCCCTAGGATAGTGTTAGGGTTCGGGTTAGCATCAGCCCTAGGATAGTGTTAGGGTTAGGGTTAGTGTTATCATCAGGCCTAGGATAGTGTTAGGGTTACGGTTAGCATTAGCCCTAGGATAGTGGTAGGGTTAGGGTTAGGGTTAGCATCAGCCCTAGGATAGTGTTAGGGTTAGGGTTAGCATCAGCCCTAGGATAGTGTTAGGGTTAGGGTTAGGGTTAGCATCAGCCCTAGGATAGTGTTAGGGTTAGGGTTAGCATCAGCCCTAGGATAGTGTTAGGGTTAGGGTTAGGGTTAGCATCAGTCGTAGGATAGTGTTAGGGTTAGGGTTAGCCTCAGCCCTAAGATAGTGTTAGAGTTAGGGTTAGGGTTAGCATCAGCCCTAGGATAGTGTTAGGGTTAGGGTTAGGGTTAGCATCAGCCCTTGGATAGTGTTAGGGTTAGGGTTAGGGTTAGCATCAGCCCTAGGATAGTGTTAGTGTTAGGGTTAGCATCAGCTCTTGGATAGTGTTAGGGTTAGGGTTAGCATCAGCCCTAGGATAGTGTTAGGGTTAGGGTTAGGGTTAGCATCAGGCCTAGGATAGTGTTAGTGTTAGGGTTAGCATCAGCCCTAGGATAGTGTTAGGGTTAGGGTTATGGTTAGCATCCGCCCTAGGATAATGTTAGGGTTAGGGTTAGGGTTAGCATCAGCCCTAGGATAGTGTTAGTGTTAGGGTTAGCAACAGCCCTAGGATAGTGTTAGGGTTAGGGTTAGGGTTAGCATCCGCCCTAGGATAGTGTTAGGGTTAGGGTTAGGGTTAGGATCAGCCCTAGGATAGTGTTAGGGTTAGGGTTAACATAAATCCTAGGATAGTGTTAGGGTTAGGGTTAGGGTTATCATCAGGCCTAGGATAGTGTTAGGGTTAGGGTTAGGGTGAGCATCAGTTCAAGGATAGTGTTAGGGTTAGGGTTAGCATCAGCCCTATGATAGTGTTAGGGTTAGGGTTAGGGTTAGCATCAGGCCCAGGGTAGTGTTAGGGTTAGGGTTAGCTTCAGCCCAAGCATAGTGTTAGGGTTAGGGTTAGGGTTAGCATCAGCCCTAGGATAGTGTTAGGGTTAGGGTTAGCATCAACCCTAGGATAGTGTTTGGGTTAGGGTTAGGGTTAGCATCAGCCCTAGGATAGTGTTAGGGTTAGGGTTAGCCTCAGCCCTAGGAGAGTGTTAGTGTTAGGGATAGGGTTAGCATCAGGCCTAGGATAGTGTTAGGGTTAGGGTTAGGGTTAGCATCAGCCCTAGGATAGTGTTAGGGTTAGGGTTAGCATCAGCCCTAGGATACTGTCAGGGTTAGGGTTAGGGTTATCATCAGGCCTAGGATAGTTTTAGGGTTAGGGTTAGAATCAGCTCTAGGATAGTGTTAGGGTTAGGGTTAGGGTTAGCATCAGCCCTAGGATATTGTTAAGGTTAGGGTTAGGGTTATCATCAGGCCTAGGATAGTGTGAGGGCTAGAGTTAGCATCAGACTTAGGATAGTGTTAGGGTTAGGGTTAGGGTTATCATCAGGCCTAGGATAGTGTTAGGGTTAGGGTTAGGGTTAGGGTTAGCATCAGCCCTAGGATAGTGTTAGGGTTAGGGTCAGCATCAGCCCTAGGTTAGTGTTAGGGTTAGGGTTAGGGTTAGCATCAGCCCTAGGATAGTGTTAGGGTTAGGGTTAACATCAGCCCTAGGATAGTGTTAGGGTTAGGGTTAGGGTTAGCATCAGCCCTAGGATAGTGTTAGTGTTAGGGTTAGCATCAGCCCTAGGATAGTGTTAGGGTTAGGGTTAGGGTTAGCATCCGCCCTAGGATAGTGTTAGTGTTAGGGTTAGCATCAGCCCTAGGATAGTGTTAGGGTTAGGGTTAGGGTTAGCATCAGCCCTAGGATAGTGTTAGGGTTAGGGTTAGGGTTAGCATCCGCCCTAGGATAGTGTTAGTTGTAGGGTTAGCATCAGCCCTAGGATAGTGTTTGGGTTAGGTTTAGG
The DNA here is from genome assembly GCF_020740605.2 of Lemur catta. NCBI lineage: Eukaryota > Metazoa > Chordata > Mammalia > Primates > Lemuridae > Lemur > Lemur catta. Next base: position 1,657,214 of record NW_025423857.1, on the reverse strand, counting down.
GTTAGCATCAGCCACAGGATAGTGTTAGGGTTAGGGTTAGGGTTAGCATCAGCCCTAGCATAGTGTTAGGGTTAGGGTTAGCATCAGCCCTAGGATAGTGTTAGGGTTAGGGTTAGGGTTAGCATCAGCCCTAGGATAGTGTTAGGGTTAGGGTTAGCATTAGTCCTAGGATAGTGTTAGGGTTAGGGTTAGGGTTAGCATCCGCCCTAGGATAATGTTAGGGTTAGGGTTAGGGTTAGCATCAGCCCTAGGATAGTGTTAGTGTTAGGGTTAGCATCAGCCCTAGGATAGTGTTAGGGTTAGGGTTAGGGTTAGCATCCGCCCTAGGATAGTGTTAGGGTTAGGGTTAGGGTTAGCATCAGCCCTAGGATAGTGTTAGGGTTAGGGTTAATATAAACCCTAGGATAGTGTTAGGGTTAGGGTTAGGGTTATCATCAGGCCTAGGATAGTGTTAGGGTTAGGGTTAGGGTTAGCATCAGTTCAAGGATAGTGTTAGGGTTAGCGTTAGAGTTAGCATCTGCCCTAGGATAGTGTTAGGGTTAGGGTTAGGGTTAGCATCAGCCCAAGTATAATGTTAGGGTTAGGGTTAGCATCAGCCCTAGGATAGTGTTAGGGTTAGGGTTAGGGTTAGCATCAGGCCCATGATAGTGTTAGGGTTAGGGTTAGCATCAGCCCAAGGATAGTGTTAGGGTTAGGGTTAGGGTTAGCATCAGCTCAAGGATAGTGTTAGGGTTAGGGTTAGGGTTAGCATCAGCCCTAGGATAGTGTTAGGGTTAGGGTTAGCATCAACCCTAGGATAGTGTTTGGGTTAGGGTTAGGGTTAGCATCAGCCCTAGGATAGTGTTAGGGTTAGGGTTAGGGTTAGCATCAGCCCTAGGATAGTATTAGTGTTTGGTTTAGCATCAGCCCTAGGATAGTGTTAGGGTTAGGGTTAGGGTTAGCATCAGCCCTAGGATAGTGTTAGGGTTAGGGTTAGCATCAGCCCTAGGATAGTGTTAGGGTTAGGGTTAGGGTTAGCATCAGCCCTAGGATAGTGTTAGGGTTAGGGTTAGCATCAGCCCTAGGTTATTGTTAGGGTTAGGGTTAGGGTTAGCATCAGCCCTAGGATAGTGTTAGGGTTAGGGTTAGCATCAGCCCTAGGATAACGTTGGGGTTAGGGTTAGGGTTAGCATCAGCCCTAGGATAGTGTTAGGGTTAGGGTTAGCATCAACCCTAGGATAGTGTTAGGGTTAGGGTTAGGGTTAGCATCAGCCCTAGGATAGTGTTAGGGTTAGGGTTAGCATCAGCCCTAGGATAGTGTTAGGGTTAGGGTTAGGGTTAGCATCAGCCCTTGGAGAGTGTTAGGGTTAGGGTTAGGGTTAGCTTCAGCCCTAGGATAGTGCTAGTGTTAGGGTTAGCATCTGCCCTAGGATAGTGTTAGGGTTAGGGTTAGGGTTAGCATCCGCCCTAGGATAGTGTTAGGGTTAGGGTTTTGGTTAGCATCAGCCCTAGGATAGTGTTAGGGTTAGGGTTAACATAAACCCTAGGATAGTGTTAGGGTTAGGGTTAGGGTTATCATCAGGCCTAGGATAGTGTTAGGGTTACGGTTAGCATCAGCCCTAGGATAGTGTTAGGGTTAGGGTTAGGGTTAGCATCAGCCCTAGGATAGTGTTAGGGTTAGGGTTAACATCAGCCCTAGGAGAGTGTTAGGGTTAGGGTTAAGGTGAGCATCAGCCCTAGGATAGTGTTAGGGTTAGGGTTAGCATCAGCCCTAGGATAGTGTTAGGGTTAGGGTTAGGGTTAGCATCAGCCGTAGGACAGTGTTAGGGTTAGGGTTAGCCTCAGCCCTAAGATAGTGTTAGAGTTAGGGTTAGGGTTAGCATCAGCCCTAGGATAATGTTACGGTTAGGGTTAGGGTTAGCATCAGCCCTAGGATAGTGTTAGTGTTAGGGTTAGCATCAGCCCTAGGATAGTGTTAGTGTTAGGGTTAGCATCAGCCCTAGGATAGTGTTAGGGTTAGGGTTAGGGTTAGCAACCGCCCTAGGATAGTGTTAGGGTTAGGGTTAGGGTTAGCATCAGCCCTAGGATAGTGTTAGGGTTAGGGTTAACATAAATCCTAGGATAGTGTTAGGGTTAGGGTTAGGGTTATCATCAGGCCTAGGATATTGTTAGGGTTAGGGTTAGGGTTAGCATCAGTTCAAGGATAGTGTTAGGGTTAGCGTTAGGGTTAGCATCTGCCCTAGGATAGTGTTAGGGTTAGGGTTAGGGTTAGCATCAGCCCAAGGATAGTGTTAGGGTTAGGGTTAGCATCAGCCCTATGATACTGTTAGGGTTAGGGTTAGGGTTAGCATCAGGCCCAGGATAGTGTTAGGGTTAGGGTTAGCATCAGCCCTAGGATAGTGTTAGGGTTAGGGTTAGGGTTAGCATCAGCCCTAGGATAGTGTTAGGGTTAGGGTTAGCATCAACCCTAGGATAGTGTTTGGGTTAGGGTTAGGGTTAGCATCAGCCCTAGGATAGTGTTAGGGTTAGGGTTAGCCTCAGCCCTAGGAGAGTGTTAGGGTTAGGGATAGGGTTAGCATCAGGCCTAGGATAGTGTTAGGGTTAGGGTTAGGGTTAGCATCAGCCCTAGGATAGTGTTAGGGTTAGGGTTAGCATCAGCCCTAGGATACTGTCAGTGTTAGGGTTAGGGTTATCATCAGGCCTAGGATAGTGTTAGGGTTAGGGTTAGCATCAGCTCTAGGATAGTGTTAGGGTTAGGGTTAGGGTTAGCATCAGCCCTAGGATAGTGTTAAGGTTAGGGTTAGGGTTATCATCAGGCCTAGGATAGTGTGAGGGTTAGGGTTAGGGTTAGCATCAGCCATTGGAGAGTGTTAGGGTTAGGGTTAGGGTTAGCATCCGCCCTAGGATAGTGTTAGGGTTAGGGTTTTGGTTAGCATCAGCCCTAGGATAGTGTTAGGGTTAGGGTTAACATAAACCCTAGGATAGTGTTAGGGTTAGGGTTAGGGTTATCATCAGGCCTAGGATAGTGTTAGGGTTAGGGTTAGGGTTATCATCAGTTCAAAGATAGTGTTAGGGTTAGCGTTAGGGTTAGCATCAGCCCTAGGATAGTGTTAGGGTTAGATTAGGGTTAGCATCAGCCCTAGGACAGTGTTAGGGTTAGGGTTAGCATCAGCCCTAGGATAGTGTTAGGGTTAGGGTGAGGGTTATCATCAGGCCTAGGATAGTGTTAGGGTTACGGTTAGCATCAGCCCTAGGATAGTGTTAGGGTTAGGGTTAGGGTTAGCATCAGCCCTAGGATAGTGTTAGGGTTAGGGTTAACATCAGCCCTAGGAGAGTGTTAGGGTTAGGGTTAAGGTGAGCATCAGCCCTAGGATAGTGTTAGGGTTAGGGTTAGCATCAGCCCTAGGATAGTGTTAGGGTTAGGGTTAGGGTTAGCATCAGCCGTAGGACAGTGTTAGGGTTAGGGTTAGCCTCAGCCCTAAGATAGTGTTAGAGTTAGGGTTAGGGTTAGCATCAGCCCTAGGATAATGTTACGGTTAGGGTTAGGGTTAGCATCAGCCCTAGGATAGTGTTAGTGTTAGGGTTAGCATCAGCCCTAGGATAGTGTTAGTGTTAGGGTTAGCATCAGCCCTAGGATAGTGTTAGGGTTAGGGTTAGGGTTAGCAACCGCCCTAGGATAGTGTTAGGGTTAGGGTTAGGGTTAGCATCAGCCCTAGGATAGTGTTAGGGTTAGGGTTAACATAAATCCTAGGATAGTGTTAGGGTTAGGGTTAGGGTTATCATCAGGCCTAGGATATTGTTAGGGTTAGGGTTAGGGTTAGCATCAGTTCAAGGATAGTGTTAGGGTTAGCGTTAGGGTTAGCATCTGCCCTAGGATAGTGTTAGGGTTAGGGTTAGGGTTAGCATCAGCCCAAGGATAGTGTTAGGGTTAGGGTTAGCATCAGCCCTATGATACTGTTAGGGTTAGGGTTAGGGTTAGCATCAGGCCCAGGATAGTGTTAGGGTTAGGGTTAGCATCAGCCCTAGGATAGTGTTAGGGTTAGGGTTAGGGTTAGCATCAGCCCTAGGATAGTGTTAGGGTTAGGGTTAGCATCAACCCTAGGATAGTGTTTGGGTTAGGGTTAGGGTTAGCATCAGCCCTAGGATAGTGTTAGGGTTAGGGTTAGCCTCAGCCCTAGGAGAGTGTTAGGGTTAGGGATAGGGTTAGCATCAGGCCTAGGATAGTGTTAGGGTTAGGGTTAGGGTTAGCATCAGCCCTAGGATAGTGTTAGGGTTAGGGTTAGCATCAGCCCTAGGATACTGTCAGTGTTAGGGTTAGGGTTATCATCAGGCCTAGGATAGTGTTAGGGTTAGGGTTAGCATCAGCTCTAGGATAGTGTTAGGGTTAGGGTTAGGGTTAGCATCAGCCCTAGGATAGTGTTAAGGTTAGGGTTAGGGTTATCATCAGGCCTAGGATAGTGTGAGGGCTAGAGTTAGCATCAGACTTAGGATAGTGTTAGAGTTAGGGTTAGGGTTATCATCAGGCCTAGGATAGTGTTAGGGTTAGGGTTAGGGTTAGCATCAGTTCAAGGATATTGTTAGGGTTAGCGTTAGGGTTAGCATCTGCCCTAGGATAGTGTTAGGGTTAGGGTTAGGGTTAGCATCAGCCCAAGGATAGTGTTAGGGTTAGGGTTAGCATCAGCCCTAGGATAGTGTTAGGGTTAGGGTTAGGGTTAGCATCAGGCCCAGGATAGTGTTAGGGTTAGGGTTAGCATCAGCCCAACGATAGTGTTAGGGTTAGGGTTAGGGTTAGCATCAGCCCTAGGATAGTGTTAGTGTTAGGGTTAGCATCAACACTAGGATAGTGTTTGGGTTAGGGTTAGGGTTAGCATCAGCCCTAGGATAGTGTTAGGGTTAGGGTTAGGGTTAGCATCAGCCCTAGGATAGTGTTAGTGTTAGGGTTAGCATCAGCCCTAGGATAGTGTTAGGGTTAGGGTTAGGGTTAGCATCAGCCCTAGGATAGTGTTAGGGTTAGGGTTAGGGTTAGCATCCGCCCTAGGATAGTGTTAGTGTTAGGGTTAGCATCAGCCCTAGGATAGTGTTTGTGTTAGGGTTAGGGTTAGCATCAGCCCCAGGATAGTGTTAGGGTTAGGGTTAGGGTTAGCATCAGCCCTAGGATAGTGTTAGGGTTAGGGTTAGCATCAGCCCTAGGATAGTGTTAGGGTTAGGGTTAGGGTTAGCATCAGGCCTAGGATAGTGTTAGGGTTAGGGTTAGCATCAGCCCTAGGATAGTGTTAGGGTTAGGGTTAGGGTTAGCATCCGCCCTAGGATAATGTTAGGGTTAGGGTTAGGGTTAGCATCAGCCCTAGGATAGTGTTAGTGTTAGGGTTAGCATAAGCCCTAGGATAGTGTTAGGGTTAGGGTTAGGGTTAGCATCAGCCCTAGGATAGTGTTAGGGTTAGGGTTAACATAAACCCTAGGATAGTGTTAGGCTTAGGGTTAGGGTTATCATCAGGCCTAGGATAGTGTTAGGGTTAGGGTTAGGGTTAGCATCAGTTCAAGGATAGTGTTAGGGTTAGCGTTAGGGTTAGCATCTGCCCTAGGATAGTGTTAGGGTTAGGGTTAGGGTTAGCATCAGCCCAAGTATAGTGTTAGGGTTAGGGTTAGGATCAGCCTAGGATAGTGTTAGGGTTAGGGTTATGGTTAGCATCAGGCCCATGATAGTGTTAGGGTTAGGGTTAGCATCAGCCCAAGGATAGTGTTAGGGTTAGGGTTAGGGTTAGCATCAGCCCTAGGATAGTGTTAGGGTTAGGGTTAGGATCAACCCTAGGATAGTGTTTGGGTTAGGGTTAGGGTTAGCATCAGCCCTAGGATAGTGTTAGGGTTAGGGTTAAGGTTAGCATCAGCCCTAGGATAGTGTTAGTGTTAGGGTTAGCATCAGCCCAAGGATAGTGTTAGGGTTAGGGTTAGGGTTAGCATCAGCCCTAGGATAGTGTTAGGGTTAGGGTTAGCATCAGCCCTAGGATAGTGTTAGGGTTAGGGTTAGGGTTAGCATCAGCCCTAGGATAGTGTTAGGGTTAGGGTTAGCATCAGCCCTAGGTTATTGTTAGGGTTAGGGTTAGGGTTAGCATCAGCCCTAGGATAGTGTTAGGGTTAGGGTTAGCATCAGCCCTAGGATAACGTTGGGGTTAGGGTTAGGGTTAGCATCAGCCCTAGGATAGTGTTAGGGTTAGGGTTAGCATCAGCCCTAGGTTAGTGTTAGGGTTAGGGTTAGGGTTAGCATCAGCCCTAGGATAGTGTTAGGGTTAGGGTTAACATCAGCCCTAGGATAGTGTTAGGGTTAGGGTTAGGGTTAGCATCAGCCCTAGGATAGTGTTAGTGTTAGGGTTAGCATCAGCCCTAGGATAGTGTTAGGGTTAGGGTTAGGGTTAGCATCCGCCCTAGGATAGTGTTAGTGTTAGGGTTAGCATCAGCCCTAGGATAGTGTTAGGGTTAGGGTTAGGGTTAGCATCAGCCCTAGGATAGTGTTAGGGTTAGGGTTAGGGTTAGCATCCGCCCTAGGATAGTGTTAGGGTTAGGGTTAGGGTTAGCATCAGCCCTAGGTTAGTGTTAGGGTTAGGGTTAATATAAACCCTAGGATAGTGTTAGGGTTAGGGTTAGGGTTATCATCAGGCCTAGGATAGTGTTAGGGTTAGGGTTAGGTTTAGCATCAGCCCTAGGATAGTGTTAGGGTTAGGGTTAGGGTTAGCATCAGGCCCATGATAGTGTTAGGGTTAGGGTTAGCATCAGCCCAAGGATAGTGTTAGGGTTAGGGTTAGGGTTAGCATCAGCCCTAGGATAGTGTTAGGGTTAGGGTTAGCATCAACCCTAGGATAGTGTTTGGGTTAGGGTTAGGGTTAGCATCAGTCCTAGGATAGTGTTAGGGTTAGGGTTAGGGTTAGCATCAGCCCTAGGATAGTATTAGTGTTTGGTTTAGCATCAGCCCTAGGATAGTGTTAGGGTTAGGGTTAGGGTTAGCATCAGCCCTAGGATAGTGTTAGTGTTAGGGTTAGCATCAGCCCTAGGATAGTGTTAGGGTTAGGGTTAGGGTTAGCATCAGCCCTAGGATAGTGTTAGGGTTAGGGTTAGCATCTGCCCTAGGTTATTGTTAGGGTTAGGGTTAGGGTTAGCATCAGCCCTAGGATAGTGTTAGGGTTAGGGTTAGCATCAGCCCTAGGATAACGTTGTGGTTAGGGTTAGGGTTAGCATCAGCCCTAGGATAGTGTTAGGGTTAGGGTTAGCATCAACCCTAGGATAGTGTTAGGGTTAGGGCTAGGGTTAGCATCAGCCCTAGGATAGTGTTAGTGTTAGGGTGAGCATCAGCCCTAGGATAGTGTTAGGGTTAGGGTTAGGGTTAGCATCAGCCCTTGGAGAGTGTTAGGGTTAGGGTTAGGGTTAGCTTCAGCCCTAGGATAGTGCTAGTGTTAGGGTTAGCATCTGCCCTAGGATAGTGTTAGGGTTAGGGTTAGGGTTAGCATCCGCCCTAGGATAGTGTTAGGGTTAGGGTTAGGGTTAGCATCAGCCCTAGGATAGTGTTAGGGTTAGGGTTAACATAAACCCTAGGATAGTGTTAGGGTTAGGGTTAGGGTTATCATCAGGCCTAGGATAGTGTTAGGGTTAGGGTTAGGGTTATCATCAGTTCAAAGATAGTGTTAGGGTTACGGTTAGCATCAGCCCTAGGATAGTGTTAGGGTTAGGGTTAGCATCAGCCCTAGGATAGTGTTAGGGTTAGGGTTAGGGTTAGCATCAGCCCTAGGATAGTGTTAGGGTTAGGGTGAGGGTTATCATCAGGCCTAGGATAGTGTTAGGGTTACGGTTAGCATCAGCCCTAGGATAGTGTTAGGGTTAGGGTTAGGGTTAGCATCAGCCCTAGGATAGTGTTAGGGTTAGGGTTAACATCAGCCCTAGGATAGTGTTAGGGTTAGGGTTAAGGTGAGCATCAGCCCTAGGATAGTGTTAGGGTTAGGGTTAGCATCAGCCCTAGGATAGTGTTAGGGTTAGGGTTAGGGTTAGCATCAGCCGTAGGACAGTGTTAGGGTTAGGGTTAGCCTCAGCCCTAAGATAGTGTTAGAGTTAGGGTTAGGGTTAGCATCAGCCCTAGGATAATGTTACGGTTAGGGATAGGGTTAGCATCAGCCCTAGGATAGTGTTAGTGTTAGGGTTAGCATCAGCCCTAGGATAGTGTTAGTGTTAGGGTTAGCATCAGCCCTAGGATAGTGTTAGGGTTAGGGTTAGGGTTAGCAACCGCCCTAGGATAGTGTTAGGGTTAGGGTTAGGGTTAGCATCAGCCCTAGGATAGTGTTAGGGTTAGGGTTAACATAAATCCTAGGATAGTGTTAGGGTTAGGGTTAGGGTTATCATCAGGACTAGGATAGTGTTAGGGTTAGGGTTAGGGTTAGCATCAGTTCAAGGATAGTGTTAGGGTTAGCGTTAGGGTTAGCATCTGCCCTAGGATAGTGTTAGGGTTAGGGTTAGGGTTAGCATCAGCCCAAGGATAGTGTTAGGGTTAGGGTTAGCATCAGCCCTATGATACTGTTAGGGTTAGGGTTAGGGTTAGCATCAGGCCCAGGATAGTGTTAGGGTTAGGGTTAGCATCAGCCCTAGGATAGTGTTAGGGTTAGGGTTAGGGTTAGCATCAGCCCTAGGATAGTGTTAGGGTTAGGGTTAGCATCAACCCTAGGATAGTGTTTGGGTTAGGGTTAGGGTTAGCATCAGCCCTAGGATAGTGTTAGGGTTAGGGTTAGCCTCAGCCCTAGGAGAGTGTTAGGGTTAGGGATAGGGTTAGCATCAGGCCTAGGATAGTGTTAGGGTTAGGGTTAGGGTTAGCATCAGCCCTAGGATAGTGTTAGGGTTAGGGTTAGCATCAGCCCTAGGATACTGTCAGTGTTAGGGTTAGGGTTATCATCAGGCCTAGGATAGTGTTAGGGTTAGGGTTAGCATCAGCTCTAGGATAGTGTTAGGGTTAGGGTTAGGGTTAGCATCAGCCCTAGGATAGTGTTAAGGTTAGGGTTAGGGTTATCATCAGGCCTAGGATAGTGTGAGGGCTAGAGTTAGCATCAGACTTAGGATAGTGTTAGGGTTAGGGTTAGGGTTATCATCAGGCCTAGGATAGTGTTAGGGTTAGGGTTAGGGTTAGCATCAGTTCAAGGATATTGTTAGAGTTAGCGTTAGGGTTAGCATCTGCCCCAGGATAGTGTTAGGGTTAGGGTTAGGGTTAGCATCAGCCCAAGGATACTGTTAGGGTTAGGGTTAGCATCAGCCCTAGGATAGTGTTAGGGTTAGGGTTAGGGTTAGCATCAGGCCCAGGATAGTGTTAGGGTTAGGGTTAGCATCAGCCCAAGGATAGTGTTAGGGTTAGGGTTAGGGTTAGCATCAGCCCTAGGATAGTGTTAGTGTTAGGGTTAGCATCAACACTAGGATAGTGTTTGGGTTAGGGTTAGGGTTAGCATCAGCCCTAGGATAGTGTTAGGGTTAGGGTTAGGGTTAGCATCAGCCCTAGGATAGTGTTAGTGTTAGGGTTAGCATCAGCCCTAGGATAGTGTTAGGGTTAGGGTTAGGGTTAGCATCAGCCCTAGGATAGTGTTAGGGTTAGGGTTAGGATTAGCATCCGCCCTAGGATAGTGTTAGTGTTAGGGTTAGCATCAGCCCTAGGATAGTGTTTGGGTTAGGGTTAGGGTTAGCATCAGCCCCAGGATAGTGTTAGGGTTAGGGTTAGGGTTAGCATCAGCCCTAGGATAGTGTTAGGGTTAGGGTTAGCATCAGCCCTAGGATAGTGTTAGGGTTAGGGTTAGGGTTAGCATCAGCCCTAGGATAGTGTTAGGGTTAGGGTTAGCATCAGCCCTAGGATAGTGTTAGGGTTAGGGTTAGGGTTAGCATCCGCCCTAGGATAATGTTAGGGTTAGGGTTAGGGTTAGCATCAGCCCTAGGATAGTGTTAGTGTTAGGGTTAGCATAAGCCCTAGGATAGTGTTAGGGTTAGGGTTAGGGTTAGCATCAGCCCTAGGATAGTGTTAGGGTTAGGGTTAACATAAACCCTAGGATAGTGTTAGGGTTAGGGTTAGGGTTATCATCAGGCCTAGGATAGTGTTAGGGTTAGGGTTAGGGTTAGCATCAGTTCAAGGATAGTGTTAGGGTTAGCGTTAGGGTTAGCATCTGCCCTAGGATAGTGTTAGGGTTAGGGTTAGGGTTAGCATCAGCCCAAGTATAGTGTTAGGGTTAGGGTTAGCATCAGCCCTAGGATAGTGTTAGGGTTAGGGTTAGGGTTAGCATCAGGCCCATGATAGTGTTAGGGTTAGGGTTAGCATCAGCCCAAGGATAGTGTTAGGGTTAGGGTTAGGGTTAGCATCAGCCCTAGGATAGTGTTAGGGTTAGGGTTAGCATCAACCCTAGGAGAGTGTTTGTGTTAGGGTTAGGGTTAGCATCAGCCCTAGGATAGTGTTAGGGTTAGGGTTAGGGTTAGCATCAGCCCTAGGATAGTGTTAGTGTTAGGGTTAGCATCAGCCCAAGGATAGTGTTAGGGTTAGGGTTAGGGTTAGCATCAGCCCTAGGATAGTGTTAGGGTTAGGGTTAGCATCAGCCCTAGGATAGTGTTAGGGTTAGGGTTAGGGTTAGCATCAGCCCTAGGATAGTGTTAGGGTTACGGTTAGCATCAGCCCTAGGTTATTGTTAGGGTTAGGGTTAGGGTTAGCATCAGCCCTAGGATAGTGTTAGGGTTAGGGTTAGCATCAGCCCTAGGATAACGTTGGGGTTAGGGTTAGGGTTAGCATCAGCCCTAGGATAGTGTTAGGGTTAGGGTTAGCATCAACCCTAGGATAGTGTTAGGGTTAGGGTTAGGGTTAGCATCAGCCCTAGGATAGTGTTAGGGTTAGGGTTAGCATCAGCCCTAGGATAGTGTTAGGGTTAGGGTTAGGGTTAGCATCAGCCCTTGGAGAGTGTTAGGGTTAGGGTTAGGGTTAGCTTCAGCCCTAGGATAGTGCTAGTGTTAGGGTTAGCATCTGCCCTAGGATAGTGTTAGGGTTAGGGTTAGGGTTAGCATCCGCCCTAGGATAGTGTTAGGGTTAGGGTTAGGGTTAGCATCAGCCCTAGGATAGTGTTAGGGTTAGGGTTAACATAAACCCTAGGATAGTGTTAGGGTTAGGGTTAGGGTTATCATCAGGCCTGGGATAGTGTTAGGGTTAGGGTTAGGGTTATCATCAGTTCAAAGATAGTGTTAGGGTTAGCGTTAGGGTTAGCATCAGCCCTAGGATAGTGTTAGGGTTAGATTAGGGTTAGCATCAGCCCTAGGACAGTGTTAGGGTTAGGGTTAGCATCAGCCCTAGGATAGTGTTAGGGTTAGGGTTAGGGTTAGCATCAGCCCTAGGATAGTGTTAGGGTTAGGGTTAGCATCAGCCCTAGGTTATTGTTAGGGTTAGGGTTAGGGTTAGCATCAGCCCTAGGATAGTGTTAAGGTTAGGGTTAGCATCAGCCCTAGGATAACGTTGGGGTTAGGGTTAGGGTTAGCATCAGCCCTAGAATAGTGTTAGGGTTAGGGTTAGCATCAACCCTAGGATAGTGTTAGGGTTAGGGTTAGGGTTAGCATCAGCCGTAGGACAGTGTTAGGGTTAGGGTTAGCCTCAGCCCTAAGATAGTGTTAGAGTTAGGGTTAGGGTTAGCATCAGCCCTAGGATAATGTTACGGTTAGGGTTAGGGTTAGCATCAGCCCTAGGATAGTGTTAGTGTTAGGGTTAGCATCAGCCCTAGGATAGTGTTAGTGTTAGGGTTAGCATCAGCCCTAGGATAGTGTCAGGGTTAGGGTTAGGGTTAGCAACCGCCCTAGGATAGTGTTAGGGTTAGGGTTAGGGTTAGCATCAGCCCTAGGATAGTGTTAGGGTTAGGGTTAACATAAATCCTAGGATAGTGTTAGGGTTAGGGTTAGGGTTATCATCAGGCCTAGGATAGTGTTAGGGTTAGGGTTAGGGTTAGCATCAGTTCAAGGATAGTGTTAGGGTTAGCGTTAGGGTTAGCATCTGCCCTAGGATAGTGTTAGGGTTAGGGTTAGGGTTAGCATCAGCCCAAGGATAGTGTTAGGGTTAGGGTTAGCATCAGCCCTATGATACTGTTAGGGTTAGGGTTAGGGTTAGCATCAGGCCCAGGATAGTGTTAGGGTTAGGGTTAGCATCAGCCCTAGGATAGTGTTAGGGTTAGGGTTAGGGTTAGCATCAGCCCTAGGATAGTGTTAGGGATAGGGTTAGCATCAACCCTAGGATAGTGTTTGGGTTAGGGTTAGGGTTAGCATCAGCCCTAGGATAGTGTTAGGGTTAGGGTTAGCCTCAGCCCTAGGAGAGTGTTAGGGTTAGGGATAGGGTTAGCATCAGGCCTAGGATAGTGTTAGGGTTAGGGTTAGGGTTAGCATCAGCCCTAGGATAGTGTTAGGGTTAGGGTTAGCATCAGCCCTAGGATACTGTCAGTGTTAGGGTTAGGGTTATCATCAGGCCTAGGATAGTGTTAGGGTTAGGGTTAGCATCAGCTCTAGGATAGTGTTAGGATTAGGGTTAGGGTTAGCATCAGCCCTAGGATAGTGTTAAGGTTAGGGTTAGGGTTATCATCAGGCCTAGGATAGTGTGAGGGCTAGAGTTAGCATCAGACTTAGGATAGTGTTAGGGTTAGGGTTAGGGTTATCATCAGGCCTAGGATAGTGTTAGGGTTAGGGTTAGGGTTAGCATCAGTTCAAGGATATAGTTAGGGTTAGCGTTAGGGTTAGGATCTGCCCTAGGATAGTGTTAGGGTTAGGGTTAGGGTTAGCATCAGCCCAAGGATAGTGATAGGGTTAGGGTTAGCATCAGCCCTAGGATAGTGTTAGGGTTAGGGTTAGGGTTAGCATCAGGCCCAGGATATTGTTAGGGTTAGGGTTAGCATCAGCCCAAGGATAGTGTTAGGGTTAGGGTTAGGGTTAGCATCAGCCCTAGGATAGTGTTAGTGTTTTGGGTTAGCATCAACACTAGGATAGTGTTTGGGTTAGGGTTAGGGTTAGCATCAGCCCTAGGATAGTGTTAGGGTTAGGGTTAGGGTTAGCATCAGCCCTAGGATAGTGTTAGTGTTAGGCTTAGCATCAGCCCTAGGATAGTGTTAGGGTTAGGGTTAGGGTTAGCATCAGCCCTAGGATAGTGTTAGGGTTAGGGTTAGGGTTAGCATCCGCCCTAGGATAGTGTTAGTGTTAGGGTTAGCATCAGCCCTAGGATAGTGTTTGGGTTAGGGTTATGGTTAGCATCAGCCCCAGGATAGTGTTAGGGTTAGGGTTAGGGTTAGCATCAGCCCTAGGATAGTGTTAGGGTTAGGGTTAGCATCAGCCCTAGGATAGTGTTAGGGTTAGGGTTAGGGTTAGCATCAGGCCTAGGATAGTGTTAGGGTTAGGGTTAGCATCAGCCCTAGGATAGTGTTAGGGTTAGGGTTAGGGTTAGCATCCGCCCTAGGATAATGTTAGGGTTAGGGTTAGGGTTAGCATCAGCCCTAGGATAGTGTTAGTGTTAGGGTTAGCATAAGCCCTAGGATAGTGTTAGGGTTAGGGTTAGGGTTAGCATCAGCCCTAGGTTAGTGTTAGGGTTAGGGTTAACATAAACCCTAGGATAGTGTTAGGGTTAGGGTTAGGGTTAGCATCAGTTCAAGGATAGTGTTAGGGTTAGCGTTAGGGTTAGCATCTGCCCTAGGATAGTGTTAGGGTTAGGGTTAGGGTTAGCATCAGCCCAAGTATAGTGTTAGGGTTAGGGTTAGCATCAGCCCTAGGATAGTGTTAGGGTTAGGGTTAGGGTTAGCATCAGGCCCATGTTAGTGTTAGGGTTAGGGTTAGCATCAGCCCAAGGATAGTGTTAGGGTTAGGGTTAGGGTTAGCATCAGCCCTAGGATAGTGTTAGGGTTAGGGTTAGCATCAACCCTAGGATAGTGTTAGGGTTAGGGTTAATGTTAGCATCCGCCCTAGGATAGTGTTAGGGGTAGGGTTAGGGTTAGCATCAGCCCTAGGATAGTGTTAGGGTTAGGGTTAGGGTTAGCATCAGGCCCAGGATAGTGTTAGGGTTAGGGTTAGCATGAGCCCAAGGATAGTGTTAGGGTTAGGGTTAGGGTTAGCATATGCCCTAGGATATTGTTAGGGTTAGGGTTAGTGTTAGCATCAGCCCAAGGATAGTGTTAGTGTTAGGGTTTGCATCAGCCCAAGGATAGTGTTAGGGTTAGGGTTAGGGTTATCATCAGGCCTAGGATAGTGTTAGGGTTAGGGTTAGCATCAGCCCTAGGATAGTGTTAGGGTTAGGGTTAGGGTTAGCATCAGCCCTAGGATAGTGTTAGGGTTAGGGTTAGCATCAGCCCTAGGGAAGTGTTAGGGTTAGGGTTAGGGTTAGCATCAGGCCTAGGACAGTGTTAGGGTTAGGGTTAGCAACAGCCCTAGGATAGTGTTAGGGTTAGGGTTAGGGTTAGCATCAGCCGTAGGATAGTGTTAGGGTTAGGGTTTGCCTCAGCCCTAAGATAGTGTTAGAGTTATGGTTAGGGTTAGCATCCGCCCTAGGATAGTGTTAGGGTTAGCGTTAGGGTTAGCATCAGCCCTAGGATAGTGTTAGGTTTAGGGTTAACATAAACCCTAGGATAGTGTTAGGGTTAGGGTTAGGGTTATCATCAGGCCTAGGATAGTGTTAGGGTTAGGGTTAGGGTTAGCATCAGTTCAAGGATAGTGTTAGGGTTAGCGTTAGGGTTAGCATCTGCCCTAGGATAGTGTTAGGGTTAGGGTTAGGGTTAGCATCAGCCCAAGGATAGTGTTAGGGTTAGGGTTAGCATCAGCCCTAGGATAGTGTTAGGGTTAGGGTTATGGTTAGCATCAGGCCCAGGATAGTGTTAGGGTTAGGGTTAGCATCAGCCCAAGGATAGTGTTAGGGTTAGTGTTAGGGTTAGCATCAACCCTAGGATAGTGTTAGGGTTAGGGTTAGCATCAACCCTAGGATAGTGTTTGGGTTAGGGTTAGGGTAAGCATCAGCCCCAGGATAGTGTTAGGGTTAGGGTTAGGGTTAGCATCAGCCCTAGGATAGTGGTACTGTTAGGGTTAGCATCAGCCCTAGGATAGTGTTAGGGTTAGGGTTAGGGTTAGCATCAGCCCTAGGATAGTGTTAGGGTTAGGGTTAGCATCAGCCCTAGGATAGTGTTAGGGTTAGGGTTAGGGTTAGGATCAGCCCTAGGATAGTGTTAGGGTTAGGGTTAGCATCAGCCCTAGGTTAGTATTAGGGTTAGGGTTAGGGTTAGCATCAGCCCTAGGATAGTGTTAGGGTTAGGGTTAGGGTTAGCATCAGCCCTTGGAGAGTGTTAGGGTTAGGGTTAGGGTTAGCTTCAGCCCTAGGATAGTGCTAGTGTTAGGGTTAGCATCTGCCCTAGGATAGTGTTAGGGTTAGGGTTAGGGTTAGCATCCGCCCTAGGATAGTGTTAGGGTTAAGGTTAGGGTTAGCATCAGCCCTAGGATAGTGTTAGGGTTAGGGTTAACATAAACCCTAGGATAGTGCTAGGGTTAGGGTTAGGGTTATCATCAGGCCTAGGATAGTGTTAGGGTTAGGGTTAGGGTTATCATCAGTTCAAAGATAGTGTTAGGGTTAGCGTTAGGGTTAGCATCAGCCCTAGGATAGTGTTAGGGTTAGATTAGGGTTAGCATCACCCCTAGGACAGTGTTAGGGTTAGGGTTAGCATCAGCCCTAGGATAGTGTTAGGGTTAGGGTGAGGGTTATCATCAGGCCTAGGATAGTGTTAGGGTTACGGTTAGCATCAGCCCTAGGATAGTGTTAGGGTTAGGTTTAGGGTTAGCATCAGCCCTAGGATAGTGTTAGGGTTAGGGTTAACATCAGCCCTAGGATAGTGTTAGGGTTAGGGTTAGGGTGAGCATCAGCCCTAGGATAGTGTTAGGGTTAGGGTTAGCATCAGCCCTAGGATAGTGTTAGGGTTAGGGTTAGGGTTAGCATCAGCCGTAGGACAGTGTTAGGGTTAGGGTTAGCCTCAGCCCTAAGATAGTGTTAGAGTTAGGGTTAGGGTTAGCATCAGCCCTAGGATAATGTTAGGGTTAGGGTTAGGGTTAGCATCAGCCCTAGGATAGTGTTAGTGTTAGGGTTAGCATCAGCCCTAGGATAGTGTTAGTGTTAGGGTTAGCATCAGCCCTAGGATAGTGTTAGGGTTAGGGTTAGGGTTAGCAACCGCCCTAGGATAGTGTTAGGGTTAGGGTTAGGGTTAGCATCAGCCGTAGGATAGTGTTAGGGTTAGGGTTAACATAAATCCTAGGATAGTGTTAGGGTTAGGGTTAGGGTTATCATCAGGCCTAGGATAGTGTTAGGGTTAGGGTTAGGGTTAGCATCAGTTCAAGGATAGTGTTAGGGTTAGCGTTAGGGTTACCATCTGCCCTAGGATAGTGTTAGGTTTAGGGTTAGGGTTAGCATCAGCCCAAGGATAGTGTTACGGTTAGGGTTAGCATCAGCCCTATGATACTGTTAGGGTTAGGGTTAGGGTTAGCATCAGGCCCAGGATAGTGTTAGGGTTAGGGTTAGCATCAGCCCTAGGATAGTGTTAGGGTTAGGGTTAGGGTTAGCATCAGCCCTAGGATAGTGTTAGGGTTAGGGTTAGCATCAACCCTAGGATAGTGTTTGGGTTAGGGTTAGGGTTAGCATCAGCCCTAGGATAGTGTTAGGGTTAGGGTTAGCCTCAGCCCTAGGAGAGTGTTAGGGTTAGGGATAGGGTTAGCATCAAGCCTAGGATAGTGTTAGGGTTAGGGTTAGGGTTAGCATCAGTTCAAGGATATTGTTAGGGTTAGCGTTAGGGTTAGCATCTGCCCTAGGATAGTGTTAGGGTTAGGGTTAGGGTTAGCATCAGCCCAAGGATAGTGTTAGGGTTAGGGTTAGCATCAGCCCTAGGATAGTGTTAGGGTTAGGGTTAGGGTTAGCATCAGGCCCAGGATAGTGTTAGGGTTAGGGTTAGCATCAGCCCAAGGATAGTGTTAGGGTTAGGGTTAGGGTTAGCATCAGCCCTAGGATAGTGTTAGTGTTAGGGTTAGCATCAACACTAGGATAGTGTTTGGGTTAGGGTTAGGGTTAGCATCAGCCCTAGGATAGTGTTAGGGTTAGGGTTAGGGTTAGCATCAGCCCTAGGATAGTGTTAGTGTTAGGGTTAGCATCAGCCCTAGGATAGTGTTAGGGTTAGGTTTAGGGTTAGCATCAGCCCTAGGATAGTGTTAGGGTTAGGGTTAGGGTTAGCATCCGCCCTAGGATAGTGTTACTGTTAGGGTTAGCATCAGCCCTAGGATAGTGTTTGGGTTAGGGTTAGGGTTAGCATCAGCCCCAGGATAGTGTTAGGGTTAGGGTTAGAGTTAGCATCAGCCCTAGGATAGTGTTAGGGTTAGGGTTAGCATCAGCCCTAGGATAGTGTTAGGGTTAGGGTTAGGGTTAGCATCAGGCCTAGGATAGTGTTAGGGTTAGGGTTAGCATCAGCCCTAGGATAGTGTTAGAGTTAGGGTTAGGGTTAGCATCCGCCCTAGGATAATGTTAGGGTTAGGGTTAGGGTTAGCATCAGCCCTAGGATAGTGTTAGTGTTAGGGTTAGCATAAGCCCTAGGATAGTGTTAGGGTTAGGGTTAGGGTTAGCATCAGCCCTAGGATAGTGTTAGGGTTAGGGTTAACATAAACCCTAGGATAGTGTTAGGGTTAGGGTTAGGGTTATCATCAGGCCTAGGATAGTGTTAGGGTTAGGGTTAGGGTTAGCATCAGTTCAAGGATAGTGTTAGGGTTAGCGTTAGGGTTAGCATCTGCCCTAGGATAGTGTGAGGGTTAGGGTTAGGGTTAGCATCAGCCCAAGTATAGTGTTAGGGTTAGGGTTAGCATCAGCCCTAGGATAGTGTTAGGGTTAGGGTTAGGGTTAGCATCAGGCCCATGATAATGTTAGGGTTAGGGTTAGCATCAGCCCAAGGATAGTGTTAGGGTTCGGGTTAGGGTTAGCATCAGCCCGAGGATAGTGTTAGGGTTAGGGTTAGCATCAACCCTAGGATAGTGTTTGGGTTAGGGTTAGGGTTAGCATCAGCCCTAGGATAGTGTTAGTGTTAGGGTTAGCATAAGCCCTAGGATAGTGTTAGGGTTAGGGTTAGGGTTAGCATCAGCCCTAGGATAGTGTTAGGGTTAGGGTTAACATAAACCCTAGGATAGTGTTAGGGTTAGGGTTAGGGTTATCATCAGGCCTAGGATAGTGTTAGGGTTAGGGTTAGGGTTAGCATCAGTTCAAGGATAGTGTTAGGGTTAGCGTTAGGGTTAGCATCTGCCCTAGGATAGTGTTAGGGTTAGGGTTAGGGTTAGCATCAGCCCAAGTATAGTGTTAGGGTTAGGGTTAGCATCAGCCCTAGGATAGTGTTAGGGTTAGGGTTAGGGTTAGCATCAGGCCCATGATAGTGTTAGGGTTAGGGTTAGCATCAGCCCAACGATAGTGTTAGGGTTAGGGTTAGGGTTAGCATCAGCCCTAGGATAGTGTTAGGGTTAGGGTTACCATCAACGCTAGGATAGTGTTTGGGTTAGGGTTAGGGTTAGCATCAGCCCTAGGTTATTGTTAGGGTTAGGGTTAGGGTTAGCATCAGCCCTAGGATAGTGTTAGGGTTAGGGTTAGCATCAGCCCTAGGATAACGTTGGGGTTAGGGTTAGGGTTAGCATCAGCCCTAGGATAGTGTTAGGGTTAGGGATAGCATCAACCCTAGGATAGTGTTAGGGTTAAGGTTAGGGTAAGCATCAGCCCTAGGATAGTGTTAGGGTTAGGGTTAGCATCAGCCCTAGGATAGTGTTAGGGTTAGGGTTAGGGTTAGCATCAGCCCTTGGAGAGTGTTAGGGTTAGGGTTAGGGTTAGCTTCAGCCCTAGGATAGTGCTAGTGTTAGAGTTAGCATCTGCCCTAGGATAGTGTTAGGGTTAGGGTTAGGGTTAGCATCCGCCCTAGGATAGTGTTAGTGTTAGGGTTAGGGTTAGCATCAGCCCTAGGATAGTGTTAGGGTTAGGGTTAACATAAACCCTAGGATAGTGTTAGGGTTAGGGTTAGGGTTATCATCAGGCCTAGGATAGTGTTAGGGTTAGGGTTAGGGTTATCATCAGTTCAAAGATAGTGTTAGGGTTAGCGTTAGGGTTAGCATCAGCCCTAGGATAGTGTTAGGGTTAGATTAGGGTTAGCATCAGCCCTAGGACAGTGTTAGGGTTAGGGTTAGCATCAGCCCTAGGATAGTGTTAGGGTTAGGGTTAGGGTTATCATCAGGCCTAGGATAGTGTTAGGGTTACGGTTAGCATCAGCCCTAGGATAGTGTTAGGGTTAGGGTTAGGGTTAGCATCAGCCCTAGGATAGTGTTAGGGTTAGGGTTAATATCAGCCCTAGGATATTGTTAGGGTTAGGGTTAGGGTTAGCATCAGCCCTAGGATAGTGTTAGGGTTAGGGTTAGCATCAGCCCTAGGATAGTGTTAGGGTTAGGGTTAGGGTTAGCATCAGCCGTAGGATAGTGTTAGGGTTAGGGTTAGCCTCAGCCCTAAGATAGTGTTAGAGTTAGGGTTAGGGTTAGCATCAGCCCTAGGATAATGTTAGGGTTAGGGTTAGGGTTAGCATCAGCCCTAGGATAGTGTTAGTGTTAGGGATATCATCAGCCCTAGGATAGTGTTAGGGTTAGGGTTAGGGTTAGCATCCGCCCTAGGATAGTGTTAGGGGTAGGGTTAGGGTTAGCATCCGCCCTAGGATAGTGTTAGGGTTAGCGTTAGGGTTAGCATCAGCCCTAGGATAGTGTTAGGGTTAGGGTTAACATAAACCCTAGGATAGTGTTAGGGTTAGGGTTAGGGTTATCATCAGGCCTAGGATAGTGTTAGGGTTAGGGTTAGGGTTAGCATCAGTTCAAGGATAGTGTTAGGGTTAGCGTTAGGGTTAGCATCTGCCCTAGGATAGTGTTAGGGTTAGGGTTAGGGTTAGAATCAGCCCAAGGATAGTGTTAGGGTTAGGGTTAGCATCAGCCCTAGGATAGTGTTAGGGTTAGGGTTATGGTTAGCATCAGGCCCAGGATAGTGTTAGGGTTAGGGTTAGCATCAGCCCAAGGATAGTGTTAGGGTTAGTGTTAGGGTTAGCATCAGCCCTAGGATAGTGTTAGGGTTAGGGTTAGCATCAACCCTAGGATAGTGTTTGGGTTAGGGTTAGGGTAAGCATCAGCCCCAGGATAGTGTTAGGGTTAGGGTTAGGGTTAGCATCAGCCCTAGGATAGTGGTACTGTTAGGGTTAGCATCAGCCCTAGGATAGTGTTAGGGTTAGGGTTAGGGTTAGCATCAGCCCTAGGATAGTGTTAGGGTTAGGGTTAGCATCAGCCCTAGGATAGTGTTAGGGTTAGGGTTAGGGTTAGGATCAGCCCTAGGATAGTGTTAGGGTTAGGGTTAGCATCAGCCCTAGGTTAGTATTAGGGTTAGGGTTAGGGTTAGCATCAGCCCTAATATAGTGTTAGGGTTAGGGTTAGGGTTAGCATCAGCCCTTGGAGAGTGTTAGGGTTAGGGTTAGGGTTAGCTTCAGCCCTAGGATAGTGCTAGTGTTAGGGTTAGCATCTGCCCTAGGATAGTGTTAGGGTTAGGGTTAGGGTTAGCATCCGCCCTAGGATAGTGTTAGGGTTAGGGTTAGGGTTAGCATCAGCCCTAGGATAGTGTTAGGGTTAGGGTTAACATAAACCCTAGGATAGTGTTAGGGTTAGGGTTAGGGTTATCATCAGGCCTAGGATAGTGTTAGGGTTAGGGTTAGGGTTATCATCAGTTCAAAGATAGTGTTAGGGTTAGCGTTAGGGTTAGCATCAGCCCTAGGATAGTGTTAGGGTTAGATTAGGGTTAGCATCACCCCTAGGACAGTGTTAGGGTTAGGGTTAGCATCAGCCCTAGGATAGTGTTAGGGTTAGGGTGAGGGTTATCATCAGGCCTAGGATAGTGTTAGGGTTACGGTTAGCATCAGCCCTAGGATAGTGTTAGGGTTAGGGTTAGGGTTAGCATCAGCCCTAGGATAGTGTTAGGGTTAGGGTTAACATCAGCCCTAGGATAGTGTTAGGGTTAGGGTTAGGGTGAGCATCAGCCCTAGGATAGTGTTAGGGTTAGGGTTAGCATCAGCCCTAGGATAGTGTTAGGGTTAGGGTTAGGGTTAGCATCAGCCGTAGGACAGTGTTAGGGTTAGGGTTAGCCTCAGCCCTAAGATAGTGTTAGAGTTAGGGTTAGGGTTAGCATCAGCCCTAGGATAATGTTAGGGTTAGGGTTAGGGTTAGCATCAGCCCTAGGATAGTGTTAGTGTTAGGGTTAGCATCAGCCCTAGGATAGTGTTAGTGTTAGGGTTAGCATCAGCCCTAGGATAGTGTTAGGGTTAGGGTTAGGGTTAGCATCAGCCGTAGGATAGTGTTAGGGTTAGGGTTAACATAAATCCTAGGATAGTGTTAGGGTTAGGGTTAGGGTTATCATCAGGCCTAGGATAGTGTTAGGGTTAGGGTTAGGGTTAGCATCAGTTCAAGGATAGTGTTAGGGTTAGCGTTAGGGTTAGCATCTGCCCTAGGATAGTGTTAGGGTTAGGGTTAGGGTTAGCATCAGCCCAAGGATAGTGTTACGGTTAGGGTTAGCATCAGCCCTATGATACTGTTAGGGTTAGGGTTAGGGTTAGCATCAGGCCCAGGATAGTGTTAGGGTTAGGGTTAGCATCAGCCCTAGGATAGTGTTAGGGTTAGGGTTAGGGTTAGCATCAGCCCTAGGATAGTGTTAGGGTTAGGGTTAGCATCAACCCTAGGATAGTGTTTGGGTTAGGGTTAGGGTTAGCATCAGAACTAGGATAGTGTTAGGGTTAGGGTTAGCCTCAGCCCTAGGAGAGTGTTAGGGTTAGGGATAGGGTTAGCATCAGGCCTAGGATAGTGTTAGGGTTAGGGTTAGGGTTAGCATCAGTTCAAGGATATTGTTAGGGTTAGCGTTAGGGTTAGCATCTGCCCTAGGATAGTGTTAGGGTTAGGGTTAGGGTTAGCATCAGCCCAAGGATAGTGTTAGGGTTAGGGTTAGCATCAGCCCTAGGATAGTGTTAGGGTTAGGGTTAGGGTTAGCATCAGGCCCAGGATAGTGTTAGGGTTAGGGTTAGCATCAGCCCAAGGATAGTGTTAGGGTTAGGGTTAGGGTTAGCATCAGCCCTAGGATAGTGTTAGTGTTAGGGTTAGCATCAACACTAGGATAGTGTTTGGGTTAGGGTTAGGGTTAGCATCAGCCGTAGGATAGTGTTAGGGTTAGGGTTAGGGTTAGCATCAGCCCTAGGATAGTGTTAGTGTTAGGGTTAGCATCAGCCCTAGGATAGTGTTAGGGTTAGGGTTAGGGTTAGCATCAGCCCTAGGATAGTGTTAGGGTTAGGGTTAGGGTTAGCATCCGCCCTAGGATAGTGTTACTGTTAGGGTTAGCATCAGCCCTAGGATAGTGTTTGGGTTAGGGTTAGGGTTAGCATCAGCCCCAGGATAGTGTTAGGGTTAGGGTTAGAGTTAGCATCAGCCCTAGGATAGTGTTAGGGTTAGGGTTAGCATCAGCCCTAGGACAGTGTTAGGGTTAGGGTTAGGGTTAGCATCAGGCCTAGGATAGTGTTAGGGTTAGGGTTAGCATCAGCCCTAGGATAGTGTTAGAGTTAGGGTTAGGGTTAGCATCCGCCCTAGGATAATGTTAGGGTTAGGGTTAGGGTTAGCATCAGCCCTAGGATAGTGTTAGTGTTAGGGTTAGCATAAGCCCTAGGATACTGTTAGGGTTAGGGTTAGGGTTAGCATCAGCCCTAGGATAGTGTTAGGGTTAGGGTTAACATAAACCCTAGGATAGTGTTAGGGTTAGGGTTAGGGTTATCATCAGGCCTAGGATAGTGTTAGGGTTAGGGTTAGGGTTAGCATCAGTTCAAGGATAGTGTTAGGGTTAGCGTTAGGTTTAGCATCTGCCCTAGGATAGTGTTAGGGTTAGGGTTAGGGTTAGCATCAGCCCAAGTATAGTGTTAGGGTTAGGGTTAGCATCAGCCCTAGGATAGTGTTAGGGTTAGGGTTAGGGTTAGCATCAGGCCCATGATAGTGTTAGGGTTAGGGTTAGCATCAGCCCAAGGATAGTGTTAGGGTTAGGGTTAGGGTTAGCATCAGCCCTAGGATAGTGTTAGGGTTAGGGTTAGCATCAACCCTAGGATAGTGTTTGGGTTAGGGTTAGGGTTAGCATCAGCCCTAGGATAGTGTTAGTGTTAGGGTTAGCATAAGCCCTAGGATAGTGTTAGGGTTAGGGTTAGGGTTAGCATCAGCCCTAGGATAGTGTTAGGGTTAGGGTTAACATAAACCCTAGGATAGTGTTAGGGTTAGGGTTAGGGTTATCATCAGGCCTAGGATAGTGTTAGGGTTAGGGTTAGGGTTAGCATCAGTTCAAGGATAGTGTTAGGGTTAGCGTTAGGGTTAGCATCTGCCCTAGGATAGTGTTAGGGTTAGGGTTAGGGTTAGCATCAGCCCAAGTATAGTGTTAGGGTTAGGGTTAGCATCAGCCCTAGGATAGTGTTAGGGTTAGGGTTAGGGTTAGCATCAGGCCCATGATAGTGTTAGGGTTAGGGTTAGCATCAGCCCAACGATAGTGTTAGGGTTAGGGTTAGGGTTAGCATCAGCCCTAGGATAGTGTTAGGGTTAGGGTTACCATCAACGCTAGGATAGTGTTTGGGTTAGGGTTAGGGTTAGCATCAGCCCTAGGTTATTGTTAGGGTTAGGGTTAGGGTTAGCATCAGCCCTAGGATAGTGTTAGGGTTAGGGTTAGCATCAGCCCTAGGATAACGTTGGGGTTAGGGTTAGGGTTAGCATCAGCCCTAGGATAGTGTTAGGGTTAGGGTTAGCATCAACCCTAGGATAGTGTTAGGGTTAGGGTTAGGGTTAGCATCAGCCCTAGGATAATGTTAGGGTTAGGGTTAGCATCAGCCCTAGGATAGTGTTAGGGTTAGGGTTAGGGTTAGCATCAGCCCTTGGAGAGTGTTAGGGTTAGGGTTAGGGTTAGCTTCAGCCCTAGGATAGTGCTAGTGTTAGAGTTAGCATCTGCCCTAGGATAGTGTTAGGGTTAGGGTTAGGGTTAGCATCCGCCCTAGGATAGTGTTAGTGTTAGGGTTAGGGTTATCATCAGTTCAAAGATAGTGTTAGGGTTAGCGTTAGGGTTAGCATCAGCCCTAGGATAGTGTTAGGGTTAGATTAGGGTTAGCATCAGCCCTAGGACAGTGTTAGGGTTAGGGTTAGCATCAGCCCTAGGATAGTGTTAGGGTTAGGGTTAGGGTTATCATCAGGCCTAGGATAGTGTTAGGGTTACGGTTAGCATCAGCCCTAGGATAGTGTTAGGGTTAGGGTTAGGGTTAGCATCAGCCCTAGGATAGTGTTAGGGTTAGGGTTAATATCAGCCCTAGGATATTGTTAGGGTTAGGGTTAGGGTTAGCATCAGCCCTAGGATAGTGTTAGGGTTAGGGTTAGCATCAGCCCTAGGATAGTGTTAGGGTTAGGGTTAGGGTTAGCATCAGCCGTAGGATAGTGTTAGGGTTAGGGTTAGCCTCAGCCCTAAGATAGTGTTAGAGTTAGGGTTAGGGTTAGCATCAGCCCTAGGATAATGTTAGGGTTAGGGTTAGGGTTAGCATCAGCCCTAGGATAGTGTTAGTGTTAGGGTTATCATCAGCCCTAGGATAGTGTTAGGGTTAGGGTTAGGGTTAGCATCCGCCCTAGGATAGTGTTAGGGGTAGGGTTAGGGTTAGCATCAGCCCTAGGATAGTGTTAGGGTTAGGGTTAGGGTTAGCATCAGCCGTAGGACAGTGTTATGGTTAGGGTTAGCCTCAGCCCTAAGATAGTGTTAGAGTTAGGGTTAGGGTTAGCATCAGCCCTAGGATAATGTTAGGGTTAGGGTTAGGGTTAGCATCAGCCCTAGGATAGTGTTAGTGTTAGGGTTAGCATCAGCCCTAGGATAGTGTTAGTGTTAGGGTTAGCATCAGCCCTAGGATAGTGTTAGGGTTAGGGTTAGGGTTAGCAACCGCCCTAGGATAGTGTTAGGGTTAGGGTTAGGGTTAGCATCAGCCGTAGGATAGTGTTAGAGTTAGGGTTAACATAAATCCTAGGATAGTGTTAGGGTTAGGGTTAGGGTTATCATCAGGCCTAGGATAGTGTTAGGGTTAGGGTTAGGGTTAGCATCAGTTCAAGGATAGTGTTAGGGTTAGCGTTAGGGTTAGCATCTGCCCTAGGATAGTGTTAGGGTTAGGGTTAGGGTTAGCATCAGCGCAAGGATAGTGTTACGGTTAGGGTTAGCATCAGCCCTATGATACTGTTAGGGTTAGGGTTAGGGTTAGCATCAGGCCCAGGATAGTGTTAGGGTTAGGGTTAGCATCAGCCCTAGGATAGTGTTAGGGTTAGGGTTAGGGTTAGCATCAGCCCTAGGATAGTGTTAGGGTTAGGGTTAGCATCAACCCTAGGATAGTGTTTGGGTTAGGGTTAGGGTTAGCATCAGCCCTAGGATACTGTTAGGGTTAGGGTTAGCCTCAGCCCTAGGAAAGTGTTAGGGTTAGGGATAGGGTTAGCATCAGGCCTAGGATAGTGTTAGGATTAGGGTTAGGGTTAGCATCAGCCCTAGGATAGTGTTAGGGTTAGGGTTAGCATCAGCCCTAGGATACTGTCAGTGTTAGGGTTAGGGTTATCATCAGGCCTAGGATAGTGTTAGGGTTAGGGTTAGCATCAGCTCTAGGATAGTGTTAGGGTTAGGGTTAGGATTAGCATCAGCCCTAGGATAGTGTTAAGGTTAGGGTTAGGGTTATCATCAGGCCTAGGATAGTGTGAGGGCTAGAGTTAGCATCAGACTTAGGATAGTGTTAGGGTTAGGGTTAGGGTTATCATCAGGCCTAGGATAGTGTTAGGGTTAGGGTTAGGGTTAGCATCAGTTCAAGGATATTGTTAGGGTTAGCGTTAGGGTTAGCATCTGCCCTAGGATAGTGTTAGGGTTAGGGTTAGGGTTAGCATCAGCCCAAGGATAGTGTTAGGGTTAGGGTTAGGGTTAGCATCAGCCCTAGGATAGTGTTAGTGTTAGGGTTAGCATCAACACTAGGATAGTGTTTGGGTTAGCGTTAGGGTTAGCATCAGCCCTAGGATAGTGCTAGGGTTAGGGTTAGGGTTAGCATCAGCCCTAGGATAGTGTTAGTGTTAGGGTTAGCATCAGCCCTAGGATAGTGTTAGGGTTAGGGTTAGGGTTAGCATCAGCCCTAGGATAGTGTTAGGGTTAGGGTTAGGGTTAGCATCCGCCCTAGGATAGTGTTAGTGTTAGGGTTAGCATCAGCCCTAGGATAGTGTTTGGGTTAGGGTTAGGGTTAGCATCAGCCCCAGGATAGTGTTAGGGTTAGGGTTAGGGTTAGCATCAGCCCTAGGATAGTGTTAGGGTTAGGGTTAGCATCAGCCCTAGGATAGTGTTAGGGTTAGGGTTAGGGCTAGCATCAGGCCTAGGATAGTGTTAGGGTTAGGGTTAGCATCAGCCCTAGGATAGTGTTAGAGTTAGGGTTAGGGTTAGCATCCGCCCTAGGATAATGTTAGGGTTAGGGTTAGGGTTAGCATCAGCCCTAGGATAGTGTTAGTGTTAGGGTTAGCATAAGCCCTAGGATAGTGTTAGGGTTAGGGTTAACATAAACCCTAGGATAGTGTTAGGGTTAGGGTTAGGGTTATCATCAGGCCTAGGATAGTGTTAGGGTTAGGGTTAGGGTTAGCATCAGTTGAAGGATAGTGTTAGGGTTAGCGTTAGGGTTAGCATCTGCCCTAGGATAGTGTTAGGGTTAGGGTTAGGGTTAGCATCAGCCCAAGTATAGTGTTAGGGTTAGGGTTAGCATCATCCCTAGGATAGTGTTAGGGTTAGGGTTAGGGTTAGCATCAGGCCCATGATAGTGTTAGGGTTAGGGTTAGCATCAGCCCAAGGATAGTGTTAGGGTTAGGGTTAGGGTTAGCATCAGCCCTAGGATAGTGTTAGGGTTAGGGTTAGCATCAACCCTAGGATAGTGTTTGTGTTAGGGTTAGGGTTAGCATCAGCCCTAGGATAGTGTTAGGGTTAGGGTTATGGTTAGCATCAGCCCTAGGATAGTGTTAGTGTTAGGGTTAGCATCAGCCCAAGGATAGTGTTAGGGTTAGGTTAGGGTTAGCATCAGCCCTAGGATAGTCTTAGGGTTAGGGTTAGCATCAGCCCTAGGATAGTGTTAGGGTTAGGGTTAGGGTTAGCATCAGCCCTAGGATAGTGTTAGGGTTAGGGTTAGCATCAGCCCTAGGTTATTGTTAGGGTTAGGGTTAGGGTTAGCATCAGCCCTAGGATAGTGTTAGGGTTAGGGTTAGCATCAGCCCTAGGATAACGTTGGGGTTAGGGTTAGGGTTAGCATCAGCCCTAGGATAGTGTTATGGTTAGGGTTAGCATCAACCCTAGGATAGTGTTAGGGTTAGGGTTAGGGTTAGCATCAGCCCTAGGATAGTGTTAGTGTTAGGGTTAGCATCAGCCCTAGGATAGTGTTAGGGTTAGGGTTAGGGTTAGCATCAGCCCTTGGAGAGTGTTAGGGTTAGGGTTAGGGTTAGCTTCAGCCCTAGGATAGTGCTAGTGTTAGGGTTAGCATCTGCCCTAGGATAGTGTTAGGGTTAGGGTTAGGGTTAGCATCCGCCCTAGGATAGTGTTAGTGTTAGGGTTAAGGTTAGCATCAGCCCTAGGATAGTGTTAGGGTTAGGGTTAACATAAACCCTAGGATAGTGTTAGGGTTAGGGTTAGGGTTATCATCAGGCCTAGGATAGTGTTAGGGTTAGGGTTAGGGTTATCATCAGTTCAAAGATAGTGTTAGGGTTAGCGTGAGGGTTAGCATCAGCCCTAGGATAGTGTTAGGGTTAGGGTTAGGGTTAGCATCAGGCCCAGGATAGTGTTAGGGTTAGGGTTAGCATGAGCCCAAGGATAGTGTTAGGGTTAGGGTTAGGGTTAGCATATGCCCTAGGATATTGTTAGGGTTAGGGTTAGGGTTAGCATCAGCCCAAGGATAGTGTTAGGGTTAGGGTTAGCATCAGCCCTAGGATAGTGTTAGGGTTAGGGTTAGGGTTAGCATCAGGCCCAGGATAGTGTTAGGGTTAGGGTTAGCATCAGCCCAAGGATAGTGTTAGGGTTAGGGTTAGGGTTAGCATCAGCCCTAGGATAGTGTTAGGGTTAGGGTTAGCATCAACACTAGGATAGTGTTTGTGTTAGGGTTAGGGTTAGCCTCAGCCCTAGGAGAGTGTTAGGGTTAGGGATAGGGTTAGCATCAGGCCTAGGATAGTGTTAGGGTTAGCGTTAGGGTTAGCATCAGCCCTAGGATAGTGTTAGGGTTAGGGTTAGCATCAGCCCTAGGATAGTGTCAGGGTTAGGGTTATGGTTATCATCAGGATTAGGATAGTGTTAGGGTTAGGGTTAGCATCAGCTCTAGGATAGTGTTAGGGTTAGGGTTAGGGTTAGCATCAGCCCTAGGATAGTATTAAGGTTAGAGTTATGGTTGACATCAGGCCTAGTATAGTGTGAGGTCTAGGGTTAGCATCAGACTTAGGATAGTGTTAGGGTTAGGGTTAGGGTTAGCATCAGTTCAAGGATAGTGTTAGGGTTAGCGTTAGAGTTAGCATCTGCCCTAGGTTAGTGTTAGGGTTAGGGTTAGGGTTAGCATCAGCCCAAGGATAGTGTTACGGTTAGGGTTAGCATCAGCCCTATGATACTGTTAGGGTTAGGGTTAGGGTTAGCATCAGGCCCAGGATAGTGTTAGGGTTAGGGTTAGCATCAGCCCTAGGATAGTGTTAGGGTTAGGGTTAGGGTTAGCATCAGCCCTAGGATAGTGTTAGGGTTAGGGTTAGCATCAACCCTAGGATAGTGTTTGGGTTAGGGTTAGGGTTAGCATCAGCCCTAGGATAGTGTTAGGGTTAGGGTTAGCCTCAGCCCTAGGAGAGTGTTAGGATTAGGTATAGGGTTAGCATCAGGCCTAGGATAGTGTTAGGGTTAGGGTTAGGGTTAGCATCAGCCCTAGGATAGTGTTAGGGTTAGGGTTAGCATCAGCCCTAGGATACTGTCAGTGTTAGGGTTAGGGTTATCATCAGGCCTAGGATAGTGTTAGGGTTAGGGTTAGCATCAGCTCTAGGATAGTGTTAGGGTTAGGGTTAGGGTTAGCATCAGCCCTAGGATAGTGTTAAGGTTAGGGTTAGGGTTATCATCAGGCCTAGGATAGTGTGAGGGCTAGAGTTAGCATCAGACTTAGGATAGTGTTAGGGTTAGGGTTAGGGTTATCATCAGGCCTAGGATAGTGTTAGGGTTAGGGTTAGGGTTAGCATCAGTTCAAGGATATTGTTAGGGTTAGCGTTAGGGTTAGCATCTGCCCTAGGATAGTGTTAGGGTTAGGGTTAGGGTTAGCATCAGCCCAAGGATAGTGTTAGGGTTAGGGTTAGCATCAGCCCTAGGATAGTGTTAGGGTTAGGGTTAGGGTTAGCATCAGGCCCAGGATAGTGTTAGGGTTAGGGTTAGCATCAGCCCAAGGATAGTGTTAGGGTTAGGGTTAGGGTTAGCATCAGCCCTAGGATAGTGTTAGTGTTAGGGTTAACATCAGCAATAGGATAGTGTTAGGGTTAGGGTTAGGGTTAGCATCAGCCCTAGGATAGTGTTAGGGTTAGGGTTAGGGTTAGCATCCGCCCTAGGATAGTGTTAGTGTTAGGGTTAGCATCAGCCCTAGGATAGTGTTTGGGTTAGGGTTAGGGTTAGCATCAGCCCCAGGACAGTGTTAGGGTTAGGGTTAGGGTTAGCATCAGCCCTAGGATAGTGTTAGGGTTAGGGTTAGCATCAGCCCTAGGATAGTGTTAGGGTTAGGGTTAGGGTTAGCATCAGGCCTAGGATAGTGTTAGGATTAGGGTTAGCATCAGCCCTAGGATAGTGTTAGAGTTAGGGTTAGGGTTAGCATCCTACCTAGGATAATGTTAGGGTTAGGGTTAGGGTTAGCATCAGCCCTAGGATAGTGTTAGTGTTAGGGTTAGCATAAGCCCTAGGATAGTGTTAGGGTTAGGGTTAGGGTTAGCATCAGCCCTAGGATAGTGTTAGGGTTAGGGTTAACATAAACCCTAGGATAGTGTTAGGGTTAGGGTTAGGGTTAGCATCAGTTCAAGGATAGTGTTAGGGTTAGCGTTAGGGTTAGCATCTGCCCTAGGATAGTGTTAGGGTTAGGGTTAGGGTTAGCATCAGCCCTAGGATAGTGTTAGGGTTAGGGTTAGCATCAGCCCTAGGTTATTGTTAGGGTTAGGGTTAGGGTTAGCATCAGCCCTAGGATAGTGTTAGGGTTAGGGTTAGCATCAGCCCTAGGATAACGTTGGGGTTAGGGTTAGGGTTAGCATCAGCCCTAGGATAGTGTTAGGGTTAGGGTTAGCATCAACCCTAGGATAGTGTTAGGGTTAGGGTTAGGGTTAGCATCAGCCCTAGGATAGTGTTAGGGTTAGGGTTAGCATCAGCCCTAGGATAGTGTTAGGGTTAGGGTTAGGGTTAGCATCAGCCCTTGGAGAGTGTTAGGGTTAGGGTTAGGGTTAGCTTCAGCCCTAGGATAGTGCTAGTGTTAGGGTTAGCATCTGCCCTAGGATAGTGTTAGGGTTAGGGTTAGGGTTAGCATCCGCCCTAGGATAGTGTTAGGGTTAGGGTTAACATAAACCCTAGGATAGTGTTAGGGTTAGGGTTAGGGTTATCATCAGGCCTAGGATAGTGTTAGGGTTAGGGTTAGGGTTATCATCAGTTCAAAGATAGTGTTAGGGTTAGCGTTAGGGTTAGCATCAGCCCTAGGATAGTGTTAGGGTTAGATTAGGGTTAGCATCAGCCCTAGGACAGTGTTAGGGTTAGGGTTAGCATCAGCCCTAGGATAGTGTTAGGGTTAGGGTTAGGGTTATCATCAGGCCTAGGATAGTGTTAGGGTTACGGTTAGCATCAGCCCTAGGATAGTGTTAGGGTTAGGGTTAGGGTTAGCATCAGCCCTAGGATAGTGTTAGGGTTAGGGTTAATATCAGCCCTAGGATATTGTTAGGGATAGGGTTAGGGTTAGCATCAGCCCTAGGATAGTGTTAGGGTTAGGGTTAATATCAGCCCTAGGATATTGTTAGGGTTAGGGTTAGGGTTAGCATCAGCCCTAGGATAGTGTTAGGGTTAGGGTTAGCATCAACCCTAGGTTAGTATTAGGGTTAGGGTTAGGGTTAGCATCAGCCCTAGGATAGTGTTAGGGTTAGGGTTAGGGTTAGCATCAGCCCTTGGAGAGTGTTAGGGTTAGGGTTAGGGTTAGCTTCAGCCCTAGGATAGTGCTAGTGTTAGGGTTAGCATCTGCCCTAGGATAGTGTTAGGGTTAGGGTTAGGGTTAGCATCCGCCCTAGGATAGTGTTAGGGTTAGGGTTAGGGTTAGCATCAGCCCTAGGATAGTGTTAGGGTTAGGGTTAACATAAACCCTAGGATAGTGTTAGGGTTAGGGTTAGGGTTATCATCAGGCCTAGGATAGTGTTAGGGTTAGGGTTAGGGTTATCATCAGTTCAAAGATAGTGTTAGGGTTAGCGTTAGGGTTAGCATCAGCCCTAGGATAGTGTTAGGGTTAGATTAGGGTTAGCATCAGCCCTAGGACAGTGATAGGGTTAGGGTTAGCATCAGCCCTAGGATAGTGTTAGGGTTAGGGTGAGGGTTATCATCAGGCCTAGGATAGTGTTAGGGTTACGGTTAGCATCAGCCCTAGGATAGTGTTAGGGTTAGGGTTAGGGTTAGCATCAGCCCTAGGATAGTGTTAGGGTTAGGGTTAACATCAGCCCTAGGATAGTGTTAGGGTTAGGGTTAGGGTGAGCATCAGCCCTAGGATAGTGTTAGGGTTAGGGTTAGCATCAGCCCTAGGATAGTGTTAGGGTTAGGGTTAGGGTTAGCATCAGCCGTAGGACAGTGTTATGGTTAGGGTTAGCCTCAGCCCTAAGATAGTGTTAGAGTTAGGGTTAGGGTTAGCATCAGCCCTAGGATAATGTTAGGGTTAGGGTTAGGGTTAGCATCAGCCCTAGGATAGTGGTAGTGTTAGGGTTAGCATCAGCCCTAGGATAGTGTTAGTGTTAGGGTTAGCATCAGCCCTAGGATAGTGTTAGGGTTAGGGTTAGGGTTAGCAACCGCCCTAGGATAGTGTTAGGGTTAGGGTTAGGGTTAGCATCAGCCGTAGGATAGTGTTAGAGTTAGGGTTAACATAAATCCTAGGATAGTGTTAGGGTTAGGGTTAGGGTTATCATCAGGCCTAGGATAGTGTTAGGGTTAGGGTTAGGGTTAGCATCAGTTCAAGGATAGTGTTAGGGTTAGCGTTAGGGTTAGCATCTGCCCTAGGATAGTGTTAGGGTTAGGGTTAGGGTTAGCATCAGCCCAAGGATAGTGTTACGGTTAGGGTTAGCATCAGCCCTATGATACTGTTAGGGTTAGGGTTAGGGTTAGCATCAGGCCCAGGATAGTGTTAGGGTTAGGGTTAGCATCAGCCCTAGGATAGTGTTAGGGTTAGGGTTAGGGTTAGCATCAGCCCTAGGATAGTGTTAGGGTTAGGGTTAGCATCAACCCTAGGATAGTGTTTGGGTTAGGGTTAGGGTTAGCATCAGCCCTAGGATAGTGTTAGGGTTAGGGTTAGCCTCAGCCCTAGGAGAGTGTTAGGGTTAGGGATAGGGTTAGCATCAGGCCTAGGATAGTGTTAGGGTTAGGGTTAGGGTTAGCATCAGCCCTAGGATAGTGTTAGGGTTAGGGTTAGCATCAGCCCTAGGATACTGTCAGTGTTAGGGTTAGGGTTATCATCAGGCCTAGGATAGTGTTAGGGTTAGGGTTAGCATCAGCTCTAGGATAGTGTTAGGGTTAGGGTTAGGATTAGCATCAGCCCTAGGATAGTGTTAAGGTTAGGGTTAGGGTTATCATCAGGCCTAGGATAGTGTGAGGGCTAGAGTTAGCATCAGACTTAGGATAGTGTTAGGGTTAGGGTTAGGGTTATCATCAGGCCTAGGATAGTGTTAGGGTTAGGGTTAGGGTTAGCATCAGTTCAAGGATATTGTTAGGGTTAGCGTTAGGGTTAGCATCTGCCCTAGGATAGTGTTAGGGTTAGGGTTAGGGTTAGCATCAGCCCAAGGATAGTGTTAGGGTTAGGGTTAGCATCAGGCCTAGGATAGTGTTAGGGTTAGGGTTAGGGTTAGCATCAGGCCCAGGATAGTGTTAGGGTTAGGGTTAGCATCAGCCCAAGGATAGTGTTAGGGTTAGGGTTAGGGTTAGCATCAGCCCTAGGATAGTGTTAGTGTTAGGGTTAGCATCAACACTAGGATAGTGTTTGGGTTAGCGTTAGGGTTAGCATCAGCCCTAGGATAGTGTTAGGGTTAGGGTTAGGGTTAGCATCAGCCCTAGGATAGTGTTAGTGTTAGGGTTAGCATCAGCCCTAGGATAGAGTTAGGGTTAGGGTTAGGGTTAGCATCAGCCCTAGGATAGTGTTAGGGTTAGGGTTAGGGTTAGCATCCGCCCTAGGATAGTGTTAGTGTTAGGGTTAGCATCAGCCCTAGGATAGTGTTTGGGTTAGGGTTAGGGTTAGCATCAGCCCCAGGATAGTGTTAGGGTTAGGGTTAGGGTTAGCATCAGCCCTAGGATAGTGTTAGGGTTAGGGTTAGCATCAGCCCTAGGATAGTGTTAGGTTTAGGGTTAGGGTTAGCATCAGGCCTAGGATAGTGTTAGGGTTAGGGTTAGCATCAGCCCTAGGATAGTGTTAGAGTTAGGGTTAGGGTTAGCATCCGCCCTAGGATAATGTTAGGGTTAGGGTTAGGGTTAGCATCAGCCCTAGGATAGTGTTAGTGTTAGGGTTAGCATAAGCCCTAGGATAGTGTTAGGGTTAGGGTTAGGGTTAGCATCAGCCCTAGGATAGTGTTAGGGTTAGGGTTAACATAAACCCTAGGATAGTGTTAGGGTTAGGGTTAGGGTTATCATCAGGCCTAGGATAGTGTTAGGGTTAGGGTTAGGGTTAGCATCAGTTGAAGGATAGTGTTAGGGTTAGCGTTAGGGTTAGCATCTGCCCTAGGATAGTGTTAGGGTTAGGGTTAGGGTTAGCATCAGCCCAAGTATAGTGTTAGGGTTAGGGTTAGCATCAGCCCTAGGATAGTGTTAGGGTTAGGGTTAGGGTTAGCATCAGGCCCATGATAGTGTTAGGGTTAGGGTTAGCATCAGCCCAAGGATAGTGTTAGGGTTAGGGTTAGGGTTAGCATCAGCCCTAGGATAGTGTTAGGGTTAGGGTTAGCATCAACCCTAGGATAGTGTTTGGGTTAGGGTTAGGGTTAGCATCAGCCCTAGGATAGTGTTAGGGTTAGGGTTAGGCTTAGCATCAGCCCTAGGATAGTGTTAGTGTTAGGGTTAGCATCAGCCCTAGGATAGTGTTTGGGTTAGGGTTAGGGTTAGCATCAGCCCCAGGATAGTGTTAGAGTTAGGGTTAGGGTTAGCATCAGCCCTAGGATAGTGTTAGGGTTAGGGTTAGCATCAGCCCTAGGATAGTGTTAGGGTTAGGGTTAGGGTTAGCATCAGGCCTAGGATAGTGTTAGGATTAGGGTTAGCATCAGCCCTAGGATAGTGTTAGTGTTAGGGTTAGGGTTAGCATCCTACCTAGGATAATGTTAGGGTTAGGGTTAGGGTTAGCATCAGCCCTAGGATAGTGTTAGTGTTAGGGTTAGCATAAGCCCTAGGATAGTGTTAGGGTTAGGGTTAGGGTTAGCATCAGCCCTAGGATAGTGTTAGGGTTAGGGTTAACATAAACCCTAGGATAGTGTTAGGGTTAGGGTTAGGGTTATCATCAGGCCTAGGATAGTGTTAGGGTTAGGGTTAGGGTTAGCATCAGTTCAAGGATAGTGTTAGGGTTAGCGTTAGGGTTAGCATGTGCCCTAGGATAGTGTTAGGGTTAGGGTTAGGGTTAGCATCAGCCCAAGTATAGTGTTAGGGTTAGGGTTAGCATCAGCCCTAGGATAGTGTTAGGGTTAGGGTTAGGGTTAGCATCAGGCCCATGATAGTGTTAGGATTAGGGTTAGCATCAGCCCAAGGATAGTGTTAGGGTTAGGGTTAGGGTTAGCATCAGCCCTAGGATAGTGTTAGGGTTAGGGTTAGCATCAACCCTAGGATAGTGTTTGGGTTAGGGTTAGGGTTAGCATCAGCCCTAGGATAGTGTTAGGGTTAGGGTTAGGGTTAGCATCAGCCCTAGGATAGTGTTAGTGTTAGGGTTAGCATCAGCCCAAGGATAGTGTTAGGGTTAGGGTTAGGGTTAGCATCAGCCCTAGGATAGTGTTAGGGTTAGGGTTAGCATCAGCCCTAAGATAGTGTTAGGGTTAGGGTTAGGGTTAGCATCAGCCCTAGGATAGTGTTAGGGTTAGGGTTAGCATCAGCCCTAGGTTATTGTTAGGGTTAGGGTTAGGGTTAGCATCAGCCCTAGGATAGTGTTAGGGTTAGGGTTAGCATCAGCCCTAGGATAACGTTGGGGTTAGGGTTAGGGTTAGCATCAGCCCTAGGATAGTGTTAGGGTTAGGGTTAGCATCAACCCTAGGATAGTGTTAGGGTTAGGGTTAGGGTTAGCATCAGCCCTAGGATAGTGTTAGGGTTAGGGTTAGCATCAGCCCTACGATAGTGTTAGGGTTAGGGTTAGGGTTAGCATCAGCCCTTGGAGAGTGTTAGGGTTAGGGTTAGGGTTAGCTTCAGCCCTAGGATAGTGCTAGTGTTAGGGTTAGCATCTGCCCTAGGATAGTGTTAGGGTTAGGGTTAGGGTTAGCATCCGCCCTAGGATAGTGTTAGGGTTAGGGTTAACATAAACCCTAGGATAGTGTTAGGGTTAGGGTTAGGGTTATCATCAGGCCTAGGATAGTGTTAGGGTTAGGGTTAGGGTTATCATCAGTTCAAAGATAGTGTTAGGGTTAGCGTTAGGGTTAGCATCAGCCCTAGGATAGTGTTAGGGTTAGATTAGGGTTAGCATCAGCCCTAGGACAGTGTTAGGGTTAGGGTTAGCATCAGCCCTAGGATAGTGTTAGGGTTAGGGTTAGGGTTATCATCAGGCCTAGGATAGTGTTAGGGTTACGGTTAGCATCAGCCCTAGGATAGTGTTAGGGTTAGGGTTAGGGTTAGCATCAGCCCTAGGATAGTGTTAGGGTTAGGGTTAATATCAGCCCTAGGATATTGTTAGGGATAGGGTTAGGTTTAGCATCAGCCCTAGGATAGTGTTAGGGTTAGGGTTAATATCAGCCCTAGGATATTGTTAGGGTTAGGGTTAGGGTTAGCATCAGCCCTAGGATAGTGTTAGGGTTAGGGTTAGCATCAACCCTAGGTTAGTATTAGGGTTAGGGTTAGGGTTAGCATCAGCCCTAGGATAGTGTTAGGGTTAGGGTTAGGGTTAGCATCAGCCCTTGGAGAGTGTTAGGGTTAGGGTTAGGGTTAGCTTCAGCCCTAGGATAGTGCTAGTGTTAGGGTTAGCATCTGCCCTAGGATAGTGTTAGGGTTAGGGTTAGGGTTAGCATCCGCCCTAGGATAGTGTTAGGGTTAGGGTTAGGGTTAGCATCAGCCCTAGGATAGTGTTAGGGTTAGGGTTAACATAAACCCTAGGATAGTGTTAGGGTTAGGGTTAGGGTTA
Organism: Lemur catta; assembly: GCF_020740605.2. Classification (NCBI taxonomy): domain Eukaryota; kingdom Metazoa; phylum Chordata; class Mammalia; order Primates; family Lemuridae; genus Lemur; species Lemur catta. The sequence goes on along the minus strand of NW_025423857.1, from coordinate 1,620,564 downwards.
TCATCAGGCCTAGGATAGTGTTAGGGTTAGGGTTAGGGTTATCATCAGTTCAAAGATAGTGTTAGGGTTAGCGTTAGGGTTAGCATCAGCCCTAGGATAGTGTTAGGGTTAGATTAGGGTTAGCATCAGCCCTAGGACAGTGATAGGGTTAGGGTTAGCATCAGCCCTAGGATAGTGTTAGGGTTAGGGTGAGGGTTATCATCAGGCCTAGGATAGTGTTAGGGTTACGGTTAGCATCAGCCCTAGGATAGTGTTAGGGTTAGGGTTAGGGTTAGCATCAGCCCTAGGATAGTGTTAGGGTTAGGGTTAACATCAGCCCTAGGATAGTGTTAGGGTTAGGGTTAGGGTGAGCATCAGCCCTAGGATAGTGTTAGGGTTAGGGTTAGCATCAGCCCTAGGATAGTGTTAGGGTTAGGGTTAGGGTTAGCATCAGCCGTAGGACAGTGTTATGGTTAGGGTTAGCCTCAGCCCTAAGATAGTGTTAGAGTTAGGGTTAGGGTTAGCATCAGCCCTAGGATAATGTTAGGGTTAGGGTTAGGGTTAGCATCAGCCCTAGGATATTGTTAGTGTTAGGGTTAGCATCAGCCCTAGGATAGTGTTAGTGTTAGGGTTAGCATCAGCCCTAGGATAGTGTTAGGGTTAGGGTTAGGGTTACCAACCGCCCTAGGATAGTGTTAGGGTTAGGGTTAGGGTTAGCATCAGCCGTAGGATAGTGTTAGAGTTAGGGTTAACGTAAATCCTAGGATAGTGTTAGGGTTAGGGTTAGGGTTATCATCAGGCCTAGGATAGTGTGAGGGTTAGGGTTAGGGTTAGCATCAGTTCAAGGATAGTGTTAGGGTTAGCGTTAGGGTTAGCATCTGCCCTAGGATAGTGTTAGGGTTAGGGTTAGGGTTAGCATAAGCCCAAGGATAGTGTTACGGTTAGGGTTAGCATCAGCCCTATGATACTGTTAGGGTTAGGGTTAGGGTTAGCATCAGGCCCAGGATAGTGTTAGGGTTAGGGTTAGCATCAGCCCTAGGATAGTGTTAGGGTTAGGGTTAGGGTTAGCATCAGCCCTCGGATAGTGTTAGGGTTAGGGTTAGCATCAACCCTAGGATAGTGTTTGGGTTAGGGTTAGGGTTAGCATCAGCCCTAGGATAGTGTTAGGGTTAGGGTTAGCCTCAGCCCTAGGAGAGTGTTAGGGTTAGGGATAGGGTTAGCATCAGGCCTAGGATAGTGTTAGGGTTAGGGTTAGGGTTAGCATCAGCCCTAGGATAGTGTTAGGGTTAGGGTTAGCATCAGCCCTAGGATACTGTCAGTGTTAGGGTTAGGGTTATCATCAGGCCTAGGATAGTGTTAGGGTTAGGGTTAGCATCAGCTCTAGGATAGTGTTAGGGTTAGGGTTAGGATTAGCATCAGCCCTAGGATAGTGTTAAGGTTAGGGTTAGGGTTATCATCAGGCCTAGGATAGTGTGAGGGCTAGAGTTAGCATCAGACTTAGGATAGTGTTAGGGTTAGGGTTAGGGTTATCATCAGGCCTAGGATAGTGTTAGGGTTAGGGTTAGGGTTAGCATCAGTTCAAGGATATTGTTAGGGTTAGCGTTAGGGTTAGCATCTGCCCTAGGATAGTGTTAGGGTTAGGGTTAGGGTTAGCATCAGCCCAAGGATAGTGTTAGGGTTAGGGTTAGCATCAGCCCTAGGATAGTGTTAGGGTTAGGGTTAGGGTTAGCATCAGGCCCAGGATAGTGTTAGGGTTAGGGTTAGCATCAGCCCAAGGATAGTGTTAGGGTTAGGGTTAGGGTTAGCATCAGCCCTAGGATAGTGTTAGTGTTAGGGTTAGCATCAACACTAGGATAGTGTTTGGGTTAGCGTTAGGGTTAGCATCAGCCCTAGGATAGTGTTAGGGTTAGGGTTAGGGTTAGCATCAGCCCTAGGATAGTGTTAGGGTTAGGGTTAGGGTTAGCATCCGCCCTAGGATAGTGTTAGTGTTAGGGTTAGCATCAGCCCTAGGATAGAGTTAGGGTTAGGGTTAGGGTTAGCATCAGCCCTAGGATAGTGTTAGGGTTAGGGTTAGGGTTAGCATCCGCCCTAGGATAGTGTTAGTGTTAGGGTTAGCATCAGCCCTAGGATAGTGTTTGGGTTAGGCTTAGGGTTAGCATCAGCCCCAGGATAGTGTTAGGGTTAGGGTTAGGGTTAGCATCAGCCCTAGGATAGTGTTAGGGTTAGGGTTAGCATCAGCCCTAGGATAGTGTTAGGGTTAGGGTTAGGGTTAGCATCAGGCCTAGGATAGTGTTAGGGTTAGGGTTAGCATCATCCCTAGGATAGTGTTAGAGTTAGGGTTAGGGTTAGCATCCGCCCTAGGATAATGTTAGGGTTAGGGTTAGGGTTAGCATCAGCCCTAGGATAGTGTTAGTGTTAGGGTTAGCATAAGCCCTAGGATAGTGTTAGGGTTAGGGTTAGGGTTAGCATCAGCCCTAGGATAGTGTTAGGGTTAGGGTTAACATAAACCCTAGGATAGTGTTAGGGTTAGGGTTAGGGTTATCATCAGGCCTAGGATAGTGTTAGGGTTAGGGTTAGGGTTAGCATCAGTTGAAAGATAGTGTTAGGGTTAGCGTTAGGGTTAGCATCTGCCCTAGGATAGTGTTAGGGTTAGGGTTAGGGTTAGCATCAGCCCAATTATAGTGTTAGGGTTAGGGTTAGCATCAGCCCTAGGATAGTGTTAGGGTTAGGGTTAGGGTTAGCATCAGGCCCATGATAGTGTTAGGGTTAGGGTTAGCATCAGCCCAAGGATAGTGTTAGGGTTAGGGTTAGGGTTAGCATCAGCCCTAGGATAGTGTTAGGGTTAGGGTTAGCATCAACCCTAGGATAGTGTTTGGGTTAGGGTTAGGGTTAGCATCAGCCCTAGGATAGTGTTAGGGTTAGGGTTAGGGTTAGCATCAGCCCTAGGATAGTGTTAGTGTTAGGGTTAGCATCAGCCCAAGGATAGTGTTAGGGTTAGGGTTAGGGTTAGCATCAGCCCTAGGATAGTGTTAGGGTTAGGGTTAGCATCAGCCCTAGGATAGTGTTAGGGTTAGGGTTAGGGTTAGCATCAGCCCTAGGATAGTGTTAGGGTTAGGGTTAGCATCAGCCCTAGGTTATTGTTAGGGTTAGGGTTAGGGTTAGCATCAGCCCTAGGATAGTGTTAGGGTTAGGGTTAGCATCAGCCCTAGGATAACGTTGGGGTTAGGGTTAGGGTTAGCATCAGCCCTAGGATAGTGTTATGGTTAGGGTTAGCATCAACCCTAGGATAGTGTTAGGGTTAGGGTTAGGGTTAGCATCAGCCCTAGGATAGTGTTAGTGTTAGGGTTAGCATCAGCCCTAGGATAGTGTTAGGGTTAGGGTTAGGGTTAGCATCAGCCCTTGGAGAGTGTTAGGGTTAGGGTTAGGGTTAGCTTCAGCCCTAGGATAGTGCTAGTGTTAGGGTTAGCATCTGCCCTAGGATAGTGTTAGGGTTAGGGTTAGGGTTAGCATCCGCCCTAGGATAGTGTTAGTGTTAGGGTTAAGGTTAGCATCAGCCCTAGGATAGTGTTAGGGTTAGGGTTAACATAAACCCTAGGATAGTGTTAGGGTTAGGGTTAGGGTTATCATCAGGCCTAGGATAGTGTTAGGGTTAGGGTTAGGGTTATCATCAGTTCAAAGATAGTGTTAGGGTTAGCGTTAGGGTTAGCATCAGCCCTAGGATAGTGTTAGGGTTAGATTAGGGTTAGCATCAGCCCTAGGACAGTGTTAGGGTTAGGGTTAGCATCAGCCCTAGGATAGTGTTAGGGTTAGGGTTAGGGTTATCATCAGGCCTAGGATAGTGTTAGGGTTACGGTTAGCATCAGTCCTAGGATAGTGTTAGGGTTAGGGTTAGGGTTAGCATCAGCCCTAGGATACTGTTAGGGTTAGGGTTAATATCAGCCCTAGGATATTGTTAGGGTTAGGATTAGGGTTAGCATCAGCCCTAGGATAGTGTTAGGGTTAGGGTTAGCATCAGCCCTAGGATAGTGTTAGGGTTAGGGTTAGGGTTAGCATCAGCCGTAGGACAGTGTTAGGGTTAGGGTTAGCCTCAGCCCTAAGATAGTGTTAGAGTTAGGGTTAGGGTTAGCATCAGCCCTAGGATAATGTTAGGGTTAGGGTTAAGGTTAGCATCAGCCCTAGGATAGTGTTAGTTTTAGGGTTAGCATCAGCCCTAGGATAGTGTTAGTGTTAGGGTTAGGGTTAGCATCCGCCCTAGGATAGTGTTAGGGGTAGGGTTAGGGTTAGCATCAGCCCTAGGATAGTGTTAGGGTTAGGGTTAGGGTTAGCATCAGGCACAGGATAGTGTTAGGGTTAGGGTTAGCATGAGCCCAAGGATAGTGTTAGGGTTAGGGTTAGGGTTAGCATATGCCCTAGGATATTGTTAGGGTTAGGGTTAGGGTTAGCATCAGCCCAAGGATAGTGTTAGGGTTAGGGTTAGCATCAGCCCTAGGATAGTGTTAGGGTTAGGGTTAGGGTTAGCATCAGGCCCAGGATAGTGTTAGGGTTAGGGTTAGCATCAGCCCAAGGATAGTGTTAGGGTTAGGGTTAGGGTTAGCATCAGCCCTAGGATAGTGTTAGTGTTAGGGTTAGCATCAACACTAGGATAGTGTTTGTGTTAGGGTTAGGGTTAGCCTCAGCCCTAGGAGAGTGTTAGGGTTAGGGATAGGGTTAGCGTCAGGCCTAGGATAGTGTTAGGGTTAGCGTTAGGGTTAGCATCAGCCCTAGGATAGTGTTAGGGTTAGGGTTAGCATCAGCCCTAGGATAGTGTCAGGGTTAGGGTTAGGGTTATCATCAGGCCTAGGATAGTGTTAGGGTTAGGGTTAGCATCAGCTCTAGGATAGTGTTAGGGTTAGGGTTAGGGTTAGCATCAGCCCTTGGATAGTGTTAAGGTTAGGGTTATGGTTGTCATCAGGCCTAGTATAGTGTGAGGTCTAGGGTTAGCATCAGACTTAGGATAGTGTTAGGGTTAGGGTTAGGGTTAGCATCAGTTCAAGGATAGTGTTAGGGTTAGCGTTAGGGTTAGCATCTGCCCTAGGTTAGTGTTAGGGTTAGGGTTAGGGTTAGCATCAGCCCAAGGATAGTGTTACGGTTAGGGTTAGCATCAGCCCTATGATACTGTTAGGGTTAGGGTTAGGGTTAGCATCAGGCCCAGGATAGTGTTAGGGTTAGGGTTAGCATCAGCCCTAGGATAGTGTTAGGGTTAGGGTTAGGGTTAGCATCAGCCCTAGGATAGTGTTAGGGTTAGCGTTAGCATCAACCCTAGGATAGTGTTTGGGTTAGCGTTAGGGTTAGCATCAGCCCTAGGATAGTGTTAGTGTTAGGGTTAGCATCAACACTAGGATAGTGTTTGGGTTAGCGTTAGGGTTAGCATCAGCCCTAGGATAGTGTTAGGGTTAGGGTTAGGGTTAGCATCAGCCCTAGGATAGTGTTAGGGTTAGGGATAGGGTTAGCATCAGGCCTAGGATAGTGTTAGGGTTAGGGTTAGGGTTAGCATCAGCCCTAGGATAGTGTTAGGGTTAGGGTTAGCATCAGCCCTAGGATACTGTCAGTGTTAGGGTTAGGGTTATCATCAGGCCTAGGATAGTGTTAGGGTTAGGGTTAGCATCAGCTCTAGGATAGTGTTAGGGTTAGGGTTAGGATTAGCATCAGCCCTAGGATAGTGTTAAGGTTAGGGTTAGGGTTATCATCAGGCCTAGGATAGTGTGAGGGCTAGAGTTAGCATCAGACTTAGGATAGTGTTAGGGTTAGGGTTAGGGTTATCATCAGGCCTAGGATAGTGTTAGGGTTAGGGTTAGGGTTAGCATCAGTTCAAGGATATTGTTAGGGTTAGCGTTAGGGTTAGCATCTGCCCTAGGATAGTGTTAGGGTTAGGGTTAGGGTTAGCATCAGCCCAAGGATAGTGTTAGGGTTAGGGTTAGCATCAGCCCTAGGATAGTGTTAGGGTTAGGGTTAGGGTTAGCATCAGGCCCAGGATAGTGTTAGGGTTAGGGTTAGCATCAGCCCAAGGATAGTGTTAGGGTTAGGGTTAGGGTTAGCATCAGCCCTAGGATAGTGTTAGTGTTAGGGTTAGCATCAACACTAGGATAGTGTTTGGGTTAGCGTTAGGGTTAGCATCAGCCCTAGGATAGTGTTAGGGTTAGGGTTAGGGTTAGCATCAGCCCTAGGATAGTGTTAGGGTTAGGGTTAGGGTTAGCATCCGCCCTAGGATAGTGTTAGTGTTAGGGTTAGCATCAGCCCTAGGATAGAGTTAGGGTTAGGGTTAGGGTTAGCATCAGCCCTAGGATAGTGTTAGGGTTAGGGTTAGGGTTAGCATCCGCCCTAGGATAGTGTTAGTGTTAGGGTTAGCATCAGCCCTAGGATAGTGTTTGGGTTAGGCTTAGGGTTAGCATCAGCCCCAGGATAGTGTTAGGGTTAGGGTTAGGGTTAGCATCAGCCCTAGGATAGTGTTAGGGTTAGGGTTAGCATCAGCCCTAGGATAGTGTTAGGGTTAGGGTTAGGGTTAGCATCAGGCCTAGGATAGTGTTAGGGTTAGGGTTAGCATCATCCCTAGGATAGTGTTAGAGTTAGGGTTAGGGTTAGCATCCGCCCTAGGATAATGTTAGGGTTAGGGTTAGGGTTAGCATCAGCCCTAGGATAGTGTTAGTGTTAGGGTTAGCATAAGCCCTAGGATAGTGTTAGGGTTAGGGTTAGGGTTAGCATCAGCCCTAGGATAGTGTTAGGGTTAGGGTTAACATAAACCCTAGGATAGTGTTAGGGTTAGGGTTAGGGTTATCATCAGGCCTAGGATAGTGTTAGGGTTAGGGTTAGGGTTAGCATCAGTTGAAAGATAGTGTTAGGGTTAGCGTTAGGGTTAGCATCTGCCCTAGGATAGTGTTAGGGTTAGGGTTAGGGTTAGCATCAGCCCAATTATAGTGTTAGGGTTAGGGTTAGCATCAGCCCTAGGATAGTGTTAGGGTTAGGGTTAGGGTTAGCATCAGGCCCATGATAGTGTTAGGGTTAGGGTTAGCATCAGCCCAAGGATAGTGTTAGGGTTAGGGTTAGGGTTAGCATCAGCCCTAGGATAGTGTTAGGGTTAGGGTTAGCATCAACCCTAGGATAGTGTTTGGGTTAGGGTTAGGGTTAGCATCAGCCCTAGGATAGTGTTAGGGTTAGGGTTAGGGTTAGCATCAGCCCTAGGATAGTGTTAGTGTTAGGGTTAGCATCAGCCCAAGGATAGTGTTAGGGTTAGGGTTAGGGTTAGCATCAGCCCTAGGATAGTGTTAGGGTTAGGGTTAGCATCAGCCCTAGGATAGTGTTAGGGTTAGGGTTAGGGTTAGCATCAGCCCTAGGATAGTGTTAGGGTTAGGGTTAGCATCAGCCCTAGGTTATTGTTAGGGTTAGGGTTAGGGTTAGCATCAGCCCTAGGATAGTGTTAGGGTTAGGGTTAGCATCAGCCCTAGGATAACGTTGGGGTTAGGGTTAGGGTTAGCATCAGCCCTAGGATAGTGTTATGGTTAGGGTTAGCATCAACCCTAGGATAGTGTTAGGGTTAGGGTTAGGGTTAGCATCAGCCCTAGGATAGTGTTAGTGTTAGGGTTAGCATCAGCCCTAGGATAGTGTTAGGGTTAGGGTTAGGGTTAGCATCAGCCCTTGGAGAGTGTTAGGGTTAGGGTTAGGGTTAGCTTCAGCCCTAGGATAGTGCTAGTGTTAGGGTTAGCATCTGCCCTAGGATAGTGTTAGGGTTAGGGTTAGGGTTAGCATCCGCCCTAGGATAGTGTTAGTGTTAGGGTTAAGGTTAGCATCAGCCCTAGGATAGTGTTAGGGTTAGGGTTAACATAAACCCTAGGATAGTGTTAGGGTTAGGGTTAGGGTTATCATCAGGCCTAGGATAGTGTTAGGGTTAGGGTTAGGGTTATCATCAGTTCAAAGATAGTGTTAGGGTTAGCGTTAGGGTTAGCATCAGCCCTAGGATAGTGTTAGGGTTAGATTAGGGTTAGCATCAGCCCTAGGACAGTGTTAGGGTTAGGGTTAGCATCAGCCCTAGGATAGTGTTAGGGTTAGGGTTAGGGTTATCATCAGGCCTAGGATAGTGTTAGGGTTACGGTTAGCATCAGTCCTAGGATAGTGTTAGGGTTAGGGTTAGGGTTAGCATCAGCCCTAGGATACTGTTAGGGTTAGGGTTAATATCAGCCCTAGGATATTGTTAGGGTTAGGATTAGGGTTAGCATCAGCCCTAGGATAGTGTTAGGGTTAGGGTTAGCATCAGCCCTAGGATAGTGTTAGGGTTAGGGTTAGGGTTAGCATCAGCCGTAGGACAGTGTTAGGGTTAGGGTTAGCCTCAGCCCTAAGATAGTGTTAGAGTTAGGGTTAGGGTTAGCATCAGCCCTAGGATAATGTTAGGGTTAGGGTTAAGGTTAGCATCAGCCCTAGGATAGTGTTAGTTTTAGGGTTAGCATCAGCCCTAGGATAGTGTTAGTGTTAGGGTTAGGGTTAGCATCCGCCCTAGGATAGTGTTAGGGGTAGGGTTAGGGTTAGCATCAGCCCTAGGATAGTGTTAGGGTTAGGGTTAGGGTTAGCATCAGGCACAGGATAGTGTTAGGGTTAGGGTTAGCATGAGCCCAAGGATAGTGTTAGGGTTAGGGTTAGGGTTAGCATATGCCCTAGGATATTGTTAGGGTTAGGGTTAGGGTTAGCATCAGCCCAAGGATAGTGTTAGGGTTAGGGTTAGCATCAGCCCTAGGATAGTGTTAGGGTTAGGGTTAGGGTTAGCATCAGGCCCAGGATAGTGTTAGGGTTAGGGTTAGCATCAGCCCAAGGATAGTGTTAGGGTTAGGGTTAGGGTTAGCATCAGCCCTAGGATAGTGTTAGTGTTAGGGTTAGCATCAACACTAGGATAGTGTTTGTGTTAGGGTTAGGGTTAGCCTCAGCCCTAGGAGAGTGTTAGGGTTAGGGATAGGGTTAGCGTCAGGCCTAGGATAGTGTTAGGGTTAGCGTTAGGGTTAGCATCAGCCCTAGGATAGTGTTAGGGTTAGGGTTAGCATCAGCCCTAGGATAGTGTCAGGGTTAGGGTTAGGGTTATCATCAGGCCTAGGATAGTGTTAGGGTTAGGGTTAGCATCAGCTCTAGGATAGTGTTAGGGTTAGGGTTAGGGTTAGCATCAGCCCTTGGATAGTGTTAAGGTTAGGGTTATGGTTGTCATCAGGCCTAGTATAGTGTGAGGTCTAGGGTTAGCATCAGACTTAGGATAGTGTTAGGGTTAGGGTTAGGGTTAGCATCAGTTCAAGGATAGTGTTAGGGTTAGCGTTAGGGTTAGCATCTGCCCTAGGTTAGTGTTAGGGTTAGGGTTAGGGTTAGCATCAGCCCAAGGATAGTGTTACGGTTAGGGTTAGCATCAGCCCTATGATACTGTTAGGGTTAGGGTTAGGGTTAGCATCAGGCCCAGGATAGTGTTAGGGTTAGGGTTAGCATCAGCCCTAGGATAGTGTTAGGGTTAGGGTTAGGGTTAGCATCAGCCCTAGGATAGTGTTAGGGTTAGCGTTAGCATCAACCCTAGGATAGTGTTTGGGTTAGGGTTAGGGTTAGCATCAGCCCTAGGATAGTGTTAGGGTTAGGGTTAGCCTCAGCCCTAGGAGAGTGTTAGGGTTAGGGATAGGGTTAGCATCAGGCCTAGGATAGTGTTAGGGTTAGGGTTAGGGTTAGCATCAGCCCTAGGATAGTGTTAGAGTTAGGGTTAGCATCAGCCCTAGGATACTGTCAGTGTTAGGGTTAGGGTTATCATCAGGCCTAGGATAGTGTTAGGGTTAGGGTTAGCATCAGCTCTAGGATAGTGTTAGGGTTAGGGTTAGGGTTAGCATCAGCCCTAGGATAGTGTTAAGGTTAGGGTTAGGGTTATCATCAGGCCTAGGATAGTGTGAGGGCTAGAGTTAGCATCAGACTTAGGATAGTGTTAGGGTTAGGGTTAGGGTTATCATCAGGCCTAGGATAGTGTTAGGGTTAGGGTTAGGGTTAGCATCAGTTCAAGGATATTGTTAGGGTTAGCGTTAGGGTTAGCATCTGCCCTAGGATAGTGTTAGGGTTAGGGTTAGGGTTAGCATCAGCCCAAGGATAGTGTTAGGGTTAGGGTTAGCATCAGCCCTAGGATAGTGTTAGGGTTAGGGTTAGGGTTAGCATCAGGCCCAGGATAGTGTTAGGGTTAGGGTTAGCATCAGCCCAAGGATAGTGTTAGGGTTAGGGTTAGGGTTAGCATCAGCCCTAGGATAGTGTTAGTGTTAGGGTTAGCATCAGCAATAGGATAGTGTTAGGGTTAGGGTTAGGGTTAGCATCAGCCCTAGGATAGTGTTAGGGTTAGGGTTAGGGTTAGCATCCGCCCTAGGATAGTGTTAGTGTTAGGGTTAGCATCAGCCCTAGGATAGTGTTTGGGTTAGGGTTAGGGTTAGCATCAGCCCCAGGATAGTGTTAGGGTTAGGGTTAGGGTTAGCATCAGCCCTAGGATAGTGTTAGGGTTAGGGTTAGCATCAGCCCTAGGATAGTGTTAGGGTTAGGGTTAGGGTTAGCATCAGGCCTAGGATAGTGTTAGGGTTAGGGTTAGCATCAGCCCTAGGATAGTGTTAGAGTTAGGGTTAGGGTTAGCATCCTACCTAGGATAATGTTAGGGTTAGGGTTAGGGTTAGCATCAGCCCTAGGATAGTGTTAGTGTTAGGGTTAGCATAAGCCCTAGGATAGTGTTAGGGTTAGGGTTAGGGTTAGCATCAGCCCTAGGATAGTGTTAGGGTTAGGGTTAACATAAACCCTAGGATAGTGTTAGGGTTAGGGTTAGGGTTATCATCAGGCCTAGGATAGTGTTAGGGTTAGGGTTAGGGTTAGCATCAGTTCAAGGATAGTGTTAGGGTTAGCGTTAGGTTTAGCATCTGCCCTAGGATAGTGTTAGGGTTAGGGTTAGGGTTAGCATCAGCCCTAGTATAGTGTTAGGGTTAGGGTTAGCATCAGCCCTAGGATAGTGTTAGCGTTAGGGTTAGGGTTAGCATCAGGCCCATGATAGTGTTAGGGTTAGGGTTAGCATCAGCCCAAGGATAGTGTTAGGGTTAGGGTTAGGGTTAGCATCAGCCCTAGGATAGTGTTAGGGTTAGGGTTAGCATCAACCCTAGGATAGTGTTTGGGTTAAGGTTAGGGTTAGCATCAGCCCTAGGAGAGTGTTAGGGTTAGGGTTAGGGTTAGCATCAGCCCTAGGATAGTGTTAGTGTTAGGGTTAGTATCAGCCCAAGGATAGTGTTAGGGTTAGGGTTAGGGTTAGCATCAGCCCTAGGATAGTGTTAGGGTTAGGGTTAGCATCAGCCCTAAGATAGTGTTAGGGTTAGGGTTAGGGTTAGCATCAGCCCTAGGATAGTGTTAGGGTTAGGGTTAGCATCAGCCCTAGGTTATTGTTAGGGTTAGGGTTAGGGTTAGCATCAGCCCTAGGATAGTGTTAGGGTTAGGGTTAGCATCAGCCCTAGGATAACGTTGGGGTTAGGGTTAGGGTTAGCATCAGCCCTAGGATAGTGTTAGGGTTAGGGTTAGCATCAACCCTAGGATAGTGTTAGGGTTAGGGTTAGGGTTAGCATCAGCCCTAGGATAGTGTTAGTGTTAGGGTTAGCATCAGCCCTAGGATAGTGTTAGGGTTAGGGTTAGGGTTAGCATCAGCCCTTGGAGAGTGTTAGGGTTAGGGTTAGGGTTAGCTTCAGCCCTAGGATAGTGCTAGTGTTAGGGTTAGCATCTGCCCTAGGATAGTGTTAGGGTTAGGGTTAGGGTTAGCATCCGCCCTAGGATAGTGTTAGGGTTAGGGTTAACATAAACCCTAGGATAGTGTTAGGGTTAGGGTTAGGGTTATCATCAGGCCTAGGATAGTGTTAGGGTTAGGGTTAGGGTTATCATCAGTTCAAAGATAGTGTTAGGGTTAGCGTTAGGGTTAGCATCAGCCCTAGGATAGTGTTAGGGTTAGATTAGGGTTAGCATCAGCCCTAGGACAGTGTTAGGGTTAGGGTTAGCATCAGCCCTAGGATAGTGTTAGGGTTAGGGTTAGGGTTATCATCAGGCCTAGGATAGTGTTAGGGTTACGGTTAGCATCAGCCCTAGGATAGTGTTAGGGTTAGGGTTAGGGTTAGCATCAGCCCTAGGATAGTGTTAGGGTTAGGGTTAATATCAGCCCTAGGATATTGTTAGGGTTAGGGTTAGGGTTAGCATCAGCCCTAGGATAGTGTTAGGGTTAGGGTTAGCATCAGCCCTAGGATAGTGTTAGGGTTAGGGTTAGGGTTAGCATCAGCCGTAGGACAGTGTTAGTGTTAGGGTTAGCCTCAGCCCTAAGATAGTGTTAGAGTTAGGGTTAGGGTTAGCATCAGCCCTAGGATAATGTTAGGGTTAGGGTTAGGGTTAGCATCAGCCCTAGGATAGTGTTAGTGTTAGGGTTAGCATCAGCCCTAGGATAGTGTTAGGGTTAGGGTTAGGGTTAGCATCCGCCCTAGGATAGTGTTAGGGGTAGGGTTAGGGTTAGCATCAGCCCTAGGATAGTGTTAGGGTTAGGGTTAGGGTTAGCATCAGGCCCAGGATAGTGTTAGGGTTAGGGTTAGCATGAGCCCAAGGATAGTGTTAGGGTTAGGGTTAGGGTTAGCATATGCCCTAGGATATTGTTAGGGTTAGGGTTAGGGTTAGCATCAGCCCAAGGATAGTGTTAGGGTTAGGGTTAGCATCAGCCCTAGGATAGTGTTAGTGTTAGGGTTAGGGTTAGCATCAGCCCTAGGATAGTGTTAGGGTTAGGGTTAGGGTTAGCATCCGCCCTAGGATAGTGTTAGTGTTAGGGTTAGCATCAGCCCTAGGATAGTGTTTGGGTTAGGGTTAGGGTTAGCATCAGCCCCAGGATAGTGTTAGGGTTAGGGTTAGGGTTACCATCAGCCCTAGGATAGTGTTAGGGTTAGGGTTAGCATCAGCCCTAGGATAGTGTTAGGGTTAGGGTTAGGGTTAGCATCAGGCCTAGGATAGTGTTAGGGTTAGGGTTAGCATCAGCCCTAGGATAGTGTTAGAGTTAGGGTTAGGGTTAGCATCCTACCTAGGATAATGTTAGGGTTAGGGTTAGGGTTAGCATCAGCCCTAGGATAGTGTTAGTGTTAGGGTTAGCATAAGCCCTAGGATAGTGTTAGGGTTAGGGTTAGGGTTAGCATCAGCCCTAGGATAGTGTTAGGGTTAGGGTTAACATAAACCCTAGGATAGTGTTAGGGTTAGGGTTAGGGTTATCATCAGGCCTAGGATAGTGTTAGGGTTAGGGTTAGGGTTAGCATCAGTTGAAAGATAGTGTTAGGGTTAGCGTTAGGGTTAGCATCTGCCCTAGGATAGTGTTAGGGTTAGGGTTAGGGTTAGCATCAGCCCAATTATAGTGTTAGGGTTAGGGTTAGCATCAGCCCTAGGATAGTGTTAGGGTTAGGGTTAGGGTTAGCATCAGGCCCATGATAGTGTTAGGGTTAGGGTTAGCATCAGCCCAAGGATAGTGTTAGGGTTAGGGTTAGGGTTAGCATCAGCCCTAGGATAGTGTTAGGGTTAGGGTTAGCATCAACCCTAGGATAGTGTTTGGGTTAGGGTTAGGGTTAGCATCAGCCCTAGGATAGTGTTAGGGTTAGGGTTAGGGTTAGCATCAGCCCTAGGATAGTGTTAGTGTTAGGGTTAGCATCAGCCCAAGGATAGTGTTAGGGTTAGGGTTAGGGTTAGCATCAGCCCTAGGATAGTGTTAGGGTTAGGGTTAGCATCAGCCCTAGGATAGTGTTAGGGTTAGGGTTAGGGTTAGCATCAGCCCTAGGATAGTGTTAGGGTTAGGGTTAGCATCAGCCCTAGGTTATTGTTAGGGTTAGGGTTAGGGTTAGCATCAGCCCTAGGATAGTGTTAGGGTTAGGGTTAGCATCAGCCCTAGGATAACGTTGGGGTTAGGGTTAGGGTTAGCATCAGCCCTAGGATAGTGTTATGGTTAGGGTTAGCATCAACCCTAGGATAGTGTTAGGGTTAGGGTTAGGGTTAGCATCAGCCCTAGGATAGTGTTAGTGTTAGGGTTAGCATCAGCCCTAGGATAGTGTTAGGGTTAGGGTTAGGGTTAGCATCAGCCCTTGGAGAGTGTTAGGGTTAGGGTTAGGGTTAGCTTCAGCCCTAGGATAGTGCTAGTGTTAGGGTTAGCATCTGCCCTAGGATAGTGTTAGGGTTAGGGTTAGGGTTAGCATCCGCCCTAGGATAGTGTTAGTGTTAGGGTTAAGGTTAGCATCCGCCCTAGGATAGTGTTAGGGTTAGATTAGGGTTAGCATCAGCCCTAGGACAGTGTTAGGGTTAGGGTTAGCATCAGCCCTAGGATAGTGTTAGGGTTAGGGTTAGGGTTATCATCAGGCCTAGGATAGTGTTAGGGTTACGGTTAGCATCAGTCCTAGGATAGTGTTAGGGTTAGGGTTAGGGTTAGCATCAGCCCTAGGATACTGTTAGGGTTAGGGTTAATATCAGCCCTAGGATATTGTTAGGGTTAGGATTAGGGTTAGCATCAGCCCTAGGATAGTGTTAGGGTTAGGGTTAGCATCAGCCCTAGGATAGTGTTAGGGTTAGGGTTAGGGTTAGCATCAGCCGTAGGACAGTGTTAGGGTTAGGGTTAGCCTCAGCCCTAAGATAGTGTTAGAGTTAGGGTTAGGGTTAGCATCAGCCCTAGGATAATGTTAGGGTTAGGGTTAAGGTTAGCATCAGCCCTAGGATAGTGTTAGTTTTAGGGTTAGCATCAGCCCTAGGATAGTGTTAGTGTTAGGGTTAGGGTTAGCATCCGCCCTAGGATAGTGTTAGGGGTAGGGTTAGGGTTAGCATCAGCCCTAGGATAGTGTTAGGGTTAGGGTTAGGGTTAGCATCAGGCACAGGATAGTGTTAGGGTTAGGGTTAGCATGAGCCCAAGGATAGTGTTAGGGTTAGGGTTAGGGTTAGCATATGCCCTAGGATAGTGTTAGGGTTAGGGTTAGGGTTAGCATCAGCCCAAGGATAGTGTTAGGGTTAGGGTTAGCATCAGCCCTAGGATAGTGTTAGGGTTAGGGTTAGGGTTAGCATCAGGCCCAGGATAGTGTTAGGGTTAGGGTTAGCATCAGCCCAAGGATAGTGTTAGGGTTAGGGTTAGGGTTAGCATCAGCCCTAGGATAGTGTTAGTGTTAGGGTTAGCATCAACACTAGGATAGTGTTTGTGTTAGGGTTAGGGTTAGCCTCAGCCCTAGGAGAGTGTTAGGGTTAGGGATAGGGTTAGCGTCAGGCCTAGGATAGTGTTAGGGTTAGCGTTAGGGTTAGCATCAGCCCTAGGATAGTGTTAGGGTTAGGGTTAGCATCAGCCCTAGGATAGTGTCAGGGTTAGGGTTAGGGTTATCATCAGGCCTAGGATAGTGTTAGGGTTAGGGTTAGCATCAGCTCTAGGATAGTGTTAGGGTTAGGGTTAGGGTTAGCATCAGCCCTTGGATAGTGTTAAGGTTAGGGTTATGGTTGTCATCAGGCCTAGTATAGTGTGAGGTCTAGGGTTAGCATCAGACTTAGGATAGTGTTAGGGTTAGGGTTAGGGTTAGCATCAGTTCAAGGATAGTGTTAGGGTTAGCGTTAGGGTTAGCATCTGCCCTAGGTTAGTGTTAGGGTTAGGGTTAGGGTTAGCATCAGCCCAAGGATAGTGTTACGGTTAGGGTTAGCATCAGCCCTATGATACTGTTAGGGTTAGGGTTAGGGTTAGCATCAGGCCCAGGATAGTGTTAGGGTTAGGGTTAGCATCAGCCCTAGGATAGTGTTAGGGTTAGGGTTAGGGTTAGCATCAGCCCTAGGATAGTGTTAGGGTTAGCGTTAGCATCAACCCTAGGATAGTGTTTGGGTTAGGGTTAGGGTTAGCATCAGCCCTAGGATAGTGTTAGGGTTAGGGTTAGCCTCAGCCCTAGGAGAGTGTTAGGGTTAGGGATAGGGTTAGCATCAGGCCTAGGATAGTGTTAGGGTTAGGGTTAGGGTTAGCATCAGCCCTAGGATAGTGTTAGAGTTAGGGTTAGCATCAGCCCTAGGATACTGTCAGTGTTAGGGTTAGGGTTATCATCAGGCCTAGGATAGTGTTAGGGTTAGGGTTAGCATCAGCTCTAGGATAGTGTTAGGGTTAGGGTTAGGGTTAGCATCAGCCCTAGGATAGTGTTAAGGTTAGGGTTAGGGTTATCATCAGGCCTAGGATAGTGTGAGGGCTAGAGTTAGCATCAGACTTAGGATAGTGTTAGGGTTAGGGTTAGGGTTATCATCAGGCCTAGGATAGTGTTAGGGTTAGGGTTAGGGTTAGCATCAGTTCAAGGATATTGTTAGGGTTAGCGTTAGGGTTAGCATCTGCCCTAGGATAGTGTTAGGGTTAGGGTTAGGGTTAGCATCAGCCCAAGGATAGTGTTAGGGTTAGGGTTAGCATCAGCCCTAGGATAGTGTTAGGGTTAGGGTTAGGGTTAGCATCAGGCCCAGGATAGTGTTAGGGTTAGGGTTAGCATCAGCCCAAGGATAGTGTTAGGGTTAGGGTTAGGGTTAGCATCAGCCCTAGGATAGTGTTAGTGTTAGGGTTAGCATCAGCAATAGGATAGTGTTAGGG
Source organism: Lemur catta (assembly GCF_020740605.2). Lineage (NCBI taxonomy): Eukaryota > Metazoa > Chordata > Mammalia > Primates > Lemuridae > Lemur > Lemur catta. The sequence continues at coordinate 1,603,955 of NW_025423857.1, read as the reverse complement.
TTAGGGTTAGGGTTAGCATCAGCCCTAGGATAGTGTTAGGGTTAGGGTTAGGGTTAGCATCCGCCCTAGGATAGTGTTAGTGTTAGGGTTAGCATCAGCCCTAGGATAGTGTTTGGGTTAGGGTTAGGGTTAGCATCAGCCCCAGGATAGTGTTAGGGTTAGGGTTAGGGTTAGCATCAGCCCTAGGATAGTGTTAGGGTTAGGGTTAGCATCAGCCCTAGGATAGTGTTAGGGTTAGGGTTAGGGTTAGCATCAGGCCTAGGATAGTGTTAGGGTTAGGGTTAGCATCAGCCCTAGGATAGTGTTAGAGTTAGGGTTAGGGTTAGCATCCTACCTAGGATAATGTTAGGGTTAGGGTTAGGGTTAGCATCAGCCCTAGGATAGTGTTAGTGTTAGGGTTAGCATAAGCCCTAGGATAGTGTTAGGGTTAGGGTTAGGGTTAGCATCAGCCCTAGGATAGTGTTAGGGTTAGGGTTAACATAAACCCTAGGATAGTGTTAGGGTTAGGGTTAGGGTTATCATCAGGCCTAGGATAGTGTTAGGGTTAGGGTTAGGGTTAGCATCAGTTCAAGGATAGTGTTAGGGTTAGCGTTAGGTTTAGCATCTGCCCTAGGATAGTGTTAGGGTTAGGGTTAGGGTTAGCATCAGCCCAAGTATAGTGTTAGGGTTAGGGTTAGCATCAGCCCTAGGATAGTGTTAGGGTTAGGGTTAGGGTTAGCATCAGGCCCATGATAGTGTTAGGGTTAGGGTTAGCATCAGCCCAAGGATAGTGTTAGGGTTAGGGTTAGGGTTAGCATCAGCCCTAGGATAGTGTTAGGGTTAGGGTTAGCATCAACCCTAGGATAGTGTTTGGGTTAAGGTTAGGGTTAGCATCAGCCCTAGGAGAGTGTTAGGGTTAGGGTTAGGGTTAGCATCAGCCCTAGGATAGTGTTAGTGTTAGGGTTAGTATCAGCCCAAGGATAGTGTTAGGGTTAGGGTTAGGGTTAGCATCAGCCCTAGGATAGTGTTAGGGTTAGGGTTAGCATCAGCCCTAAGATAGTGTTAGGGTTAGGGTTAGGGTTAGCATCAGCCCTAGGATAGTGTTAGGGTTAGGGTTAGCATCAGCCCTAGGTTATTGTTAGGGTTAGGGTTAGGGTTAGCATCAGCCCTAGGATAGTGTTAGGGTTAGGGTTAGCATCAGCCCTAGGATAACGTTGGGGTTAGGGTTAGGGTTAGCATCAGCCCTAGGATAGTGTTAGGGTTAGGGTTAGCATCAACCCTAGGATAGTGTTAGGGTTAGGGTTAGGGTTAGCATCAGCCCTAGGATAGTGTTAGTGTTAGGGTTAGCATCAGCCCTAGGATAGTGTTAGGGTTAGGGTTAGGGTTAGCATCAGCCCTTGGAGAGTGTTAGGGTTAGGGTTAGGGTTAGCTTCAGCCCTAGGATAGTGCTAGTGTTAGGGTTAGCATCTGCCCTAGGATAGTGTTAGGGTTAGGGTTAGGGTTAGCATCCGCCCTAGGATAGTGTTAGGGTTAGGGTTAACATAAACCCTAGGATAGTGTTAGGGTTAGGGTTAGGGTTATCATCAGGCCTAGGATAGTGTTAGGGTTAGGGTTAGGGTTATCATCAGTTCAAAGATAGTGTTAGGGTTAGCGTTAGGGTTAGCATCAGCCCTAGGATAGTGTTAGGGTTAGATTAGGGTTAGCATCAGCCCTAGGACAGTGTTAGGGTTAGGGTTAGCATCAGCCCTAGGATAGTGTTAGGGTTAGGGTTAGGGTTATCATCAGGCCTAGGATAGTGTTAGGGTTACGGTTAGCATCAGCCCTAGGATAGTGTTAGGGTTAGGGTTAGGGTTAGCATCAGCCCTAGGATAGTGTTAGGGTTAGGGTTAATATCAGCCCTAGGATATTGTTAGGGTTAGGGTTAGGGTTAGCATCAGCCCTAGGATAGTGTTAGGGTTAGGGTTAGCATCAGCCCTAGGATAGTGTTAGGGTTAGGGTTAGGGTTAGCATCAGCCGTAGGACAGTGTTAGTGTTAGGGTTAGCCTCAGCCCTAAGATAGTGTTAGAGTTAGGGTTAGGGTTAGCATCAGCCCTAGGATAATGTTAGGGTTAGGGTTAGGGTTAGCATCAGCCCTAGGATAGTGTTAGTGTTAGGGTTAGCATCAGCCCTAGGATAGTGTTAGGGTTAGGGTTAGGGTTAGCATCCGCCCTAGGATAGTGTTAGGGGTAGGGTTAGGGTTAGCATCAGCCCTAGGATAGTGTTAGGGTTAGGGTTAGGGTTAGCATCAGGCCCAGGATAGTGTTAGGGTTAGGGTTAGCATGAGCCCAAGGATAGTGTTAGGGTTAGGGTTAGGGTTAGCATATGCCCTAGGATATTGTTAGGGTTAGGGTTAGGGTTAGCATCAGCCCAAGGATAGTGTTAGGGTTAGGGTTAGCATCAGCCCTAGGATAGTGTTAGTGTTAGGGTTAGGGTTAGCATCAGCCCTAGGATAGTGTTAGGGTTAGGGTTAGGGTTAGCATCCGCCCTAGGATAGTGTTAGTGTTAGGGTTAGCATCAGCCCTAGGATAGTGTTTGGGTTAGGGTTAGGGTTAGCATCAGCCCCAGGATAGTGTTAGGGTTAGGGTTAGGGTTACCATCAGCCCTAGGATAGTGTTAGGGTTAGGGTTAGCATCAGCCCTAGGATAGTGTTAGGGTTAGGGTTAGGGTTAGCATCAGGCCTAGGATAGTGTTAGGGTTAGGGTTAGCATCAGCCCTAGGATAGTGTTAGAGTTAGGGTTAGGGTTAGCATCCTACCTAGGATAATGTTAGGGTTAGGGTTAGGGTTAGCATCAGCCCTAGGATAGTGTTAGTGTTAGGGTTAGCATAAGCCCTAGGATAGTGTTAGGGTTAGGGTTAGGGTTAGCATCAGCCCTAGGATAGTGTTAGGGTTAGGGTTAACATAAACCCTAGGATAGTGTTAGGGTTAGGGTTAGGGTTATCATCAGGCCTAGGATAGTGTTAGGGTTAGAGTTAGGGTTAGCATCAGTTCAAGGATAGTGTTAGGGTTAGCGTTAGGGTTAGCATCTGCCCTAGGATAGTGTTAGGGTTAGGGTTAGCATCAACCCTAGGATAGTGTTAGGGTTAGGGTTAGGGTTAGCATCAGCCCTAGGATAGTGTTAGGGTTAGGGTTAGCATCAGCCCTAGGATAGTGTTAGGGTTAGGGTTAGGGTTAGCATCAGCCCTTGGAGAGTGTTAGGGTTAGGGTTAGGGTTAGCTTCAGCCCTAGGATAGTGCTAGTGTTAGGGTTAGCATCTGCCCTAGGATAGTGTTAGGGTTAGGGTTAGGGTTAGCATCCGCCCTAGGATAGTGTTAGGGTTAGGGTTAGGGTTAGCATCAGCCCTAGGATAGTGTTAGGGTTAGGGTTAACATAAACCCTAGGATAGTGTTAGGGTTAGGGTTAGGGTTATCATCAGGCCTAGGATAGTCTTAGGGTTAGGGTTAGGGTTATCATCAGTTCAAAGATAGTGTTAGGGTTAGCGTTAGGGTTTGCATCAGCCCTAGGATAGTGTTAGGGTTAGATTAGGGTTAGCATCAGCCCTAGGACAGTGTTAGGGTTAGGGTTAGCATCAGCCCTAGGATAGTGTTAGGGTTAGGGTTAGGGTTATCATCAGGCCTAGGATAGTGTTAGGGTTACGGTTAGCATCAGCCCTAGGATAGTGTTAGGGTTAGGGTTAGGGTTATCATCAGGCCTAGGATAGTGTTAGGGTTACGGTTAGCATCAGCCCTAGGATAGTGTTAGGGTTAGGGTTAGGGTTAGCATCAGCCCTAGGATAGTGTTAGGGTTAGGGTTAATATCAGCCCTAGGATACTGTTAGGGTTAGGGTTAGCATCAGCCCTAGGATAGTGTTAGGGTTAGGGTTAGGGTTAGCATCAGCCGTAGGACAGTGTTAGGGTTAGGGTTAGCCTCAGCCCTAAGATAGTGTTAGAGTTAGGTTTAGGGTTAGCATCAGCCCTAGGATAATGTTAGGGTTAGGGTTAGGGTTAGCATCAGCCCTAGGATAGTGTTAGTGTTAGGGTTAGCATCAGCCCTAGGATAGTGTTAGGGTTAGGGTTAGGGTTAGCATCCGCCCTAGGATAGTGTTAGGGGTAGGGTTAGGGTTAGCATCAGCCCTAGGATAGTGTTAGGGTTAGGGTTAGGGTTAGCATCAGGCCCAGGATAGTGTTAGGGTTAGGGTTAGCATGAGCCCAAGGATAGTGTTAGGGTTAGGGTTAGGGTTAGCATATGCCCTAGGATATTGTTAGGGTTAGGGTTACGTTTAGCATCAGCCCAAGGATAGTGTTAGGGTTAGGGTTAGCATCAGCCCTAGGATAGTGTTATTGTTAGGGTTAGGGTTAGCATCAGGCCCAGGATAGTGTTAGGGTTAGGGTTAGCATCAGCCCTAGGATAGTGTTAGGGTTAGGGTTAGGGTTAGCATCAGCCCTAGGATAGTGTTAGGGTTAGGGTTAGCATCAACACTAGGATAGTGTTTGTGTTAGGGTTAGGGTTAGCCTCATCCCTAGGAGAGTGTTAGGGTTAGGGATAGGGTTAGCATCAGGCCTAGGATAGTGTTAGGGTTAGCGTTAGGGTTAGCATCAGCCCTAGGATAGTGTTAGGGTTAGGGTTAGCATCAGCCCTAGGATAGTGTCAGGGTTAGGTTTAGGGTTATCTTCAGGCCTAGGATAGTGTTAGGGTTAGGGTTAGCATCAGCTCTAGGATAGTGTTAGGGTTAGGGTTAGGGTTAGCATCAGCCCTAGGATAGTGTTAAGGTTAGGGTTATGGTTATCATCAGGCCTAGTATAGTGTGAGGTCTAGGGTTAGCATCAGACTTAGGATAGTGTTAGGGTTAGGGTTAGGGTTAGCATCAGCCCTAGGATAGTGTTAGGGTTAGGGTTAGCATCAGCCCTAGGATAGTGTTAGGGTTAGGGTTAGCATCAGCCCTAGGATAGTGTTAGGGTTAGGGTTAGGGTTAGCATCAGCCCTAGGATAGTGTTAGGGTTAGGGTTAGCATCAGCCCTAGGGTAGTGTTAGGGTTAGGGTTAGGGTTAGCATCAGGCCTAGGATAGTGTTAGGGTTAGGGTTAGCATCAGCCCTAGGATAGTGTTAGGGTTAGGGTTAGGGTTAGCATCAGCCGTAGGGTAGTGTTAGGGTTAGGGTTTGCCTCAGCCCTAAGATAGTGTTAGAGTTAGGGTTAGGGTTAGCATCAGCCCTAGGATAGTGTTAGGGTTAGGGTTAGGGTTAGCATCAGCCCGTAAAGAGTGTTAGGGTTAGGGTTAGGGTTAGCATCAGCCCTAGGATAGTGTTAGTGTTAGGGTTAGCGTCAGCCCTAGGATAGTGTTAGGGTTAGGGTTAGGGTTAGCATCCGCCCTAGGATAGTGTTAGGGTTAGCGTTAGGGTTAGCATCAGCCCTAGGATAGTGTTAGGGTTAGGGTTAACATAAACCCTAGGATAGTGTTAGGGTTAGGGTTAGGGTTATCATCAGGCCTAGGATAGTGTTAGGGTTAGGGTTAGTGTTAGCATCAGTTCAAGGATAGTGTTAGGGTTAGCGTTAGGGTTAGCATCTGCCCTAGGATAGTGTTAGGGTTAGGGTTAGGGTTAGCATCAGCCCAAGTATAGTGTTAGGGTTAGGGTTAGCATCAGCCCTAGGATAGTGTTAGGGTTAGGGTTAGGGTTAGCATCAGGCCCAGGATAGTGTTAGGGTTAGGGTTAGCATCAGCCCAAGGATAGTGTTAGGGTTAGGGTTAGGGTTAGCATCAGCCCTAGGATAGTGTTAGGGTTAGGGTTAGCATCAACCCTAGGATAGTGTTTGGGTTAGGGTTAGGGTTAGCATCAGCCCCAGGATAGTGTTAGGGTTAGGGTTAGGGTTAGCATCAGCCCTAGGATAGTGGTACTGTTAGGGTTAGCATCAGCCCTAGGATAGTGTTAGGGTTAGGGTTAGGGTTAGCATCAGCCCTAGGATAGTGTTAGGTTTAGGGTTAGCATCAGCCCTAGGATAGTGTTAGGGTTAGGGTTAGGGTTAGCATCAGCCCTAGGATAGTGTTAGGGTTAGGGTTAGCATCAGCCCTAGGTTAGTATTAGGGTTAGGGTTAGGGTTAGCATCAGCCCTAGGATAGTGTTAGGGTTAGGGTTAGCATCAGCCCTAGGATAACGTTGGGGTTAGGGTTAGGGTTAGCATCAGCCCTAGGATAGTGTTAGGGTTAGGGTTAGCATCAACCCTAGGATAGTGTTAGGGTTAGGGTTAGGGTTAGCATCAGCCCTAGGATAGTGTTAGGGTTAGGGTTAGCATCAGCCCTAGGATAGTGTTAGGGT